>NC_134398.1:156259113-156586613 GCF_050003625.1 Haematobia irritans | reverse complement strand
TGGGGTCTTAGAGCAATATTTCGATGTGTTACAAACGGAATGACAAAGTTAATATAATGACGTTTTTAGCGGCTAAACTCGAACTTAATACCCACCTTTAGCCGCTAAAATCGTCATTTTTTCACGATTACTTTTCTTTAATAATCCATTTTAAGGAATACAAACTTTGTGAAAATTTGCTTTGGGATATTCCCCATCAAGTTATAATGAAATCTGCAACAAATATGTATAATTTTATAACTTTTTTTACTGATTTAGTTTTCACTTTAGTGAAAATTAGCGGCTAAACTCGAACTTAGTACCCACCTTAACGAATGACGAATAATTATTTGTGACACAAATAAACAGATAACAGTTGAAATTTGATTTCAAAAAATTCCAAATGAAAAATAACGAATAAAAAATTATTTGTTATTTGTTAAAGGGTGATACGGTCAAAATTTGGTCAAGGGAAACGCGTGTAAATCGGTGAAATCGTTTATTTAAAAAATCAAATTAAAGTTCTTTTTCAAGTTCAATTAGTATAAAAGTCAGGAAAAATATTCAGTTAGGCTTTCGCTTTTCCAAATCCGAATTGCCGGGCCTCACGCTTGACACCTGCCATCAGATTTTGTACAGCCACCTTGTCCACCTTCTTCGCCGCAGAAAGCCAGTTTGCCTTGAACTGCTGCTCGTCCTTAGCAGTTTTTTTGGTCTTCTTTAGGTTCCGCTTGACAATAGCCCAGTATTTCTCAATTGGGCGGAGCTCTGGTGTGTTGGGAGGGTTCTTGTCCTTGGGAATCAACTCCATGGCCTTTTTACCGTAATGGCAAGATGCCAAATCCGGCCAAAACAGTACGGAACAACCGTGTTTCTTCAGGAAAGGCAGCAGACGTTTATTCAAACACTCACGTAAATTTCTTGGTTGACAGTCCCGGAAGCTATGAAAATGCTGCTTTTCAAGCCACAGGTACAGATGGCTTGCCAAACCAGATATTTCTTTGCGAACTTTGACAGTTTTATGTGCTTGAAAATATCTGCTACCTTTCCCCTTCCTTTTGCCGTATAAAACTCCTGTCCCGGAAGCTGCTTGTAGTCGGCTTTGACGTAGGTTTCGTCGTCCATTACCACGGAGCCAAACTTTTTCAGCATCGTCGTGTACAGCCTCCGGGATCGCGCTTTGGCCGTCGTATTTTGTTTGTCATCGCGATTTGGAGTCACTACCTTCTTGTAAGTCGATAGTCCGGCTCGTTTTTTGGCTCGATGCACGGTTGTAGACGATACACCCAGTTTATTTGCGGCATCTCGGAGAGAGAGTTTAGGGTTTCGCTTGAAACTATCGGCAACTCTCTTTGTCGTCTCAGCGGCTTCCGGTTTTCGATTTCCCCCCGATCCAAATGTAACACTTTAATTACATTTGTAACGGTTGATTTGGCAACTTTTAGCGATTTTGCCAGCTTTGCGTGCGAGTAGCTCGGATTTTCGCGATGCGCGAGCAAAATTTTGATACGTTGCTCTTCTTGCTTGGACGGCATTTTGACAACTGAAGAGTGAATTCCAAAATCAAAATAGGAGCAACATTCTACACACACACACCTTCAAAATGAGGGGTGTTCAGGTTTTTTAAATGCAAAATTGAAAGAAATACGTCGTTGACTTTTTTCTGAGTGTAATGTACTTTCCATATATATACAACACAGCAAAAAAGCGTCGCCAAAAAAGTAGTGAAAATGTTCTTTTCGGATTCGGAAGTGGTGCAAAATTGGCTCAGAAGCAATGAATTTAACATGGGCTTGTCATAGGATGGATGTCCACCATTTCAACAGCCGTTGTACTGAATTTGCATCTCTTCTTAAGGTGTGGTCCGAATTCAAAGTAAATTTTTTTTTTATGATTTTTAATGCATTCTAACGCTTATCTAAAACGTTTGACCTCAAATATTTTCAAAAATTTGCAATTTTTCTCGAATGGATTTAGAATTTTTTCGACAGAATTTTAATAATTTGTACCATTTTATTGATTCTTACTCTTGTCTTAATCTTGTTAAAACAAAATAATTTAATTTTTTTTTAATATGTAAACAGCGAGTTTTAAGAACTTCCAATTTTTTTTTGCTGGGAAGTTATATTTGTTTAAAATTTTTATTAAATTTATATTAATTACAATTTTAAATGCGAGCTAATTGGACATGAAGATTAAGGAATTGGTATTATTATGCTATTGAAAAGAAAATGCCAGATACCCATCTTACAAGCCTGACTATACATATGTTTCAGTGTTGGCTAATCCACATTTCCACACCCAGAAAAAAGTGACCCCTTCTTTAAGTTAAAATGAACTCATTGTGAAGAAAGTTGAACTTCGTATAGCGCCAAAGACATTTTTATTTGTTTGAACGATGTGATTTTCGTAGAAATTAGGAATAATGCATTCCATATATTAGTTAACATTTTCCTATATTTATATACCACTATACTACAGAATGAAAAAATTTAACTAATTTGAATTCATATATGGAATGATTTTATTGAAATTTTTTCAGTCATTTCGACAAATCTTACACATTTGTGGTAAAACTTTTACTTCATAATTAGAACTGCTTACCTTCGTTTTTAAATACAATTTTATTTATTTCTATAAGCAATTTTATCTTCAATAAAAGACATGTTTTATTAATATATTGAATATATTTATTAAGAATCAACAGCATCGAATCTCTTTGAAATATTAGTTTATTATTCCACTATTTCCAATTTCCGTGTGATATTATCAACTGTAAAACGCACTTTTTCTTCTTCTTGTACTTTTCACTTTTAATAAGTTGCTGCCTAACGATTTTGTCCTCCTTTTACAATTTCAATACCTACAAATATAAAAAATCATAAATAATTTTTGTTACAAAAGGTTAGCGTCACTGAATATTACCTGATAATTGAAGATTCCAAAATGAAAGGGTTGTTATTCTGCTGGTGTTTTCTTTCTTTAAACACCATCACGAACATTGATAGATTTATTTTCAAAAAACGAAAATTTTTCTCACTAATTTAAAATAACAAATATTTTATATATTTTATTTGTTTTTTATTATATTATTTTACCATATTATTTTTTTAACAATCTCTCCGTATACCACAACAACGTGATTCCAACTAAAAAACACCCCACGCGCAAACATATCGATTACACCCACGCGCAAACACATCGATTACGATGACAGGTGTCGATTACAGGTAGATAATAGAAATATAGGAAAATTTCCTATATTCTAACAAGTGTGTTTCCTTAAGTTTTGAAAGGATTGCATACTTCATAGTACGAATGAACTAAAATATTTTTCTATGCCAAGTGTTGTTCGTATGTATGAAAAACTTTCTATTATAAAGGAAGTCGCAATTATCATTTTATAAGAAATTTTACTAATTTTGAGGAAACTTGGTTTTAGTTCGGTTTTTGTTTATTTTTACGAATGCTTTGTTTTCGGTGAATAAAATTTTCTTGTTCAGTAGTAAATTCTTATACCCAGCGAAGAAAACAGTATGAGTAAAATTCCATGCCTTATTCTAGTTAATGAACTATTCCTAACTGCTTACAGTTTAGGATTTTTTACTGAAACCAGTAAATTTTATTATTTCTCATAAAAATTTACCTTAATGGAAATAAAATGGATAAATTATATTGATGAAAAATTTTTCCTTTAGTTTCGAAGGCACTTTTTTCTGGGTGTACAATCCCTTAATCTTATTTTTTCGATTTCAATAATAATAATTTTTATTAAAGTTCTGGCTCCAGGTGATTTTTTTCAGTGTGTGGATAGGCAATTAAAGATCATAAAATGCATGAAAATATTTGAATAAATAATGAATTTGTTCCCATTTCACAACTATTTCATGGGGACTAAAGTAAATACCAACTAACATTTGACTTTCCGTGCACAACGATAAGCAATGTTCGGTTAGCCCTCCCCCATAAAGGATCTATAGTCCCTAAGAGGTTTCTGTTAACTCAAACTTCATATGCACAATACAAATATTTCAAAACACACGCAACCCCAATCTGGAATTGAATACAGCATATTGGGGACTGTAATTTAATTAATTTGTTCATTATATTAAAAATGGAAATAGGAAAAGCCAATCATAGTCCTTTTGGTAGGTAAATATGTACGAGCACTCGGAATAAAATTCATCTCTACTCCAATAATATGACCATAAAAAATGTTTTATTCTAATTGCAATAATTTGATGGGGCAAAATACAGAAACAGAAAATACGTACATCGTTAAATTGATTCTAAAATTCAGATATTTTTATTGCAAAAAAAAAATTATTTGGTATTATTACTATGATATCAAAATATCAATCATTGTAATTATTATTAGAATTTTTTTTGGATAAAGACGAATAAATAACGTGAGAAATAATAATAAAAAAATAAAATTTAGATCAAAACCAGCATATACGGCTGCAAGTTCGGCCAGGCCGAATCTTATGTACCCTCCACCATGGATTGCGCAGAAAGTTCTTCTAAAGACTGTCATTCACAATCGAATCACGTGGGTTATTGTAATTCTTACCTTGGCAAGGTATCTTAAAACTTCTTAACTTTGTCTTCTAAATTATAAGTTTGTCCATATGGAGTCTATGATTAGACAAAAACAGGCGTATTAGATACCTGTATGAGCCCACTCAGTTCTTGATCCGATAAGAACCAATTTGCGTACGATCATTAGAGAGCCAAGGGGAAAAAATTATACACAAATGAATCATAAAGATTTACTAAATTCGTACATCTCACAAAATAGTTCATTATTCCTTTAAATTTGTAAATTTTTCTACAAAAGCGCCCATCTTGAACTTCAAGTGACACTGAAAATGCCAGATACCCATCTTACAAGCCTGACTATACATATGTTTCAGTGTTGGCTAATCCACATTTCCATAGTCTCTAGTAAGATATGGCTAGTTGAGGTGATTCAATTTGGGTCTTATATGCTAATTTCTTATGGAAATTACACACGAGAATCATTTCTTCCAAGTTGAAACATTTTTTCACCACCACTGTGCATCATCTTCTCATATAGCTACACCCAGAAGAAAATGACCCCTTCTTTAAGTTAAAATGAACTCATTGTGAAGAAAGTTGAACTTCGTATAGCGCCAAAGACATTTTTATTTGTTTGAACGATGTGATTTTCGTAGAAATTAGGTATAATGCATTCCATATATTAGTTAACATTTTCCTATATTTATGTACCACTATACTACAGAATGGAAAAATTTAACTGATTTGAATTCATATATGGAATTATTTTATTGAAATATTTTTCATTCATTTGGACAAATCTTACACATTTGTGGTAAAACTTTTACTTCATGATTAGAACTGTTTACCTTCGTTTTTAAATACAATTTTATTTATTTATATAAGCAATTTTATCTTCAATAAAAGACATGTTTTATTAATATATTGAATATATTTATTAAGAATCAACAGCATCGAATCTCCTTGAAATATTAGTTTATTATTCCACTATTTCCAATTTCCATGTGATATTATCAACTGTAAAACGCACTTTTTCTTCTTCTTGTACTTTTCACTTTTAATAAGTTGCTGCCTAACGATTTTGTCCTCCTTTTACAATTTCAATACCTACAAATATAAAAAATTATAAATAATTTTTGTTACAAAAGGTTAGCGTCACTGAATATTACCTGATAATTGAAGATTCCAAAATGAAAGGGTTGTTATTCTGCTGGTGTTTTCTTTCTTTAAACACCATTTTTTTTTCTCACTAATTTAAAATAACAAATATTTTATATATTTTATTTGTTATTTATTATATTATTTTACCATATTATTTTTTTAACAATCTCTCCGTATACCACAACAACGCGATTCCAACTAAAAAACACCCCACGCGCAAACATATCGATTACACCCACGCGCAAACACATCGATTACGATGACAGGTGTCGATTACAGGTAGACAATAGAAATATAGGAAAATTTCCTATATTCTAACAAGTGTGTTTCCTTAAGTTTTGAAAGGATTGCATACTTCTTAGTACGAATGAACTAAAATATTTTTCTATGCCAAGTGTTGTTCGTATGTATGAAAAACTTTCTATTATAAAGGAAGTCGCAATTATCATTTTATAAGAAATTTTACTAATTTTGAGGAAACTTGGTTTTAGTTCGGTTTTTGTTTATTTTTACGAATGCTTTGTTATCGGTGAATAAAATTTTCTTGTTCAGTAGTAAATTCTTATACCCAGCGAAGAAAACAGTATGAGTAAAATTCCATGCCTTATTCTAGTTAATGAACTATTCCTAACTGCTTACAGTTTAGGATTTTTTTACTGAAACCAGTAAATTTTATTATTTCTCATAAAAATGTACCTTAATGGAAATAAAATGGATAAACTATATTGATGAAAAATTTTTCCTTTAGTTTCGGAGGCACTTTTTTCTGGGTGTACAATCCCTTAATCTTATTTTTTCGATTTCAATAATAATAATTTTTATTAAAGTTCTGGCTCCAGGTGATTTTTTTTCAGTGTGTGGATAGGCAATTAAAGATCATAAAATGCATGAAAATATTTGAATAAATAATGAATTTGTTCCCATTTCACAACTATTTCATGGGGACTAAAGTAAATACCAACTAACATTTGACTTTCCGTGCACAACGATAAGCAATGTTCGGTTAGCCCTCCCCCATAAAGGATCTATAGTCCCTAAGAGGTTTCTGTTAACTCAAACTTCATATGCACAATACAAATATTTCAAAACACACGCAACCCCAATCTGGAATTGAATACAGCATATTGGGGACTGTAATTTAATTAATTTGTTCATTATATTAAAAATGGAAATAGGAAAAGCCAATCATAGTCCTTTTGGTAGGTAAATATGTACGAGCACTCGGAATAAAATTCATCTCTACTCCAATAATATGACCATAAAAAATGTTTTATTCTAATTGCAATAATTTGATGGGGCAAAATACAGAAACAGAAAATACGTACATCGTTAAATTGATTCTAAAATTCAGATATTTTTATTGCAAAAAAAAAAATTATTTGGTATTATTACTATGATATCAAAATATCAATCATTGTAATTATTATTAGAATTTTTTTTGGATAAAGACGAATAAATAACATGAGAAATAATAATAAAAAAATAAAATTTAGATCAAAACCAGCATATACGGCTGCAAGTTCGGCCAGGCCGAATCTTATGTACCCTCCACCATGGATTGCGCAGAAAGTTCTTCTAAAGACTGTCATTCACAATCGAATCACGTGGGTTATTGTAATTCTTACCTTGGCAAGGTATCTTAAAACTTCTTAACTTTGTCTTCTAAATTATAAGTTTGTCCATATGGAGTCTATGATTAGACAAAAACAAGCGTATTAGATACCTATATGAGCCCACTCAGTTCTTGATCCGCTAAGAACCAATTTGCGTACGATCATTAGAGAGCCAACGGGAAAAAATTATACACAAATGAATCATAAAGATTTACTAAATTCGTACATCTCACAAAATAGTTCATTATTCCTTTAAATTTTAAATTTTTCTACAAAAGCTCCCATCTTGAACTTCAAGTGACACTGAACACATTCTTGCAATTTTGACTTCCAATTTTTTCCTTCAAACTACGAAATTTTCTTTAATAAGTGAAAAATAATAATTTTGTCTAAAAAATTTTCTTGATTTTGTCGAAAATTATTTACTTATTTTTGTGAAATTGGGTTTACTCTTTATTTCACTAAAGCCAATTTAACTTTATTTATGTTTGGGGAAAGTTTCCTTTATTCTAATAATTTTTTGCGTACGTTAGTTAAATTAACTAGAACCGAGGAAAAAACAAGTAAGGAAAGTCTAAAGTCAGGCGGGACCGACTATATTATCCCCTGCACCACTTTGTAGATCTAAATTTTCGATACCATATCACATCCGTCAAATATGTTGGGGGCTATATATAAATGTTTGTCCCAAATACATACATTTAAATATCACTCGAACTGGACAGAATTTGATAGACTTCTACAAAATCTATAGACTCAACATTTAAGTCGGCTAATGCACTAGGGTGGAACATGAATGTTAGTAAAAAAAATATGGGAAACATTTAAATCTGAAGCAATTTTAAGGAAACGTCGCAAAAGTTTATTTATGATTTATCGCTCGATATATATGTATTGGAAGTTTAGGAAAATTAGAGTCATTTTTACAATTTTTCGACTAAGCAGTGGCGATTTTACAAGGAAAATGTTGGTATTTGTCGAAATCAGAAAAACATATATATGGGAGCTATATCTAAATCTGAAACGATTTCAACCAAATTTGGCACGCATAGCTACAATGCTAATTCTACTCTCTGTACAAAATTTCAACTAAATCGGAGTTAAAAATTGGTCTCTGTGGTCATATGAGTGTAAATCGGGCGAAAGCTATATATGGGAGATATATCTAAATCTAACCGATTTCAACGAAATTTAGCACGCATAGCTACAATGCTAATTCTACTCCCTGTGCAAAATTTCAATTAAATCGGAGTAAAAGATTGGCCACTGTGGTCATATGAGTGTAAATCGGGCGAACGATATATATGGGAGCTATATCTAAATCTGAACCGATTTCAATAAAATTTGTCACACTTGACTACACTCCTAATTGTACTCCTAGTGCAAAATTTCTACCAAATTGGGGTAAAACTCTGGCTTCTGGGACCGTATTAGTCCATATCGGGCGAAAGATATATATGGGAGCTATATCTAAATCTGAACCGATTTCAATAAAATTTGGCACGCTTGACTATAGTACTAATTGTTCTTCTTGTGCAAAATTTTAAGTAAATTAGTGTAAAACTCTGGCTTCTGGGGCCATATAAGTCTATATCGGGCGAAATATATATATGGGAGCTATATCTAAATCTGAACCGATTTCTTCCAAAATCAATAGTGTTCTATTCTGAGCCAAAACACATACTTGTGCCAAATTTGAAGTCAATTGGACTAAAACTGCGACCTAGACTTTGATGTGTTCACGGACAGACGGACATGGCTATATCGACTCAGGAGCCCACTCTGAGCTTTTTTCCCAAAGACACCATGTGTCTATCTCGTCTCCTTCTTGGTGTTGCAAACATATGCACTAACTTAACAGGTTGGCTGATAAGTCACCGGTCTGACACATAGATGGCGTCGCTAGTATTAAATGCATATTATTTTTATATAGTACCAACCTTCAATTGATTCGTGTCAAAATTCGACGTCTGTAAGTCAATTAGTTTGTGAGATAGAGCGTCTTTTGTAAAGCAACTTTTGTTATTGTGAAAAAAATGGAAAAAATGAATTTCGTGTTTTGATAAAATACTGTTTTCTGAAGGGAAAAAATACGGTGGAAGCAAAAACTTGGCTTGATAATTAGTTTCCGGACTCTACCCCAGGAAAATCATTAATAATTGATTGGTATGCAAAATTCAAGCGTGGTGAAATGAGCACGGAGGACGGTGAACGCAGTGGACCCCCGAAAGAGGTGGTTACCGACGAAAACATAAAAAAAAATCCACAAAATAATTTTGAATGACCTTAAAATGAAGTTGATCGAGATAGCAGAGACCTTACAGATATCAAAGGAACGTGTTGGTCATATTATTCATCAATATTTGGATATGCGGAAGCTCTGTGCAAAATGGGTGCCTCGCGAGCTCACATTTGACCAAAAACAAAAACGTGTTGATGATTCTGAGCTGTGTTTGCAGCTGTTAACTCGTAATACACCCGAGGTTTTCCGTCGATATGTGACAATGGATGAAATATGGCTCCATCACTACACTCCTGAGTCCAATCGACAGTCGGCTGAGTGGACAGCGACCGGTGAACCGTCTCCGAAGAGTGGAAAGACTCAAAAGTCCGCTAGCAAAGTAATGGCCTCTGTTTTTTGGGATGCGCATGGAATAATTTTTATCGATTATCTTGAGAAGGGAAAAACCATCAACAGTGACTATTATATGGCGTTATTGGAGCGCTTGAAGGTCGAAATCGCAGCAAAACGGCCCCATATGAAGAAGAAAAAAGTGTTGGTCAACCAAGACAACGCACCGTGCCACAAGTCATTGAGAACGATGGCAAAAATTCATGAATTGGGCTTCGAATTGCTTCCCCACCGTATTCTCCATATCTGGCCCCAGCGATTTTTTCTTGTTCTCAGACCTCAAAAGGATGCTCGCAGGGAAAAATTTTGCTGCAATGAAGAGGTGATCGCCGAAACTGAGGCCTATTTTGAGGCAAAACCGAAGGAGTTCTACCAAAATGGTATCAAAAAATTTGAAGGTCGTTATAATCGTTGTATCGCTCTTAAAGGGAACTATGCTGAATAATAAAAACGAATTTTGACAAAAAAAATGTGTTTTTCTTTCTTAGACCGGGGACTTATCAGCCAACCTGCTAAAATCATTACATTTAGAATCAAATCCAAGGAAAAATCCAACTATAAATTTAATAGGAAAATTAAAAAAAAATCGTATGAAATTTGCAAGAAGACTATTTCTATTTTCTTTGGTTTTCTTCGACCTTTTTATGTTATAATAATAAATTAATGATTTTTCATCTAAAGTTAAAATAATTATAAATAAATAATTGATTGAATCAATACAAAAAATTGAGTTTTGCGAGCAAAATTAATTACATTTTGAGTCAATTAAAAATTGAGTTAAAGTGTCGAAGAAACCACACTCAGTGAACCCTATATATCACTAAAGACGATTTAATAATATTTTAGTTCATGGAATTAGTACGTGTTAAAAAAATTTCCATGTTTTTTTTTACTTCATAGAATTATTATGTGCTGAGAAAGTTTCCTTGACTTTAATACTTTTTTGCGAACGTTAATTAAATTAACTGAAACAGAAGAAAAAATTATACACAAATGAAGCATAAAGATTAACTAAATTCGTGTCTCACCCAAAATAGTTCAAAATTTCTTAAATTTTGCAAATTTTACCAATAATAAACCCATCATGATCTTCGTATGGTACTAAAGACATTTTCCAATTTTGAACTCCAACTTTTTCCTTTAAGTTTCGAAATTTTCTTTAACAAGTGAAAAAAAGTGAATTACGTCGAATAAATTTTCTTGAATTTGTCGAAAATTGTTTTATTTATTTTTGTGGAATCGGTGTGACATCTACGTTTCTAATACAGTTTAGTTAAATTTTTCTAAAATTAATTTATTTTTTTTTAATTAACTAACATTTTCTTGCCTGGTGGGTTCACTGTTTTTTCAGTGCAATATATTTTTTAACCAAGTATATTTTTTGTTTCTAATTCATTTTCTGAATTTCGTATGGTACTACAGACATTTTTGCAATTTTGAACTCCAACTTTTCCCTTTAAGGTGGGTAGTAAGTTCGAGATTAGCACATTGAAAAAACAGTGAACCCACCATGAAGAACATTTTTGGTTAATTTTGGAAAATTTAGATTATTTTTAGAAAATTTTAACTAAAAAGTATTACAAACGCTGACATCACGCCGATATCACAAAAATAAGTAAACATTTTTCTACAAATTCAAGAAAATTTATAAGACATAATTAATTTTTTTCACTTGTTAAAGAAAATTTTGCAATTTGAAGGAAAAAATTTGAGTTCAAAATTGCAAGAATGTCTTTAGTGCCATACGAAGTTCAAGATGGACGCATTTTTAGTTAAATTTACAAATTTAAAGAAAAAATTAACTATTTTGCGAGAAGTACGAATTTAGTAAATCTGTATGCTTCATTTGTGTATAGTTTTCTCCTCTGTTGTAGTGAATTTAACTAACGTACTCAAAAAATTATTAAATTCATGCAAACTTTCTTAAAACGTAAAAATTCCATGAACTAAAATAAAATTAAATCAGCTTTAGTGAAATATAGGGTTTACTTTTTTTTGAGTGCAGCTAAAATCGCTACAATGAAAACTAAATCAGTAAAAAAAGGCATAAAATTATACATATTTGTTGCAAATTTTATTATAACTTGATGGGGAATAGCCCAAAGCAAATTTTTACAAAGTTTGTATTCCTTAAAGTGGATTAATTAAGAAAAGTAATCGTGAAAAAATGGCGATTTTAGCGGCTAAACTCGAACTTAATACCCACCTTTAAGCTTCGAAATTTTCTTTAACATGTGAAAAAAATTAATTACGTCGAATAAATTTTCTTGAATTTGTCAAAAATTATTTTATTTATTTTTGTGGAATCGGTGTGACATCTACGTTTTTAATACAGTTTAGTTAAAATTTTCTAAAATTAACTAAAATTTTCTTTCCTGGTGGGTTCACAGTTTTTTCAGTGTAATATATTTTTTAATCAAGTATATTTTTTTATTTCTAGTCAATTTTGTGATCGAATCAGAAAATTTTTTCTTCGTTTTTTTTCCTATATTTTTACTTGTATGGCATTTTATTATTTATTTTATTTATTTATTTATTTACTACAATTTTAAAAACTATAATAAACATGAAAGCACTAGCTACAAAGGCTATCGGCTATGGCATTTTAGTTTATCTGGAAGATATACATTTCTAAGGCTTTCGTTGTAGAAATAAATAGCGTAGAAAATAATATATTTATATCATTTACTATTTGATCTCATTAAGGGAGTTTTCACTATTTTTAGATGTTATATAGCATTCCTTAAATTCATAATATTCGGGACCTACTGCTCATGTGTCATTAACTTTCATAATATTCCATATTTTGGTTATTTAGTTTAGTTTCTCGATAATTTACCATCAATGGCAAAATATAGCAAAAACTAAATCCCATTATGGCGTAGGTATTTGATGGAGGAAAGCACGAAAAAAAAAATGCCCGCATGCACACTTTTATGGCCTTTAATTACATAATGCGGCGAAATAATTACCAGACCCTGTAGACATACGAATGTTTGAATGTCTGGCGAAAGGTGTATAAGCAAAAGAACTAATCCTCTCCCCTTTAGTAGTATGGGAAACACAACACAACCACGATTTAGGATAATAAAATTTATTATAAACAAAACAAAACTAAACTAAAAAAAAAATTTGGAGAAAAATTCAACACGAAACTCATTCATATAGGATGGAATTTACCTGAGATCTGTATAAAAACACGCCTCTACTAGGTCAAAAAAACAAGTTAACATACGCCATGGCTAATATCATATTACCTGACTATTTACTAAAGTGATTACTGAAATCCCCTTACTTTGCCCGCAGCTCAAACTAAATTTGATAAAAGGTGGGGCCTCATTTCCAATACGTTACAAGTGACACAAATAAAGCATATAATGGCTCTTTTCAAATGGTACATGCGTTAATGAAAGAAAGAGAGAGAAACACATTAACGGAAAATGCCATCTTGAATTGAAAAAGTCCAAGGCGGGTCTAGGCTATATGAGGGTTAAATTATGAGCCCACAAATCTTTGTAGTAATAAGGCAAACATTTAGACATGCCCACATACAAAGGCCTACAGGGTAAGTGAATGAGTGAGGCAATGAAACCGATGGGGTGTTTCACTGTGTATATGAAAGAGAGAACTATAAACGTACTTTATTAGTTGTTTCATATCTACATGTGTGTTTGTTTCCGTTAAAGCGGTGGTGGTTTTTAGACAAGCTCTTTTCCTCTTGCATCGTCTGTTTTCTTGGCTCGTCGTCGCTTATTTTGTTAGTTTACGAGGTTTTATCACCCATATACGTTTAGTCTTAACGTCAAAGGCAAGTTCGGTAGACGGTTATCGGGTTTCCATATCACTCAACAAGTCTACCAAGAAACGAAAGCAAAAAAAACACACACAAAACCCACACGGAACCCAGTACGCAGCTATTGAGTTTCACTGTGTAGTATTGTGCATGAAGCAATTCAGTATTTTATGATACGCAAACAAGTGAAGAGCAAGCAGCACATACTATACATCGCCGACGTCGGTGGAAAATAGGTTTTATTTCTTTAAAACATCTCATCAACGCATATTTACAACGGTTAAATTATAAAAATATAAAGAAATTAACAATAAATTCAAAAAAGACCGTAAGCAACGACGGCGACAACGGCAACGGTAATAACACAAATAGCAAGCATAATTATCGAATTGCTGCAATCACTAAATCACAATAGAGAGAGATTTATCAATAGCCGAAGAGTGGATAATCGATTACTGGATTATCGTAAATAGTTTACTTATGCAAATCATCGTACTGAGGCAACCATACATACACACGCACACATAAACGCCTACAAGAGATTTACCGTAAACACTTGAAGAGTAAAAAAATTAAATGAAAGAGTGTAATTGAGAGTGATAATACTAAAACAACAATAACATATAAGAGCATATAATTGCAAGTGATTGATTGAACTGTCATTCTAGAAGTGACAAATAACGGCTCATAAACTAAGCTCAATTAAAACAATCAAAAGTTAAAGTAAAACAAAAGGAGAAACGAAAACAAGACAACAACGCGTGCAAGACATATAAATAAAAAAAATTTACTATTGAGTGTTACAAAAATGACATAAATTTAAAAGAAAAAATATATATATACATTTTTTTTATAAAAAAAATGTTTAACATTAAAAATATATAAACCCAGTTTAGATATAAAAAAATCACCTAGTGTTCTTGACAAATAAAAAAATATATATATCCCAGTGACTATTTTCCCTAACCTCAATTTATACCGAATTAAGCCGCGTGAAACAAATTCGCCCAATCTACACAATGGTTTCCTATTACAATCCTTTATCCTATTCACAAAAACACACCGCTGCCAATTTGGCCTATTCAGCTGGTCAACCTTGGCATTGGAATGCCAATTACCATACACCGCCCAATCATCAATATCTGGGCGACATGGATTCACCGCATGCAACGGCCCATCATCAAATGTATTATAATCCCCATAGTATGTTTCATTCAGCCTCTAATACTGCTGCCGCTGCTGCTGCGGATTGGCATTCACCTTCATCAGCGGATAATTTTGCCCAAAATGCCGATTTATTACAACAACATCAGCTTTTAAATGGTGCAGTGGGAGCTGGTTCAACACCTTCATCGTCAGCGGGTAGTGCGAGTAGCACTACTTCAGCTGGTCCTGCATCGGGTAGTACAAATCAATTGAATGAAACTGTTAGCAGCATTGGTGATCCCCAACAGCAGCAACAACAACAGCAGCAGCAGCAACAACATCATATCACTGAGGGTTTACCCTCACCACCGATTACGGTTAGTGGCAGTGAGATCTCAAGTCCCGGAGCTCCAGCCTCATCATCATCACCCCATCATATTGCCCATCATTTGAATAATAACAATAGCCCATCGACGGCTAATGGCAACAATAACAACAACAACAATAGTATAAATAGCAACAATCGTTCATCACCGGTGAAATCACATCAATACTATGAGTGGATGAAAAAACCAACCTATCCAGCGCAACCAGCACCTGGTAAGTGGTTAAAATGTTATTTACAAATTTTATAATTATTTATTAATTTTTTTATTTATAATTTTGTATAAAATATAAAGTGAGGAATTTCTCTTCGAAATTTCCACCACTCTCTCAACAGTTATTTTATAGGGTTGCCTACTTTTGTTTATATTTTTAAATTCTTCCATAAACACAAATCATAGCTTCGAAATACTATCTAAGAAGTTTTTTTTTAAGTTTGGACAGATGGAATCATTTTTAAAAGTATAATAAATATCATTTGGAGTATCTCGAAATTTCGGTAGTTTAGGGATTAGCAGATTGGCACCATGGTGGAATTTGAAATTATGAATTCCGGAATGTTTTGGGTCTACGAAAAACATCAATATATATATTTTTTTACTTTTCTCACAATTTTATTCGGAATAGTTAACAACGATATGAAAGTTTTTTCTTTCAACTTTATATAGCGGTTATGATTATAATTCGATTTTAACTGTATTGAGAATAATAATTTTTGAATAGAAAAGTATATCAGTTCATAATTTCAGGAAAGTCTAAAAATTGTGGCTTCCATAGGCACCAACATCGGGAAAATAATTTATGCATTGAAAAAAATATTGTAAAAAATAGAGGTTTTTTGTTAGTCACATTTCCCTTAAAGAAAAGAAAATCATTTTAGATTTTAAGAAATAATCTATAAATTAATTGAGATATTGAATCTTGGGATTAAATTTGAAAACATAAAAAATAGGCTAATATTTATTTTGAGTATTTTACATCTTTGGTTTAAAGCGTTTTATGAAATTTGAAATAAACACACATTTTTGAAGAATTTGTTATAATTTGGATTTTTAAACTGACATTTATTTGTACGTGCACAGAAAAAATTTTCACCCAAAATATTTCCAATTAAAATTTTAATTGAATTTTCAAAAATATTCAATTAAAAATTTAATCGATTCAACAATTTTTTTATTTAATCCTTTCACTACCGATGTCCACCTAGCAGGACATTCGAAAACGACACCAAACTCTATTTCCCCGTTTAATTTTGATTTATTTCTCGATGTTATTTTAAAGTAGAGGCTTTAATCTAAATAAGCTATAAATATTTTACATATTGGTGAGCACTGAAATGCACTTTTATAAACTTCTTTAGCAATAAACGAAAAATACGAAATTTTGAGTCCATTTTTCTACTCTATGTAAATGGACATTCATACAAAAACTATGGCTGATATTTTTCGGGTTCTTTTTTGTATTTTTTCTCACACTTCAATAGATATAATAGGTCAAATAGCGCTTATTTTCATAGAGCTATTTGGTCACAATTCAAGAATCAAGTTTTCAGAACAAACTCATATAGCTATTGAAGTAATTGAGGTAGGTCCTCAGAATTACAATTTTTATTCTACATGCTGTTAATACAAGCAAAAACAGAAGAAAAATTTAAGTTTGTACCATTATGTTGACTTCGGTAGTGAAGGGGTTAAAACAAAACTCAATCACACACAAACAATTTTTTCTGATTCAATCACGAAATTAATTTTTTAATTGAAGACATTTCAATTAAAAATTAATTGAATCAATTAACCCTCAAATTCTTATGTCTTCAAAGTTTGACCGAATTCTATGAAATCAGGTTTGTTGTATTTATTACATCATAGCGCTATTTATAAAAATATGTTTTTTTTTGAAATTTTGTTGTACTTCTGAGTAATCTGCAGTCAAAATTAAAACTCAAACTTTGACAAAAAATGCAAAAACTACAAATTTTAAGTTAAATAATATTTACAAGAGATAAAAGTAATGTTGGTTTAAAAGTGTGTAGTGTAAAAATATCTATTTTTCTCTATTCTCTACTAAAATCAAACTGCTTATTTGTAAATAAAAACTTAGTTTAATGCGCACTGTATTTTTTAGGATACAACCACTATTTTTTTTTTCAAAAAAAAAAAAAAAAAAAATTGAAAAAAATATGGTATTCAGATATTCTTTATATATCATTTTGCATATTATATGTATATTTTTCGGAGGAATCGGCGATCATGTGCATTTAAGGGTTAATTTTGTGATTGAATCCAAAAATTATTTTTTTGTCTGTGGAATACCTCTGTTGATACTCGTATATCGCAAAAGGAGAATGAAAATTCGAGAAATTAAATCTGTATCCTGTATCCTATATCACTAAAAATTTTAAATGTATCACTAAATAGATTACTAAAAATTTCGTTATTTTAAAGAAGTAGCAGAATGAATAACTACGTGGTTAATATGGTAATGGTGGCATTTTTGCTATATGAGAAAGAAGAATTTCGTAAATGGTAGTAAAAATCCAAAAATGACATTAAATAGTCGGAATAAAATTTAGTTACATTTTCGTGCGGAGTAATTCACTACAAACACAACCAAATAAAAAAGATTTTCTTAACCAAAAAAAAAATTGTAAAAAGGATGCAACATCATCAAAATCAATCTTAGCCTATATTGAAGGTTTTTTATCTGTAATCCAAAGATTCAAATATATCAATTAATTTGAAACTACCTTGGTTAATTTTAGAAAATTTAAATTTTAAATTTAAATTAAATTTGTTTAGGCAGTAGCCGACTATCAAACCCTTTTTCGGGAGGTTCAAGTGTAGTTCACTTTGGGTTGAGTGAATTACCCGAATTTATTCTGATAATTGGTTGATAGTTTTGCTGCAAGTAGAGGATGCTGATGAGGAATGTGGTAATTCCGAAACAGCTGTACATCCAACCATCTTGCAGTCTATAGGGCTTTGCCCAAATAAATTTGACAAGCATAATTTTCCTCTGTTGGTTAAGCTACACTTGTAGTTTAGTCAATGCATGGCTTTAAGCTGAGATAAAAAAAACGAAAATTAAAATTTTAGAATTATTATTTAAATTTTAACATTACATTACAGACATCACGCCGATATCACAAAAATAAGTAAATGTTTTTAGATAAATTCAAAAAAATGTATTAGACATAAATAACTTTTTTCACTTCATTTGAACTAAATTTGAATTTACTTTCAATAAAAAATTCTTTTTTGTTTAAATTTGGTGTCTTAAAATTTAACACTCAAAATAGAGGTTTCACTATTTCACTAAAGCCAATTTAACTTTATTTTAGTTCATGGAACTATTATGTTTGGAGAAAGTTTCCATTACTCTAATAATTTTTTACGTACGTTACTTAAATGAACTAAAAAACGGGGGAAAATAATATATATACGAGGCATAAAGGTTTACTAAATTCCTAATTCTCACAAATAGTTAATTATTTCTTAAAATTTGTAAATTTTACTACAAATGCGCCCATCTTGAACTTCGTATGGCACTAAAGATATTCTTGAAAATTTGAACTCCAATTTTTTCTTCAATACAAAATATTGTTTAACAAGTGAAAATTTTTCTTGAATATATTGAAAATATTAATTTGTATTTGTGATATCGGTGTGATGTCAGCGTTTGTAATACTGTTTAGTTAAAATTTTCTAAAAATAATCTAAATTTTCTAAAATTAACCAAAATTGTTCTTCCTGATGGGTTCACTGTTTTTTCAGTGTTGGCTCGGAATCAATACCGAAATAATTTAAGTAAAAACCAAATCATTATCACAATGGACTGAATAGTCTAAGTGAGCCTGATACATCGGGCTGCCACATAACCTAAATCATTGGAACTGTACTGGTTGTCTTATATTTCCAATTTCTTAGGTATACATTTTATTCAACGATCCAAACAAATGAAGATTTTTCATGGATAACAATAAGAATCAATGTATACAAATGCCCTTAAAATGTATCCAAAACCACATCAATTTTATCATTTGCTTATAAAAGTGACTAGCCAAAAAAAATCACCTAAATGTTGAACTATAGAATAAAAAAATTCGAATTTTCTCTGATTTTGATTTGTTAGGGTATGCCTGCCATAATATTGACCACATGGATTAAACATAATACCCACCAATAAAACTTAATTGCAATCCTACAGTTTTTATGGACTTAATGAAGTAACAGTGCTCATATACCTCTTATACGTCTGCCATTCAAATCGGGGGGTCATAAATTGAATAAATAAACAGAAATTCTGTTAAACCTAAAAATACACATTAAAGAGATAAAATAACCTCAACTGAAAACAAAACCCAGAGACAAATGAGACAATTTTTCTTTGATTCCTTTAAAACACAAACAAACATACTTTGTTAAGGTGATGGAGATTCTGATAAAAGGTATAATGCAATCAATCATCAACATTTCGATTGGTTTGGTATTTCCTTTATGATGACGAACTATAAATAATGGTTTAGCTATGAATAAAGATGGTTGATTTATCCCCGCCTTTTTCTTTCGCTTTCATCTACATCCCTATATTCAAGATTTTCAACATCATCCACAAGGTGGTAGAGTTAACGAAAGAATTCCTTCCTATATGTACTTTGCTATTTCAAATGTGTTCTTTCGTTAACATACGTTAGATTCCCCAGCCAATGATTTATTATTCTAGAATTAGCCTTTTTTAATTTTTATAACTCCCAAAGTTTTTATTTCTTTGCTCACTTTGGTTGTGATTAGCCATTGGGTATTGATTTTGACTGTGGTTTATGGTCTTGAATTTCATTGAAAAATAATCGAAATAAAATTCATCATTCATCCTACAGTGCTTGATTTTTGTGCTTAATGTTATTTTGAAATATAAATCATTTAAGTTATCACCATGACAAACACACAAAAAGTAGATTTTTATTTTCAAAAAATTTAAAGTGCGTTTAGCACGAGTATGTCATATACAATAGCTTGAAGAAGAATTTTATAATGGTCTGTACGCCTGTAGAAAAAAAAACAGTCTGGTCTTAACATTCTTTGAATTGTCAAAACACATAAATAATCCTTAATCTTGTGGGAATCCTCCTCATGACTATGCTTTGGGATTTGATTTGACATTTTGTGGCATTTGAGTGATTTTGATTTTTGAAATCAAACTGGGAAATAAAATAAAGGAAATAAAGTCTGCTGAGTTAAAAGGAGACTATGTTGAAAATCTGTTTCCCTCTTAGACGCAGAAAAGGAATAGAGCGAAGTCTTATTTTTGGATGAGGAACATGGAATATTTCTGCCAGAAATAGTTGTCAAAATCAGATCACGGTTGCCACAGTTGGTAGAAGTCTACCAAAAATGGTAGATATTTTACTGTTTGGTAGATTGGTGGAACTCTTGCTATTTTGGTAGATTTTGCAAAATAGTCCTCTCCAATTAATAGGTACTTTACAAATTTTCTAGAGAAATAAAATTTTGACAAAATTTTCTATAGAAATAAAATTTTAACAATATTTTCTATACACTGAAAAACCAGTGAACCCACCAGGAGAGAAAATTTTAGTTCATTTTAAAAAAAGTAGATTAATTTTAGAAAATTTTAATTAAACCATATTATAAACGCAGATGTTACACGGATTTCACAAAAGTAAGTAAATAATTTTCGAAAAATTCAAGAAATTTTTTTTAAACAACATAATTATTTTTCACTTAATAATGAAAATTTCGTAGTTTGAAGGATGAAATTGTAGTTCAAAATTGCAAAAACGGCTTTAGTGCCATACAAAGTTCAAGATGGGCGCATTATTGGTAATATTTATACATTTTAAAAAACTATGAACCATTTTGTGGGAGACACGAATTTAATTAATCTTTATGCTTCATTTGTGTACAATTTTTTCCTCTTTTTTAGTTAATTTAACTATCGTACGCAAAAAAAATTATTAATGTCATGAAACTTTCTTAAGACGTAATATTACCATGAACTTAAATAGAATTAAATCGGCTTTAGTGAAATATAGGGTTCACTTTTCTGAGTGTAGAAACAAAATCTTCACAAAATTTTGAAAAAATTTTCTATAGAAACAAAATTTTGACAAAATTTTCTATAGAAATTGTTGAAGCGAGTTCAACAACATTACTTCAATTTTATTGGAGAGCGTATTAGGATTCGCTCCAACAACACATTTTATTGCCTCTACATTAATTTCTTCTTTCTTTTATTTAATAATTCCGTATTCTCTTAAGTTTTGAATATTCTGTTTTCTAAGAGAATGTTTGTCATGTTTTCTTTATTTAAGTTTATCGAATTTCATTTTCTACTTTTATTTATCCTTTTTCTATTGTTTTCGTTAAGATTTACCGTGTTAACGGAATTTGTAAATTAACTTTGAATTTTTCTCTATTAGAGTTAGTTACGGTTGAATTGTCAAAGAAGAAGGTCACGAAGACCAATAAATTCTTAGAAAAGAAAATTAAACGAACGTCTTTTCTTTAAGAAAGGTTTAGGCTTCGCGCTATATGACGTGCGCGATATCCAAACGAAACCAAACTCAAAAGCCCTTATGTTCATCAACGTGTGAAATAAGGCATTCCATTCAAAGCCCTTTCAATCTATAACGCGTAGGTTGAAAGGCAAATAAACATATGGTCCATTCGAGCCTCCTAATTTAACATTGGGAGTAGGAACAACCAGGAGCAACCGTAGCGCAAGAAACGTACCAGTGAAAATATACAACATTGGATACAAAACGATTCTCGACCGAGAATATAAAAGACGACTCCAACGAGGAGAGGAAAAAGACGACTCCAACGAGGAGAGGAAAAAGGCGACTCCAACGAGGAGAGAAACATAATCATCACCAGCGAACATCATCAACATCATAAAAAATTGGTAAAGAATAGATTGGGTAAGCGCAAATGTGTTGGTGGTTCGTGGTGTGATCAAAAGAAATCAGTGAATGTCAACGCTGTCATCTCGCGCATATAAAACGTATGCAAAAATACGGAAAACGATAACAAAATTCAAAAATTTCGTTTAAAAAACATTGTGTTTGGTCTTTCAGATTATGTTGCTTAGTGTGAACAGGCCCTAAAATACATAAAATTCAAAAACAGTGCTATAAAAATTTGAGACAAACTCAAACGTCAAAATAATTACAAGAAAAAGTGTAAAAAAGGAGACAAAGGTTAACATAGAAAACTCCAAAAACAAAAAACAAAAAAAAAAAAACTGAACGAAACATCAATTCCGTGCTTAAATATAAAGTAATAGACAATAATATTTGCAAGAAAGTGTGTGTGCGTGTAATTCGGTGCATATAATACAAAAACAAATACCCGCATACTATATCGCGAGAAAAAAGAAGAAAACAAAAAGATAACAACAACAACGTTTGTCTACGGGATAATAGAAAACGTCAAAAGTTGTCTAAAATACGATCCGTGCTACAATAACAATTTTCCCACAGTTTGTAATTACCAGATTGACAATTTTAGCAAATTAAAATTTTAACGGTCGTTCAGTGGTAACATTCCATCAATTTTCCCTTAAGACGACGATCCCTACTGGGTAACTTGTTGATCATATGACAGATGATCATTGGCATAAACGTCAAACAAACTGGTAAAGTAAAAGGACACAAGTGACCGACGGTAAGAACGTTTCGATTCTACGCGAAGTATTTTATTAAATAAATATAATTAAACGATATATTAACGCGTTCAAATAAACAAAAAGTGAAAGAAAATAAAGTAAGTAATTAAATAAAAGTGTGGTGACATTAAAATAAAGGCAAAAAGAATGAAAATAAATGGTAAAAAATTTTGCCTTACAATAGTGATAGTGTGTGTGTGCGAGAAGAAATTATTGGAACAAAACGGAGAACAACGGTCAGTGGCAAGAAAATATATAAACAAGAAGAAATAAATAACTAAAGCTGCATATTAATATTGAAATTATTGAGTTGAAATAATTTTACAAAATAAGTGAGAAATAAAAGTGAAAAAGGAACCAAAGATTATTTTCAAAGTACCGCTATAATAGTGTTGCCGTGATAGTGGAAAATTGTTACCCGTGGGAAAAAGTGCCAAATTGTATAGGGTTACCCTACCTTCAGGGAATTTTCCTCCGCGGACAGAATAAAAAATCCCACATACAAAATAAAATAAATAGACAATAAACAAACGGTGTAGTGGTGAAAAACAAATAATAGCGGTATGAGAATTAATATAACAAATTAATGTGGATTTACAAAAAAAAAAACGAAACAAAGAAAATAAACTAAATATTTTTCCACACAAATTTAACTAAAAATTAATTTGAATAAAAACACTTTTGCGGTGAAAAATAAAATAAATTTGGTTTGCATAAATAATATTGCCATAGCGGAGATAATTTCCTTCGCGGTTCCAGAGACACATCCAGCAAAAATTATTCGGTGAGTCGTTCCAATTTATTTTTCTTGGAAAATTTTCAAAATAGTTGTAACATACGACTGTGCGCAAAAAAGTACACGCAATCTTGGCGGCAGAGAAATATTTTGGAAATTTTGGACCTCTTTACATGTTACGTATACACTTGATAAATTTTTCATATCACACAACTTTGTTCCAACTTGAGTAATTTTTACGATTACGTCATCGCGACCAAAGTAAAAAGAAAACCACAACGAATGCACACATAATTTTGCCACAATTATTGCCCAGAACATCCGCGAGGGATTCAACAAAATTACATACAAGCCTACGAATTTTGAACATTTTGCTATTTTCTCTACTGGTTTTCATGTAAAAGATAATAATAATAGATTCGGTGGAGATTTAAGCCTGAAATATTTAAGCACACCGTCATTCAAAAATATTTAGTAGGAATTTTGCGATAAAAATATATTTACATTCAATTGTACAGCCAAAATACGTTCATTGCGATTGCATTTTTGATATATTGTCGACTCGTCTTCATAAGCGGGCAAATCTTCGAGATATTACAATCCAAAAGTAAATCTTTGCGACCCAGAAACGTATAATTTTCTTTGGTGTAGGTGTAAAAAATCACACAGGAAAATGGCTACGCGTCGAAAATTTCTTTTTAATCATAATCAGATCGTAACATTCTGCCAGGAACTCGAAAATCAAAAGGCAGAAACACTATCGGTTCAGTTACTAGAAATTAAAGATTTGGAATTGGAAAGAAGATGGCCACAGCTAGTTGCGAGTTATGAGGCATTAGCATTAGAAGATGAGAAAGAAGAACATGATTATAATGACGTTAATGGCCAAAAATTTGAAGAAGCTTGCGCTAAATATCAAAAATGCAAGGAAAGCATAATGATAGCTATTTGTTCTAAAACAAATAGTCAACAAGAAAACAGTGTCGATCATATTCCGCCACAACGAAGTGCGCCTTCTCTCAAATTGCCGCCCTGCGATACTCCACCTTTCGAGGGGGGATACTCTAAATGGCCAGCATTTAGAGACATCTTTTCAGCTGTATTTGGAAATCATCCACATTTATCCCCAGCTCAGAAGCTGTATCACCTTCGCGGTAAAACCCGAGGGGAAGCGAATGACATTGTGAAGAAATTTGATTTAACCGACGCCAATTTTAGTTTAGCATGGGAAGCATTGAGAAATCGCTACGAAAATAAGCGCATATTGGTGAATCAACAAATGAAAAAGCTTTTTTCGATTCAATCTGTTTCAAACGAGTCACCAAAGTCAATTCGACAAATACAAAGCGCGATTAACGATAGTCTGGCGATTTTCAAGTCTTATGAAATAGCCGTCGATAATTGGGATCCGATCCTCATACATATTGTTTCTTCTAAAATTCCCGACGACACGTTACGAGCCTGGGAAGATTCTTTGTCAAACCACAAGGAATTGCCTTCGTGGCAACAAATGGATTCATTTCTATCAAATCGAATTGAGAAACTAGAAACAGTACTTGATTTTCGAAAACCCAATACGAGGGAAAATCAAAATTCAAAATCCCAATCGTTCCATATCTCCGCGACAAATCAAAACTTAAAAACAATGTGCAAGAAGTGCAATCAGAATCATTGGCTTATGTCGTGCAAACAGTTTAAAGATTTGTCACCCACTGACCGTACCAAATTCGCTATGGAAAACAAATATTGTCTAAATTGTCTCTCACCTAACCATTTCAAGTCAGACTGCACCAGCAAGAGGCGGTGCGCAAAATGCAAGAGAAAGCACCACACGATGTTACACATAAATTCGAAATGTGATCAAACGCAAGAAAAAATTCAAGAAAACGGGTCCCGAAATCCTAAGCAGGATGGGCCATCAATTTCAAAACAAGCACATGAAAATACATTTTTGAATACCACCGAGCCGGTGGAAGAAGTTAATACACTCTTCGCGCAAAATGAAAGTACAACTGTTTTACCAACAGCGCGAATATTCTTGGAACATTGCGGAGAACTTTTTGCGGTTAGGGCACTTCTAGATGCAGGGTCAGAACGAAGTTTCATTTCCAAACGCGTTCAACAGAGGTTGGCCATCCCGATGGAGACCCATAACGCTCAGATTTCAGGGTTGGGTGGCACGGTCGTAAGCAGTTGCAAGGGGAAATGTATTCTAACTGTAAAGGCTCCGAAATCCGATTTCAAAATCATAATTAAAGCATTGGTCGTATCAAGTTTGGCTCATTTGTTGCCTTCGCGGCCAATCAAGACGACACTTCTCAATGAAGTGAAGGGTCTGAACCTCGCAGACCCATTTTTCCATAAGCCAGCCCCAATCGATATGATCATCGGTAGCGACTACCTTCCGTTCATCAATAAAACGGGATCATTACTTCAGATTGATGGTGGATTGGAGGCCCGAGAGTCTCAATTTGGCTGGTATCTGTCAGGTCCAGCAGATGCCGAACAAGTTAACGCATTTTCAACTATCGTGTCTGAATCCGAGGCATTAGCACTGCACGAGCAGCAAAAAAGGTTTTGGGAGTTAGAAGAGGTAGAGAAACCTCAGACCGAATCCGATACTGAAACATGGTGTGAGAATTTTCATAAATCAACGACTTATCGACAAAATGACGGTCGATATGTAGTCCGACTACCCTTCAAACAGGAATATCCACACGAAATATTCCTGGGGTCTTCGCGACACATGGCATTCGCTCAATACATCCGAATGGAAAAGAATTTAAGTAAAACGCCAGAACTAAAGCACGAATACGATAAAGTTCTTCGCGAATATGAGGAGTTAGGCCACAAGGCACTAGTAAAAGCAAATGAAGAAAGCGGTGACAACGAAATAAACTATTTTCTTCCTCATCATGCCGTGGTTCGCCCAGAAAGCAAGTCCACAAAAGTCCGCGTTGTGTTCAATGCGTCGAAAAAAACTTCCAGTGGACATTCTTTAAACGATGTTCTCCATTCTGGGCCGATTCTGCAACAAGACTTGGTGAAAGTCTTACGAAACTGGCGGTACTATCAATTCGTATTCAACGGCGACATTCAAAGGATGTACCGCCAGATATGGGTCCATGAAGACGACCAGAAATTTCAACAAATTTTATTTCGTCCCGCACCCAACAAGCCTGTACAGAATTTTCAATTAAAAACCGTTACCTTCGGCGTAAACGCCGCCCCATTCCTCGCAATTAGAACCCTATCAGAATTGGGAAGAGACTGCAAACTATTATACCCACAAGCGTCACAAATTTTGCAACACGAAGTCTATGTCGACGACGTATTATCAGGCGCTCCTTCCATCGCGGAAGCCAAAATCAAACAGGATCGGCTAGTAAAGGCTCTTTCATCCGCTGGATTTCCCCTTAAGAAGCTTACTTCCAATAGTAAGGCTCGTTTACAACGCTGGCCCCGAGAAGATCTTCTGGGCGAAGAATTTTTAAACATTGAAGATCACAGCGCCAAGAAAACACTCGAAACACAACCCCGTGAAAAGCGGGTTGCTACCTTTTTCACCACAATCGACGGAGAAGATATGAGTTCAAGATTTTCGTCACTCAATCGCTGTCTACGAGTCTTATGCTATATGTTCCGATTCTATAACGCCTGGAAAAGAAAAATAGTCACCAATAACAATTTTCTACGTCAAGAAGAAATCTTATTTGTAGGACATCGTCTCATTCTTCTATCACAACAGACTGCATTTCCAAGAGAAAATGGAAATCTACGAGATAAACGAAGAGTATATAATCAAAACAGACACCTCCCCGTTCATCCATTTATCGGCGATAAAGTCCATCTCCTGCGCGGAGCACCAATCTTCGCCACACCTGAAATATCTCACGACGTTCCAGAAAACTCGCTATCGCTACTGAATTGCTGGGAACGACTAAAATCTCTCCACCGAATCTTCGCACATCGGTGGAAATCTAAATACATTATCGAACCTCAACAGCGAGCAAAATGGATTACGAACAATAATAATATTCGGTCAAATAATTTTACAGTAATCAGGGACTTGCTACCACCCACCGAAAGGCGAGTTTTGAAAGTCCACTACAACGACCATCGAAATGTTAGGGTAGCCGATACTCTAACACAAAACGGCACAAAAACTCGACCGATGGTTAAATTGTGCACATTGGTAACTAATACCGCCCAACGCAAATACAGTCCACAACACCACACCGCCTCAAGAAATCTAGCACAATCGCGCGATTTGATCACCCCCACAAACTACTTAATCATTTGTACGAACTTCTTTCTGTTCTTTACTTACAGGTCAATATATGCCATTGACGCAGCAGCATTAGCTATAATGCAATATTACACCGATTGTACAGTCAGGGGCGATCAAAGCTGCACATGCCTATAAAAAGAAGGACGAGACCAAATCACTCTTCCGTGCTGAGGCGGGAATATGTTGAAGCGAGTTCAACAACATTACTTCAATTTTATTGGAGAGCGTATTAGGATTCGCTCCAACAACACATTTTATTGCCTCTACATTAATTTCTTCTTTCTTTTATTTAATAATTCCGTATTCTCTTAAGTTTTGAATATTCTGTTTTCTAAGAGAATGTTTGTCATGTTTTCTTTATTTAAGTTTATCGAATTTCATTTTCTACTTTTATTTATCCTTTTTCTATTGTTTTCGTTAAGATTTACCGTGTTAACGGAATTTGTAAATTAACTTTGAATTTTTCTCTATTAGAGTTAGTTACGGTTGAATTGTCAAAGAAGAAGGTCACGAAGACCAATAAATTCTTAGAAAAGAAAATTAAACGAACGTCTTTTCTTTAAGAAAGGTTTAGGCTTCGCGCTATATGACGTGCGCGATATCCAAACGAAACCAAACTCAAAAGCCCTTATGTTCATCAACGTGTGAAATAAGGCATTCCATTCAAAGCCCTTTCAATCTATAACGCGTAGGTTGAAAGGCAAATAAACAGAAATAAAACGTTGACAACATTAAAATGTTCACAAAATTTTCTATAGAAATAAAATTTCGACAAAATTTTCTATAGAAATAAAATTTCGACAAAATTTTCTATAGAAATAAAATGTTGACAAAAAATTCTATAGAAATAAAATTTTGACAAAAATTTCTATAGAAATAAAATTTTGACAAAATTTTTTGTAGAAATAAAATTTTGACAAAATTTTCTCTAGAAAAAAAATTTACAAAAAAAAAAATTACTTAAATAGAATTAAATCGGCTTTAGTGAAATATAGGGTTCACTTTTCTGAGTGTAGAAATCTTGACAAAATTTTGAAAAAATTTTCTATAGAAATAAAATTTTGACAAAATTCTATAGAAATAAAATTTTGACAAAAATTTCTATAGAAATACAATTTTGACAAAATTTTCTATAGAAATAAAATTTTGACAAAATTTTCTCTAGAAAAAAAATTTACAAAAATGTCCATAGAAATAACATTTTGATAAAATTTTATATAGAACTAAAATGTTTACAAAATTTTCTATACAAATAAAATTTTGACAAAATTTTCTATAGGAATAAACTTTTTTTCTATGGAAATAAAATTTTGGAAAAATTTTCTATAGAAATAAAATTTTGGCAAAATTTTCTATAGAAATAAAAATTTGACAAAATTTTCTATAGAAATAAAATGTTGACAAAATTTTCTATAGAAATAAAATTTTGACAAAATTTTCAACAGAAATAAAATGTTGAAAAAATTTTCTAAAGAAATAAAGTGTTGACAATATTTTTTATGGAAATAAAATTTTGACAAAATTTTCGGTGGAAATAAAATTTTTATAAAATTTTCTATAGAAATAAAATTTTTACAAAATTTTCTATAGAAATAAAATTTTTACAAAATTTGCTATAGAAATACAATTTTGACAAAATTTTCCATAGAAATAAAATTTTAACAATATTTTCTATAAAAATAAAATTTTGACAAAATTTTCTATAGAAATAAAATTTTGACAAAATTTTCTATAGAAATAAAATTTTAACAAATTTTTTTTATAGAAATTACATTTTGACAAAATTTTCTACAGAAATAAAATTTTGACAAAATTTTCTATTGAAATAAAATTTTCTATAGTAATAAACTTTTGACAAAATTTTCTATAGAAATGAAATTTTGACAAAATTTTCTAAAGGAATAAAATTTTCACAAAATTTTTTTTAGAAATAATATTTTGATAAAACTTTCTATAGAAATAAATTTTGACAACATTTTCTATAGAAATAAATTTTGATAACATTTATATGGGAATAAAATTTTGACAAAATTTTCGGTGGAAATAAAATTTTTACGAAATAATATCTTTTTGATAGTTTTTACAAAAATGTCTATAGAAATAAATTTTTTATAAAATTTTCTAAAGAAATAAAATTTTGACAAAATTTTCTATAGAAATATAATTTTGACAAAATTGTCTATAGAAATAAAATTTTGACAAAATTGTCTATGGAAATAAATTTTGACAATATAAGATCTTTGTGGATTTTTTTTGTTGTTGTAAAATTTTCTCCAAATTTTGGTGGATTATTTTTGCTCGAGTTGCAACCGTGAATCAGATATATAATGTGCGAGAAAAATAACATGGTTTTTTACTGTTTGGTAGATAGGTAGAATTCTTGATGTTTTGGTAGATTTTGCAAAATAGTCCTCTCCAATTAATAGGTACTTTACAAATTTTCTATAGAAAAACAAATTTGACAACATTTTCTATAGAGATATAATTTTGACAAAATTTCTATAGAAATAAAATTTTGACAAAATTTTCTATAGAAAAATAAAAAATAAAATTTTTACAAATGGTAGATTATTTTTGGCCCAAGTGGCAACCGTGAATCACATATATAATGTGGGAGAAAATTCTTGCGACAAACTACATGTTCTCTGTTTTCTCTCAATTTAGTTAAAATTTTCTAAAATTAGCCAACATTGTCCTTTTCCTTGTCTAGAATCGTCAACTTTTTAAATTTTGACTAGTATCAAGTCCTCCCTGAGATAAAATTCTAAACTTGCTGATACGAATATTTTATTGAAAAAAAACGCGCTTTTGAACAACCACCAAAAATTGATGAAGAACTTTTTTCAATTAGATTTTTGGAAGAATTTTCGTAGATTATTTTTTATTCGTGTGAAAACCATGACCCTGCCTTATATCTGGGCAGTCTTTTCTGTCCTTTATAGACATCTTCTGAAAAAAGGCTCTCTTGCGAGCAGCACTTGGTTTTCTCAGTGTACTTTGAAGTAATGATCTTATAACCTTCAGCGTTTCTGATTCTCTTTTCTTTTTTCATGGAATTGAAAGCAGTCTCCTCGTAATGTCTTTTGGCCGATTTCTCAATATTACAGAATCCCAGCAAAAAAAAAGCGTCGCCAAAAAAGTAGTGAAAATATGGGCTTGTCATAGGACAAATGTCCACCATTTCAACAGCCGCTGCACTGAATTTACATCACTTCTTAAGGTGTGAGGTGAATTCAGTGTTTTGGATGTGAATTAAGAAATTTTGTGATATTTTGACAAATAAATAATTTTTAAAATTGTTTATGATTTTTAATGCATTATAACGCTTGTCTGGAACGTTTGTCATCAACTATTTTCAAAAATGCGAAATTTTTCTAGAAAGAATTTAACTTTTTTTTCGGCTACATTTAAATATTTTGTGCCATTTTATTAATTCTTAATCTGTTTGTAACCTGTTTGAAACAAAAAAAAATTCCATTAAAAATATGAAAAAAGCGAGTTATAAAAAAATTGACTCAAATGAACTTCTTGTGCATTTAACCCTCTAATGCCTCAAATTTTTTGCCAGCTGATTAAATTTTCTATGTTAACGACACAAAACCAACTAAGCAAGAAAAATTTATACCGTAAAATTCACCATATGCTGCAAAGCCTCTTGAATTGTTTCAAATAAGTTTTCTTTTTATTTTGACCATTTTTGTTGTGTTAAGGGGTGTTTTACTAAAAACTTCCTTATTAAATGAAGCCCGCCTAAAGGCATTGGGCATTAGAGGGTTAAAATAAAGAACATCTTTGGGAGGACATTTTTAGAAGTTCTTTTAAAGTTGTGCCTTGAGAAGAACTTCCATTTTTTTTTGCTGGGATGTTACTAATTGGTAGATTATTCCGACCATAAGGCGTTGATGTTACATTTCGGAGGTTGGAAGGATCGTACATCCCAAATATCTTACCGTTAATAGTTCAGTAATCTTTGACTAAAGGTAATTCAAAACAGTTCAAGTTTACACTCAAAAAAACACTCACCCGCCAGAAAAGAAAATGTTGTTTTAATTAAAAAATTTTAACTAAAATTGACTAGAAAATTTTAACTAAACAATATTGCAAATGCAGATTTCACGCCAATTTAAAAAAATAAGTAAATATTTTTCGACATAATTATTTCAAATATCGAAAGAAAAGATGGAGTTAAAAATGGCAAAAATGTTTTTAGTGCCATACGAAGATGGTCGCATTATTGATAAAATTTACAAATTTGAAGAAATTCTTAACAATTTTGTGGGAGACACGAATTTAATTTAGTTAATTTAACTATATAATAATTCCATGAAATAAAATGGAATTAAATTGACTTTAGTGTCATATAGGGTTGTGTGTAGGGATAATTCAAAATTATAGAAGGGTATATTATAATTTCGAATTCATTAATACGATAATTCAAAATTAAGAGTAACATTCAAAATTAATATTAACATTCATAAATTTAATTCTGTTTTAATTATCAATACATAAGTTAAAAACAAATCTGTAGTTTGAGCACAGCTTTTTCAAATTTGAAAATCTTGTAAAAATCGACTTTTAAAACATTCATTTTTACTATTTTTGGAATTGTAGGAAAATGTTGTCCTGTTTTAGTTGTTATTAAAAATTTATGTGTACGAATATTAAACAATATACTCACGTTTAGTTGATAAAATTTTTGGGACATACTTGGGGTAAGCAAAATTTCATTGGGCTTTAGAAAATTACGAAAAAAAATAATAACATAAAATTTAACTACGACCAAATAGGTTTTTTTTTTGGCATGAAAATAAGTTAAATTTTGCATATACTTCATCACTTTGTTTTGTCTAAGTCATTGCCAATAACCGATTATAGGTCGATTGTTTCAATTTTTTTTAAATCATCTGAGAAGATAATTTTTTCAAAGAAGATCTAACTATTATACCGTCAACACTTTATCATTCAAAGATTTTAATATTATTATAGTAATCGATATAAACATAAATCGATATTCGATCATAAATTTAGAGCACCAATCCTCAAATGCAATAGTCACAAATAATGAGAAACCAAACAAAAAAGTATTTCTATAAATTAACTCTTGATGTATATGCGCCCCACCAAAATTGTTTAATAACTCTAATTGATGAAAAGATTTCTTTTATATGCCCCTCACATATTTTTACCCTAATTTTATTATGACCCATGGCAATGGTAGTATTTTGTTGTGGTTGTGGTGATGATGACGATGGGCAAAAATATTAATTGAACTCAATATGAGAAAAAAGGCAAAATTGTCGCTATTTTCAATTTTATTGGACGAAAGAAATAATATGAAATTTTATTGGTCAATAAACCAAGCACTTGAAAAATCGAATCGGCTTTGACACACAGAAAAGACTTGCACACACATACACCCACAAACGTATCCATATAGTAAGTCCACCATACAATATCGACGATATCAAATACTAAAGGATAACTCATACATATGCACGTGAGTTGTGGCGTAGATAACATTTCGAATTTTTTTTTTCTTCCAAAGATATGGTATGTCAAACAATCGATGTTATTTGACAAAGCGCGATAATAGTCGACTAAACAGGCCAAACCTGGCTAAAGAGTTAGTTGAACACAAAAAAAAAAACACAAACAACAAAAATGTTGCAAGATATCAAATTCATTATTTGTTAGAATAACAATTTTTGGTGCTTCTGCTATTGTTGTTGTTCTTTGTGGTTCGACGAGTTGTGAGTTTCGTGATATGGATTTCCTCCATCATTATTAATCTAATCTCAAAAAATGAAATAAAATGTTTTATGACCCCACCTATTTAGTGGTCGAACCTCTTGCGATACTCTAGATCTAAAAATGAGTGAGGGAGATACGGACATTGTATCCAAGGTGGGGTTAAGGCGTGGGGGGTTCTGTTATTGAAAATAGATTTTGGGGGCGTTTTGATGTCATGGATTTTTTTTAACCAGTATAGGATGTAAAACTAGTTGATCAGCGTGGCAATATGACCAAAATTGGTCCAACAATTTTTTAATTTTTAAATTTGGTCCGATGGTGGGACCAACTGGAATTTGGTTGATTTGGGTCCATTTTCGTCAAATCGGTAATTTTTCAAAATTTTGACAAAAATTTCTATAGAAATAAAATTTTAACAAAATTTTCTACGAAAATAAAATTGTGTACAGATATAAAATTTTGTACAGAAATAAACTTTGAAACAATTTTCTATAGAAATAAAATTTTGACAAAATTTTATATAGAAATAAAATTATGACAATATTTTCTATAAAAATAAAATTTTGACAAAATTTTCTATAGAAATAAAATTTTGACAAAATTTTCTATAGAAATAAATTTTTGACAAAATTTTCTATACAAAAATAAAATTTTGACAAAATTTTCTATAGAAATTATAGAATATAGAATTTTCTACACAAAAATAAAATTTTGACAAAATTGTCTATAGAAATAAAACTTTGACCAAATGTTCTATAGAAATAAAATTTTGAAAACTTTGATAAAATTTTCTATAGAAATTATAGAATATAGAATTTTCTACACAAAACTAAAATTTTGACAAAATTTTCTATAGAAATAAAACTTAAAAAAATAAAATTAAAATTTTTTAAATAAATAAAATTTTGACAAAATTTTCTATAGAAATAAAATGTTGACAAAATTTTCTATGGAAATAAAATTTTGACAAAATTTTCTATGGAAATAAAATTTTGACAAAATTTTCTATGGAAATAAAATTTTGACAAAGTTTTCTATAGAAATAAAATTTTGACAAAATTTTCTATAGAAATAAAATGTTGACAAAATTTTCGATACAAAAATAAAATTTTGACAAAATTTTCTATAGAAATAAAATTTTGACAAAATTTTCGATACAAAAATAAAATTTTGACAAAATTTTCTATAGAAATAAAATTATGACAATATTTTCTATAAAAATAAAATTTTGACAAAATTTTCTATAAAAATAAAATTTTGACAAAATTTTATATACAAAAATAAAATTTTGACAAAATTTTCTATACAAAAATAAAATTTTGACAACATTTTCTATACAAAAATAAAATTTTGACAAAAATTTCTATACAAAAATAAAATTTTGACAAAATTTTCTGTAGAAATAAAACTTTGACAAAATATTCTATAGAAATAAAATTTTGACAAAATTTTCAATAGAAATAAAACTTTAATAAAATTTTTTAAATAAATAAAATTTTGACAAAATTTTTCTATGGAAATAAAATTTTGATAACATTTTATATAGAAAAAAATTATGACAATATTTTCTATAAAAATAAAATTTTGACAAAATTTTCTATAGAAATAAAATGTTGACAAAATTTTCGACACAAAAATAAAATTTAGACAAAATTTTCTATAGAAATAAAATGTTGACAAAATTTTCTATACAAAAATAAAATTTTGACAAAATTTTCTATAGAAATAAAATTTTGAAAAAATTTTGTAAAGAAATAAAATTTTGACAAAATTTTTTATGGAAATAAAATTTTGACAAAATTTTCTATGGAAATAAAATTTTGACAAAATTTTCTATGGAAATAAAATTTTGACAAAATTTTATATAGAAATAAAATTATGACAATATTTTCTATAAAAATAAAATTTTGACAAAATTTTCTATACAAAAATAAAATTTTGACAAAATTTTCTATAGAAATAAAATTTCAACAAGATTTTCTATAGAAATAAAATTTTGAGAAAAAAATTTTTCTATAAAAATAAAATTTTGACAAAATTTTCTATGGAAATAAAAATTTTGAATAGAAAAAAAAAATTGACAAAGTTTTCTATCGAAGTAAAATTTTGGAAAAAATTAACTTTTAAATGATATTAACGGCCATGTTCATGTAGCTCCGTTAGGCTTTAACTGTCAGTTAACAGAAAGTAAATTGCAAGTATCTTTTCTCCAGTTAACTTTATCTGAAAAATTTCTAGCAGTTAAGCTCCTAACTGGCATATAAGCCGTATAGACAAGATGACAGATATGTCCATAGATCGGTTTAAAAATTAGTTAGCTAACGTAGCACTAACGGAGCTTCATGAAAATGGGGGTAAAACTTAGTTAACTTAACTGTCAGTTTAAGGATACGTTTTTGCACTTTTTCTCATTTTGTAGACAATTCGAACACAAATTAAAAAATATCGAAGATCTATATATAGTTTCCAAATATTCGTTGAATTAATAAGAATATTTTAAGACATATAAATCTTGGGATTTTTCTTTAAATTTATTTCCGTTTTTTGTTTTTTTGTCAAAAAGACACAAAATTTCATAAATCCCTGAAAAGAGTTCTGACGTCAATCTTATGAACAACAAATATAGGAATCGCCGGGTAGGTTCGCCGGGTAGCCCAATTGCTTCGAAGGACATTATAAATCGATCAATATATATAATATCCTTAACACGTTTACCATACCATACCATACCATAGAAAATTTTATCAAAATTTTATTACTATAGAAAATTTGTTGAGAAAAGTTGTAAGGGAATATTTTGCAAAATCTTTGTAGATATCAAAAATTCGTCCATTCTACCAAACTGTAGAAAATCTACCAGTTTTGGCAGCATTCTACCAACTGTGGCAACCGTGCTTGCTGTTCTCCAATGCTATGTTGAATTGCCTTTTGTGAAAGTTTACTGAATTATTATTGATAATTGATGCGTTGTAATTATTTATCGGTATGATAACATGACGAGTAGACTCCAAAAGTTTTCCAATTATAATTTAAATTAAATTAAAAAAAATATTAAATTGAATATTTAATTTATTTAAGAAATTTTTTATTGAAATTAAAATCAATCACAAAACTTAATTGTATCAATTAATTTTTTAATTGGATCAGTTTATGTTTTAATTGACATTGTTGATTGGAAACATTTCAACTAACACTTAATTGAAACAATTTTTGTGGGAAAAGGAAAGAGAATATGATCCCAAATGCTGCCCCAAAGGCAACCTCTTTTCAACATATATGTATATAATGTGTAAAAAAGTCTGCCCATCTACGAAGCAGAATGACGATTGCCACACCAGTAAAAAATAATCTACCAAAATTTCAGGAAAATTCCACCAAAAATCTTTTAATCAAATTGTCCAATAAATTTTTAATTTTAATGGTTGGTCTTTATTTTGTCCACAAAGTGGATGTTTAATTTTCCAGCTACCATTTGTTTGCTTTTACCCGGGAAGGGATAAAAATACTGCAAGATTGCATTTTAAATGAATGCTGAAATTAGGATTGTTTTTTTCATTTGAATCAATGAAACTATTACAAAATTTCAATTGGTAACACGTGCGTTAGCTACCATATTAGATGGTTCAACTTGTTATAAAATCTTTTTAAATCACTAATTAATTGGAAATTTCATTAGCCGTATTTTCAACATAAACACAATGTTTTTCAGTTCATAATTTTTCCTAAATTGGCAAAGTAATATCTCTAGTTTTAGTCTTTTTTTTTTGCTCAATGACATTAAAAAGTCATAAAATAAAATGGTTATATGATTGTTATTTAAATATTTTATATTTGTTGAAAAATATGCGTTTAACCCAATAGATAAAACAACCAAAGATATTAAAAAACAGCTAAATGGGCATACAAAAGAAGATTCCCATGGTCATAAACGCAAGAAAGAAAACAAACGAAAGCTTACGTATTAGGTGGGCCCAACTGGCCAGAGCAATCTGCTCGGATAAGATCCGCCTTCTTTTTATTCTTCGTCTTCTACTTGGTAATCTCAAGAACAATTTATGCGCTCTCATAAAGGTGTAAAGTATCTCGCACTATATGCGTGTTGTGTTCATATATAAAATAGAAACCACAGAACAGATACAATATACATTGGGTATGGTATTCTAAATCTTTGCCTATACTCGAATCAGTTGAGGTGTTTGGATGCCTACCTTATCGGTGCCAAGAAAACTCCAATTGTGGGTTTGTTTATATAATCTGTTAGTACTGTATGGCGTTATGGTCATACAGGTTAATTATTTAATAATATTTATTATTTGTTAATTGTAAAAAATTCTTAAGTAAAGGTTATGAATGGAAGTGCATCTATTAATAAAAAAGCAAAAAAACAACACAGAAAAAATATTATGGTGACAATTTTCCACTTTTATTTGATTTTTTTGTAATGCAATAGACAGATATTGCACCATCGTAAAAAAATAAAAAAACACTATGCCATAATTATACTAGATTTTATAGCCATCATTGCTACTCAGACTACATAAAGAATTGTAGATCATTTTTTACTGTATTGTCAGTTTATGAAACCCCAATTAAGCCTTTGCTTGTTTTTGTTATAATTTATTAATCTCGTAAATGGGCAATAATAATTAGTATTATAATTATGATAACTATATTAAAATGGAAAAAAAGAAAGGATATACTTTAAATTTCATTGTAACAAATTTTGAAACAAAAATAAATGAATTAGTTGGGAGAAACTATATAAAAACTCATAAACTGTCATAAAGAGTTATATTTAATTTTTCCTTTAACATTAACATCACATTTTCGCACGGAAAATTTTTCATTATACAAAGATAATATTGTACATGCACCCGGAAAGATATTTTAGACAAACCAAATTCCCCTTTCGTATACAGTATTTTCATTTAGAGCAAATTAATCCGAGTTTACGGTAAGCGATTCAACGATTGTCTCTAAAAATTGTAATTTAATTTGAAAGAAATCTTTTTAGCGTCAAAAGAAAACTTTGCTTGTCTAAAATTTCGTTCCTCAAAAAAGAAAACTCTTCTTTCAATGTGGGGTAATGAGTTAGTACATGATTTGCCCTATGATTTTCGTGAAAATATTTGTTCGTACATTTTGCACTCCTTCAGATATTTCTTATAGGCTTCCAAATCTACAAGGTCTCTAGTGGTCTTTTGTATTGTTAAAGAGCCTCCTGCAGGATTTCTTCATGAATTTGTCAACATTTTATTTCTATAGAAAATTTTGTCAAAATTTTATTTCTATAGAAAATTTTGTCAAAGTTTTATTTCTATAGAAAATTTTGTCAAAATTTTATTTCTATAGAAAATTTTGTCAAAAAAAAAACTTTTTTTATAGAAAATTCTCTCAAAATTTTATTTGTATAGAAAATTTTGTCAAAATGGTATTTCTATAGAAAATTTTGCCAAAATTTTATTTCTATAGAATTTTGTCAAAATTTTATTTCTATAGAAGATTTTGTCAAAATTTTATTTCTATAGAAAATTTTGTCAAAATTTTATTTCTATAGAAAATTTTGTCATAATTTTATTTCTATAGAAAATTTTGTCAAAATTTTATTTCTATAGAAAATTTGGGAGAAACTATATAAAAACTCATAAACTGTCATAAAGTGTTATATTTAATTTTTCCTTTAACATTAACATCACATTTTCGCACGGAAAATTTTTCATTATACAAAGATAATATTGTACATGCACCCGGAAAGATATTTTAGACAAACCAAATTCCCCTTTCGTATACAGTATTTTCATTTAGAGCAAATTAATCCGAGTTTACGGCAAGCGATTCAACGATTGTCTCTAAAATTTTTAATTTAATTTGAAAGAAAATTTTTTACCGTCAAGAGAAAACTTTCTTTGTCTAAAATTTCATTCCTCAAAAAAGAAAACTCTTCTTTCAAAGTGGGGTAATGGCTTAGTACATGATTTGCCCTATGATTTTCGTGAAAATATTTGTTGGTACATTTTGCACTCCTTCAGATATTTCTTATAGGCTTCCAAATCTACAAGGTCTCTAGTGGTCTTTTGTATTGTTAAAGAGCCTCCTGCAGGATTTCTTCATGCATTTGTCAAAATTTTATTTCTATAGAAAATTTTGTCAAAATTTTATTTCGATAGAAAATTTTCTCAAAATTTTATTTGTATAGAAAATTTTGTCAAAATGGTATTTCTATAGAAAATTTTGCCAAAATTTTATTTCTATAGAATTTTGTCAAAATTTTATTTCTATAGAAGATTTTGTCAAAATTTTATTTCTATAGAAAATTTTGTCAAAATTTTATTTCTATAGAAAATTTTGTCATAATTTTATTTCTATAGAAAATTTTGTCAAAATTTTATTTCTATAGAAAATTTGGGAGAAACTATATAAAAACTCATAAACTGTCATAAAGTGTTATATTTAATTTTTCCTTTAACATTAACATCACATTTTCGCACGGAAAATTTTTCATTATACAAAGATAATATTGTACATGCACCCGGAAAGATATTTTAGACAAACCAAATTCCCCTTTCGTATACAGTATTTTCATTTAGAGCAAATTAATCCGAGTTTACGGCAAGCGATTCAACGATTGTCTCTAAAATTTTTAATTTAATTTGAAAGAAAATTTTTTACCGTCAAGAGAAAACTTTCTTTGTCTAAAATTTCATTCCTCAAAAAAGAAAACTCTTCTTTCAAAGTGGGGTAATGGCTTAGTACATGATTTGCCCTATGATTTTCGTGAAAATATTTGTTGGTACATTTTGCACTCCTTCAGATATTTCTTATAGGCTTCCAAATCTACAAGGTCTCTAGTGGTCTTTTGTATTGTTAAAGAGCCTCCTGCAGGATTTCTTCATGCATTTGTCAAAATTTTATTTCTATAGAAAATTTTGTCAAAATTTTATTTCGATAGAAAATTTTCTCAAAATTTTATTTGTATAGAAAATTTTGTCAAAATGGTATTTCTATAGAAAATTTTGCCAAAATTTTATTTCTATAGAATTTTGTCAAAATTTTATTTCTATAGAAGATTTTGTCAAAATTTTATTTCTATAGAAAATTTTGTCAAAATTTTATTTCTATAGAAAATTTTGTCATAATTTTATTTCTATAGAAAATTTTGTCAAAATTTTATTTCTATAGAAAATTTTGTCAAAATTTTATTTCTATAGAAAATTGTCTCAAAATTTTATTTCTTTAGAAAATTGTGTCAAAATTTTATTTCTATACAAAATTTTTTCAAAATTTTATTTCTATAGAAAATTTTGTCAAAATTTTATTTCTATAGAAAATTTTGTCAAAATTTTATTTCTATAGACAATTTTGTCAAAATTTTATTTCTATAGAAAATTGTGACAAAATTTTATTTCTATAGAAAATGTTGTCAACATTTTATTTCTATAGCAAATTTTGTCAAAATTGTATTTCTAAATATAGATAATTTTGTCAAAATTTTATTTCTATAGAACATTTTGTCATAATTTTATTTCTATAGAAAATTTTGTCATAATTTTATATCTATAAAAAAATTTCTCAAAATTATATTTCTATAGAAAATTTTGTACAAAATTTTATTTCTATAGAAAATTATGTACAAAATTTTATTTCCATAGATAATTTTGTCAAAATTTTATTTCCATAGAAAATTTTATTTCTATACAAAATTTTGTCAAAAATTTATTTCTATACAAAATTTTTCAAAATTTTATTTCTATGGAAAATTTTGTCAAAATTTTATTTCTATAGAAATTTTTGTCACAATTTTGTTTCTATAGAATTTTTTTCACAATTTCGTTTCTATTTTTGTAAAATTTTATTTTTATAGAAAATGTTGTCAAAATTTTATTTTTATAGAAAATTTTGTAAATGGCCTACAAAGTGTTTAACAGCGGCCTGACCGAATTTTCAATTTTCCTGTTTACTTCTTTTCAATTTAAATATGCAAAAAAAACGTGCTACTATTTCTGATGAATATTTGTCAGGATTACGAATGTCACGTTTGTGATACCCAAGAATTTCATATATTGTTGATTCATTTTAATTCTCCACATTGAGTGGCAAGTAAAATCCAAATAAAAATGTCTATTTTAATCGAATATTTAGTGTATGTTTTTTTTTACACTCTGATAACATTGCGGCGTGACGTTTATACCTCGATCCTATTCGAAGAAACGATTAACTTCAGATAGTAAATTAAAAAAAAAAAACACAATAAAATACTTGAAATATTTTCACAAGAAAATAATGAGAGTTTTGATATATTCCTGATATTTGAAAAATTTTAACTTTTATATTATCACGACTTAAAAAAATGATTTTTTAGAGGAAAAAGAATATAATATTTTGCAAAATGTTTACTATTCATATTTACAAGGCGCCTTAAACAAACTTGCGAATGAAAAGTAAGCTGTTATAAGGCATTCATTTCATGTAGCCTATTTCAACAATCATGTTTTTTTTTCATAGATACGCAAAGTTTTCTATAAAAAAATCGTAAATTATTTGAATTTACTACCATCTTCTTAGCAAAATTATTTAAAAAAAATCATATCAAAGTTTATGCTTACACCCGACAATAAATATTAAACGCAGTTAGGTCTTTTTTACTTTCACTAAAGATTTAAATTTTATTTATTTTATCAGACCATGACTGTGTATAGTCAGACTCATTGGTGTTTTGGAAAAACCCAAATACCCCAAAAATTGCTTTCGACTAAAAAACGATATCAAGTCATTGGCATATTTCTCTAATACCATTGATTGACACTCTTAAATATTATTATCGAATAGTTATAAGCCTAAGTATTTTTAAACAAAAGAAATGATATTAGTCTGTTGTTGGTATTTGAAAGGTATTTTATCAGAAATGAGAATTTCAATGGATAATAATAATTATTTTCTCAAAATATTTACTAAAATGCTTGGAAAATAGCATGAAGTGTTCACATACAAAACATAGATTTTCTACAGAAATAAAATTTGTCAATTTTTGAGAAAATTTTCCATAGAAATATAATTTTGAGAAAATTTTCTATAGAAATAACATTTTGACAAAATTTTCTATAGAAATAAAATTTTAACAAAATTTTCGATAGAAATAAAATTTTGACAAAATTTTCTAAAGAAATATAATTTTGAAAAAATTTTCTAAAGATATAAAATTTTGACAAAATTTTCGATAGAAATAAAATTTTGATAAAATTTTCTATAGAAATAAAATTTTGACAAAATTTTCGATAGAAATAAAATTTTGAGAAAATTTTCTATAGAAATATAATTCTGCAAAAAATTTTCTATAGAAATAAAATGTTGACAAAATTTTCTATAGAAATAAAATGTTGATAAAATTTTCTATAGAAATAATATTTTGACAAACTTTTCTATAGAAATAAAATTTTTACAAAATTTTCCATAGAAATGAAATTTTAACAAAACTTTCTATAGAAATAAAATTTTAACTAATTTTGCTATAGAAATAAAACTTTGACAAAATTTTCTATAGAAGTAAAATTTTGACAAGATTTTCTATAGAAATAAAATTTTTACAAAATTTCCTATACAAATAAAATTTTAACAAAATTTCCTATAGAAATAAAATTTTGACAAGATTTTCTAAAGAAATAAAATTTTAACTAATTTCTCTATAGAAATAAACTTTTGACAAAATTTTCTATAGAAGTAAAATTGTAACGAGATTTTCTATAGAAATAAAATTTTTACAAAATTTCCTATACAAATAAAATTTTGACAAAATTTCCTATAGAAATAAAATTTTGACAAGATTTTCTATAGAAATAAAATGTTGACAAGATTTTCTATAGAAAAAAATTTTTGACAAAATTTTCTATAGAAGTAAAATTTTATCTAAATTTTCTATAGATATAAAATTTTGCGAAAATTTTCTATAGATATACATTTTTGAGAAAATTTTCTATAGAAATAAAATTTCGACAAAATTTTATGTAGAAATTGAATTTTGAGAAAAATATTATAGCAATAAAATTTTTATAAACAATTTTATTTCTATAAAAAATTTTGTCAAGATTTTATTTCTATAGAAAATTGTTGCAAATTTTTATTTCAATAGAAATTTTTGTAACAATTTTGTTTTTATAGAATTTTTTCACAATTTTGTTTCTAGTTTTATAAAATTTACTTTTTATAGAAAATTTTGTCAAAATTTTATTTCTTTAGAAAATTTTGTCAAAATTTTATTTATATAGACGATTTTGTTAAAATTTTATTTCTACAGAAAATTTTATTAAAATTTTATTTGTTTAAAAAATGTTGGCAACATTTTACAATTTTGTTAAATGTTTCTGTGTGTAAAAATTTGATTTCTACAAAAAAATTTTGTAAATGGCCACTTGTAGGTCGGTCAGCCAAAACAAAATTTGACAAAATTTTCTATAGAAGTAAAATTTTGTCTAAATTTTGTATAGAAATAAAATTTTGACAAAATTTTCTATAGAAATAAAATTTTGAGAAAATTTTCTATAGATATACATTTTTGAGAAAATTTTCTATAGAAAAAAAATTTCAACAAAATTTTCTGTAGAAATTGAATTTTGAGAAAAATTTTATAGCAATAAAATTTTGACAAAGTTTTCTATAGAAACAAAAAAAAAACATTCAAAAATTTGATCATAATATTCTTCATAATATTTTTTTTTTAATATGGTAGATTGTATTAAATTTTTTCTTCAAATTCAGGTAGTTTTTAAAGGTAGTATGAGAAGTTGCTGGTGAATGTAATAGTTTTTTCGTTTATAAGTTTTCGTAGAGCGTTAATCTATCATTAAAGATAAAAGAAACTCTCTATAGTGGATGAGAAATAGCAGAAATATGTCTTCAATAGATATCTTCAAGTTTGCAGCAAACATCAATATTACTGAAAATAAAGATATGTTTGCATTTCAAACACAAATAACCAATTAATATCCAGAATATTCGATCATATATTAGTTACTTTGGTGGTATACAATTGTTTTTAAAATCAAAACTCTAACCCCATCATAATTGATTTATTCCGCAATAAACAATTAGAACAATTATCATCATTACATTAAATTTCATAAATTCTTACATACAACTCAAACGTCTGAAACGGTAAAGGCCTTGTAATACCTTTTAAAGACATAGATTCATGTGGTGTTACAACCTAAAATATACATGGGGTCTTACATGGTTTCTTATCAGCTTGTCTCCGCTCGAAACCCAGTGCGACGTAATGTAATCCTTATGCTAACTTATCAAGAGAAACCCTATTAATCCATAAAATGACACTAAAATTAAATAGACCCATGAACCACAACACGTTTGGAATAGTCGTTATAATGCTCTAATGACAATAGCAGATACTGACGGTGTCACTATGTCTGTGCCTCTCTGTATGTTGTTGTTGCCTTCGAAACCATGTGGCCAGTTGGATAGGTAGTTGGATCATCGAAGCCACAACATTGGCCAACATTTTGTGATAAAGATCATTACTTCTACTCCATCCCATTCGATTGGGAATGTATGATATTTGTTTTCATACAATGTGTTAAAGTAGAAATGGAGTAGTATTGAATTCAAATATGATTTTCATGGATATTTGTAAATGGCTGTAAGGGTCTCTGGTAAATGTTATCAGCAAACCAAAACACATACATGTGTACATAGTGGCATTTGTTCAAATTACCCTCATAGAAATATGTATAGACTCTATTTTATAGACTCGTAGGTATCCATCATTATTTGGATTTTGTTGTTTAATATAAAACTATTTGAGGCAAAACCGAGAGCAACATGTATGGAGTCGCGTAGAGTAATTCAGTGTTGCCAACATACTTTTCGACTAACATGAAAAATTTTTAACGAGCACGGTTGCCACTCGGCCCTAAAATAAACTACCAAAATTTGAAGAAAATATTACCAAAAATTTACCAAATTTAAAAAATCTTAATTTGAAGCTTTGCATGAAATTTTTGTAGAAAATGTATTTCTATAGAAAATTTTGTCAAAATTTTATTTCTATAGAAAGTTTTGTCAAAATTTTATTTCTATAGAAAATTTTGTCAAAATTTAATTTCTATAGAAATTTTTGTCAAAATTTTATTTCTATAGAAAATTTTGACAAAATTTTATTTCTATAGAACATTTTGTCAAAATTTTATTTCTATAGAAATTTTTGTCAACATTTTATTTCTATAGGAAATTTTGTCAAAATTTTAATTCCATAGAAAATGTTGACAAAATTTTATTTCTATAGAAAATTTTGTCAACATTTTATTTCTATAGAAAATTTTGTCAACATTTTATTTCTATAGAAAATTTTGTCAAAATGTTATTTCTATAGAAAATTTTGTCAAAATTTTATTTCTATAGAAAATTTTATCAACATTTTATTTCTATTGAAAATTTTGTCAAAATTTTATTTCTATAGAAAATTTTGTCAAAATATTTTTTCTATAGAAAATTTTGTCAAAATTTTATTTCTATAGAAAATTTTGTCGAAATTTAGTTTCTATATAAATTTTTAGCACACTTTTATTTCTCTAACAGTTTTTACCAAAATTTTTTCTATTGGAAATTTGGTTTTTATTTTTATAAAAATTTAATGTAAGTTTTAATTGGAGTAGAATATTATATAAAATCTACAAAAACATCAAGAATTCTACTAATCCACCAAACAGTAAAAAATGTACCATTTTTGTAGAATTCTACCAAATGGTGCAATAGTTGTACTGAGTGCGATGATACTAAGGACTTCAATACTGCACTCAAAGAAGAGTTTTCTTTTGTGAGGAACGAATTTTTAGACCTGCCAAATCAGCAATTATAAACCGATTTCCATGATTGCTGGCTAGAACTTGTAAAAATCGCGTGTGCGCGAAAAACCAAAAATTGATAGTGTTTGGTGCAAGGGACAAAAACAAGACTGTTTTTGGAAATAAAAATATGATTTGAAACTTTGAAATAACTAATTATAAGCTAATAATGATATAATTTATTGAGTTTTACCATTCCCAAAATTCATATCAAAAATCCCCAAAATGGGCATAGAGGGGACAAATGTTAGAAACCCTTTTTTTGTAGTTTGCTTATTTCTCATCTGTTTACGGGTAGTCTTATGCCCATTAACTAACTCTTACGGTTAGTTAGTGGACATATGAGGCTTAGCAATTGGTGTTTAGCCATTTGAGAATTTTGTAAAAACAAATACGATTTTGGGATGAGAAGAAATCATATACTACTTGAGCAAATTTGCCGATATAAAGCTTGTAAAATATCCTTATTTTGTTTTCTATATGAACCAAGTAATAAATATTGGGGGAAGTCTAGAAAAAAATGTTACGACAGAAAGAATGCCTTTTTCGAAAATATTGATTAAAAGTCGGTATGTTTTTGAACATAGCCTTTTAATCTAAGGCTTATAGATATTTGTAAGGAAGGTAGTTAAGGAGAGAAAACAAGAATCCACCCTTCTACACCCAGAAAAAAGTGACCCCTTCTTTAAGTTAAAATGAACTCATTGTGAAGAAAGTTGAACTTCGTATAGCGCCAAAGACATTTTTATTTGTTTGAACGATGTGATTTTCGTAGAAATTAGGTAGAATGCATTCCATATATTAGTTAACATTTTCCTATATTTATGGACAAATATTGGACAAATCTTACATATTTGTGGTAAACTTTTTACTTCAAATGTATAACTGCTTACCTTCGTTTTTAAATACAATTTTATGTATTTATATATGCAATTTTTTCTTCAATAAAAGACATGTTTTATTAATATATTAAATATATTTATTTAGAATCAACAGCATCGACTGGCCTTGAAATATTAAAACACATTTTTTCTTCTTCTAGTACCTTTCACTTTGAATAAGTTGCTGCCTAGCAATTTTGCCACCTTTTACAATTTCAATACCTACAAATATAAACAAAAAAATCCTAAACCAATTTTTTCACAAAAGGTTAGCGTCACTGAATATAACCTCATAATTGAAGATTCCAAAATGAAGTCGTATGAAGGGGTTGTTATTCTGCTGGTGTTTTCTTTTTTTATGAACCAATTTTCAAAAAACGAACATTTTTCTCACTAATTTAAAATAATAAATATTTTATATATTTTATTTGTTTTTTATTATATTATTTTACAATATTATTTTTTAACAATCTCTCCGTAAATAACCCACGCGCAAACACATCAATGACAGGTATCGATTACAGGTAGATAAAAGAAATGTAGGAAATTTTCCTATATTCTATCAAGTGTGTTTCCTTAAGTTTTGAATGGATTGAATACTTCTTAGTACGAATGAACTAAAATATTTTTCTATGCCAAGTGTTATTCGTATGTATGATAAGCTTTCTATAATAAAGGAAGTCAGAATTATCATTTTATAAGAAATCTTACTAAATTTGAGGAAACTTGGTTTTAGTTCGGTTTTTGTTTATTTTTACGAATGCTTTGTTATCAGTGAATAAAATTTTCTTTTTCAGTAGTAAATTCTTATACCCAGCGAAGAAAACAGTATTAGTAAAATACCATGTCTTATTCTAGTTAATGAACTATTCCTAACTGCTTTCAGTTTAGGATTTTTTTACTGAAACAAGAAAATTTTATTATTTCACACAAAAATTTAACTGAATGGAAATAAAATGGCTAAACTAAATTGATGAACATTTTTTCCTTTATTTTCGAAGACACTTTTTTCTGGGTGTAGGTCCAAACAACTGACCCCACAGTGGTGAACTTCTCTCTTATCACTAACTGCTTCCCGATTCCATGTTAAGCTCAATAACAAGAGTCCTCCTTTTTATAGCCAAGTCCAAACGGAGTTCCACATTACGGTGAAATCACTTACACTCAAAAAAAAGTGAACTCTCTATTTCACTAAAGCCAATTTAACTTTATTTTAGTTCATGGAATTATTACGTTTGGAGAAAGTTTCCTTCACTCTAATAATTTTTTGCGTACATTAGTTGAATTAACTAAAAAAGGGGAAAAAATTATACACAAATTAAGCATAAAGATTTACTAAATTCGTATTTCTCACAAAATAGTTCATTATTTCTTTAAATTTGTAACTTTTACTACAAATGCGTCCATCATGAACTTCGTATGTCACTAAAGACATTCTTGCAATTTTGAACTCCAATTTTTTCTTTCAAACTACAAAATTTTCTTTGACAAGTGAAAAAAATTAATTATGTCTAATAAATTTTCTTGAATTTGTCGAAAAATATTTACTTATTTTTGTGATATCGGCATGATGCCAGCGTTTGTAATACTGTTTAGTTAAAATTTTCTAAAAATATTCAAATTTTTCTAAAATTGACCAAAAGTTTTCTTCCTGGTGGGTTCACTGTTTTTTCAGTGTAGAGAAGCTTTGAAACATTCCGAAATGTCACTACTAGGATTGTTATTCGGGATCGATTTTCCGGGATCCCGAAATTTTTGGGATTCTTTATATATTTTGATTCGGATAAATCCCGAATCCCGGATGACAGCCCTAGTCACTACCCACTTTTTGCTGTTCGAAATTCAGATTGAACCCAGGACCAGAGAATAAAGCCGCCGAGTCGTACCGCCAATTTTGCCGTCGCCGATCAGTTTTTGCCAGTCGACTCCGCCGCCGAATATGCCGACTCAAATATTGATGTAAACCAAAAAAATTATCAATAAGTTTTGTATTTTTGCCGAAATTTTGAAACTTCCACCCTCACTGAATCAGTATCAAGTCGCTATAATAATTTTGCAAAAATATAACTCAGAAAATTTGAATGAAATGTAAATTTGATTTGTACAACCAGTACAACTAATCTCATTACCATTCGGATAATTTCAAATTGAAAAAAATTATATTGACTTAGCTGCCAAGACGCCGCCGACGGAACCAAAAAATTAGTGTCAGCCGCCGCCGAGAAAAATGTGTCGGTTTCATTCTCTGCCCAGGACCTTTAGGTGGCTACCTATTGATTTTATTACCCTTTAGCATCAATAATTTTTACTAATTTTGCATTCCTGAAAGAAATCCATTATTTTGATGCAGTCATGATAGCACAAATAAACACTGCTTATTTCTCCTATAAAATATTTTCCTTTACGTTGGCAACACTATCATTGACAGACTTTGATTAGCTTTTGATTGACACTTGGTTTTGTTCTTAAACTGAAAATCGAAAAGAGAATTTCAGTGTGTCATACACACATATGAAGTTATGCTTGTTTTTTTTTGGGGGGGGGGGGGGGAGAGAAAACTCGGAAAAAATAGTTTTACTACAATTGTCACCATTGACTCGTGCGTATATTTAGACAACATTACATAAATATACATACGAGTACACATAATGGGATTTACATACATACATCTTTGTGTATATACTATATGGCCTCATATAAATTTTATTTAAATTGACACATTAAATCTTTATGTGTCATTAAAAATGACATGCGGTATTATGATTATTTTATGCTTCACCACCCCATTTGTGCAGCCACATTATGTTGGTAAGCCAATGCGGGGTGAAACCTGTCAAAAAGCAATTTTTGGGTATTAGGTTTGCAACACTATCAAATCGTTTCGTTTTGTGATTTTGTTGAGTTGATTATTAAAAAGGTTTTTGGTTATATTATCAATTGATTGTTGTGACAAGTAAAGCTACACATTTCAAAAAAAAATGTAACTTTTTATTTTTCTCGAAATGTAAAATTTCACTTTGAATATAAAGCCAAGGATGAGACAATAGAGAGAAATGTTCACAAAAAAAAATTGTGAAATATACACTCTCTTGAATTGTAATAAATACAGTCAGCAAAAACACAAAGTTGTAAATTGTGAAACGATATGGAAAATATCTAACAAAAAAATGTTAATTTCGCATAGAAAAAAACTTGTACACCAAATATATAATTTTCATTATTGGTTTAAATATTAAATATTGCAAGTTTTTAATATTTCCTTTTAGCGTTTCTTACAGCCTGGTGTCTCTTTGCCATTAAATGCGCTAGGGTTTTAGTCAAATTTATGGGAATTCAGCTCCATATATCAATAAGGATGGTCTTGAGAGTTTCTTTAGAAATGTTAAGGTTCTTCAGCTTTCTTTTCATATATGCCCATAGGTGTTCAATTAGATTCAGGTCCGGGTCCTTCGGAAGGTGAGGTAATACTTTTTTGGTGTTATATGTCAAGTATTCTTAAAGAATATGGGACGAATACTTGGGGTCATTTCTTGGACAAACACAAATCCATCTTCCAGACCCATTTTTTTGGCAGTTTCGGCCAAATTATTCCTCCGAATATTTAAATTATCTATTGTGTCTATACATTCTTCAAGAATTATGAGGTTTCCCACGCCATTTTCATGCCGTCACATTTTCACCTATAGCTTAGTACTAAGTTCGTTTCTGCGAAAAACGAATATCTTCATCTATCTCTGTAAATAGGGTCTCAAACCCAGGGATCTTAACATATTAATGTGAAATAATATTCCTGTCTATTTTTTCGTGCGAAAAATCCAGGGTTGTACAAACATGTTGCTTGGAAATGCTCAAACAATGATTTCGCATTTATTCCGTGCTAAATTTTATTATATGGAATATAACAGTTTTTCGTGCGAAAACGTGATCTTAGTACTGGGCTTATGTGGTTAACAGTAAGTGTAATATTTCGTCTTTTCCCTTTCCCTTAATCCGAAATAAATCTCAAGCTTTAATTTAAGGTATTTACTTGATATTTACCATATCGTTTCACAATTTATTTCACATTGATTGGTGTACAACTTTTTTTGCAGACTTTATATAAAGGGATATATAAAAACAGCTGTTCTCTAAAAATACTTAGAAATGTCAAATGGATATGGTTGCCATACTTTAAAATTAAGTATACATATTATACCAAAGGATCCTATCATTGAAAATACAAATCCCCCCTTTTCCAATATTCGATTTTTTCATTATCGAATTTCATAAGAATAATGATTATAAAAACTGATCGTTTTGATGTAATCGATTTGACATTTTGCGAGTATTAGCATATGATACGAAATACCAAAAATATAATTAAGCTTGTTTTGTTTTAAGCCGTGATGAACTAAGTACAAGTGAAACCTTCCATTATTTATGTACGATAATTTATCACTTTTAATTTCATATTATTTGAAAAATTAATCACAATAAATTGCCATTGTGAATCGAGGAAACGTAACTTTATCAAAATGCAATCTGGCAACACCGACGCGATTTCCACTGATGATATGTTCTGGATAGAACACCAGTGCAATGATGTTCTAGATAGCTCATACAAATGTTGCATTGAGCACTAAAAAAAACTATTATTTACTTTTCAACTTGACAAAATATTATTAATTTTTTTAATATAGGTATATTTAAAATTGATAAATTATAATATTTTTAATATATTCGGCATTTTAATGATTCTGTATTTCGTACTTTGTCAAATAATGAAGGATCTGGATAAAATCTGAAAACACCAGGGATGTAGTTACCAATGGAAATGAATAAAAACAATATAAAAATTGATTTTTGCAAGAAAAAGTTGCAAATCGAACATCGATTTTGTCATGATTTTTGTGTCAATAATCAATTACGATATTTCGAGATTTTAATGCAAAAATCGATTAACCGATTATAATAGTTTCATTTGATAGATACCTAATATTAACCCTCTTAGATGTCAATAAAAATGCATGCAAATATTTTTTTTTGGTAAAACTCTTTTTATTTCGATTTCAAATATCATCTCTTCTCAACACACTTATTAATATCAACTTTTCACTTATCATTAAAGGAATCTGCACAGATGCTGATCTTTATACAACACCAAGTTTAGATGAATTCACGGATATTTTGGATCCAAGCGGTAGGCTTTAATTAAAAAACTTAATTCCTTTTTCGTTGATATGTGAATGCATTGCATGTGTGAAAGTTTCATTTAGTTTCCAATATTTTTGTTTTTTTTTTTTCACACACACATACCCCATTGTTTCGAAATTCGGAATCGCAAATCGCTAGAAATTACTACTCTTACAGCGAAAAAATAGTGATACTCGCGCACTTAAATCCAATTCTAACGTGATCTTCTTAAAGAGAACTAACTATATTGCCAAATTTTAAAAAAAATTACGATTTGCGATTCCGAACCTGGGTGAAGAAATGTAGTTATCGAATTTTACCGTCAAACAAATTGAATTGTAAAAGTTAAGGTTGCGACCACAATTTCATTTCAACAGCCAAAATTATTTATTTGCTTAAAGTTCGTTTACTGTCATTGGTCGTAATTATGTGTGTAATTCTTTTGAGTTTTTGTGTTATAATTTTCTGCATGAAGGTTTTACATAAAAATATGGTAGATTTAGTAAAATTTCAATTTTTCAAACTTTTTCTACTGTGATAAAAATTCAAATATATCTACAAACTTAATCGTAACCAATTTAAAAATGTTTTGTTAAATAAACTCAAAAGGTCAATTTTGCTTATTTTATAAAATTTTGAATTATTTTGTATGAAATTTGAATTTAATAAAATTGTGTATTTCATTTATGAATATTTTTTTTTTTTTTGGTACATATTGATAGACTTAGAAAAAATTCAACGAAAAAATGTTTAAATTTACAATTTTTTCGAAATTTCTATATCTCAGTAAATTTTATGAACTAAATGTGATTTCACAGAATTTGTTGTTTTTATACCCTACACCATAGGATGGGGGGTTTATTAACTATGTCATTCCGTTTGTAACACATTGAAATATTGCTCTAAGACCCTATAAAGTATATATATTCTGGGTCGTGGTGAAATTCTGAGTCGATCTAAGCATATCTGCCCGTCTGTTGAAATCACGCTAACTTCCGAACGAAACAAGCTATCGACTTAAAACTTGGCACAAGTAGTTGTTTTTGATGTAGGTCGAATGGTATAGCCCCCAAATAAACGGACCCCCAGATTTGGCTTGTGGAGCCTCTAAGAGAAGCATATTTCATCCGATCTGGCTGAAATTTGGTACATAATGTTGGTATATGGTCTCTAACAACCATGTAAAAATTGGTCCACATCGGTCCATAATTATATATAGCCCCCATATAAACGGATCCCCAGATTTGACTTGAGGAGCCTCTAAGAGCAGCAAATTTCATCCGATTCGGCTGAAAATTGGTACATGGTGTTAGTATATGGTCTCTAACAACCATGCAAAAATTGGTCCACATCGGTTCATAATTATATATAGCCCCCATATAAACATATAAGATTTGACCTTCGGAGCCTCTTGAAGGAGCAAAATTCATCCGATCCGGTTGAAATTTTGTACATTGCGCTAGTATATGGCCGATAACAATTATGCCAAAATTGGTTCGTATCGATCTATAGTTACATATAGCCCCCAGATAAACCTATTCCCAATCACAGAAAAATCACGATTTTTTAAATTTTATTGCCATAGAAAAATAATGTCAAAATTTTATATTTCTATAGAAAATTTTGTCAAAACTTTATTTGTATGGAAAATTTTGTCAAAATTTTATTTCTATAGAAAATTTTGTCAGAACTTTATTTCTGTAGAAAATTTTCGGAAAATATTATTTCTATAGAAATTTATGAAGCAGCTCTTAGTTGGAGAGGAGTATTTTGCAAAATCTTCCAAAACATCAAGAATTCTACCAAACAGTAAAAAATCTGCCATTCTGTAGACTCGTGTTCTTAATTGTATATATCCCCCATAAAGCGACCCCCATATTTCAATTCTGGCTCTATAATTATCGCACAAAAGTTCATATCGGTTCGTAATTATTTCTTGCCTATATATACCGGTCAAGAACTGAATATATACGTATTCAATCGACCTTCTTTTGTCTAATGTATATCCCGCATGGACTAACTTACAATTTAGAAGATGATGTTAAGAAGTTTTAAGATGCCTTGCCATCGGCCGTAATCCAAGTAATTCAATTGCGGATGACTATCTTTAGTAGAAGTTTCAACGCAATCCATGGTGGAGGGTACATAAGATTCGGCCTGGCAGAACTTACGGCCGTATATACTTGTTTTTTTTGTTTTTTTATTCAATCCCGAATTTAATTGATCCAATTCCTCTTACTTGAAATTGATCCATTCACCAAAATCTTAATATCAATCACCGAATTTAGTAGAACACAAAAAAATATCATTAACATTTTTTCAATTTAAGTTTGTATTGAATTTGAAAAACTATTCAACTAAAGACTTAAAGATTTCATTATGTTTTTAATCAAAATAGAAATCAATCACAAAAATTAATTAAATCAATTATCAAGAAAATTTATTAGATAAAATTTTTATTTTTCGCTTATTATAGAAAATTTCGTAGTTTGAAGGAAAAGAATTGGAGTTCAAAATTGCAAAAATGTCTTTAGTGCCATACGAAGATCAAGATGGGCGCATTATTTGTAAAATTTAAAAATTCAGACCAATTTTGTGGGAGACACGAATTTATCTTTATGCTTCATTTGCGTATAATTTTTCTCCCATTTTAGTTTATTTAATTAACTTTAGCAAAAAATTATCAAAGTCAAGGAAACTTTCTCAACACATAATAATTCCATGAAGTAATAAAAAGAATTAAATCAGCTTTAGGGAAAAAGTGAACCATATACTTTTTCTTAGAGTTGGTAAGATGTTTTTTTTTTTATTCGGCATGTAAGGTATTGACCATAATATAAGTGATTTAAAAGTTCTCACTGCATGATAGCTTAAAGTTAATAAATTTAAAAAAATTTAAATTTTTGATTTTTCAACAATTTTTTGGGTTTAAAGCATAAAACAAATATTCTCTTATGTTTTTAGTATTTCTTTTCATTTGTAGTAGATTCCTTATATCTACGTGACCATAATACAAATTTCCATGATATATATTTCTTGTTTTCAGAGGATTGAGTCTTTCCTTTTATTCCCCTCAAGTCTTTGGTGAAGAAGTAAAGGAAAATTATTAACATGCCAACCACATATTCGTTTTTCCACAGTTATTTTTTAAGACTTTTTTTGTGGGGTTAGCTGTAGGATTATATTTTTTGTTTTATGATAAAGAAAAAAACGAATTTCATTCCGTTGATGGCATGTTTCATAGCCATTTTGATTTGGAGGTTATTGTACGTGCTGCATATTTTCATTCCATTTTGTTTTCATTGGAAGTGGCTACAACATTAAAACAATTTATGTCGGCGGCATCGGCACACCATTCGTCATCCAAACAACATGCAACATTGCCTCATTTATATGGCTTCAAAAAAATCCATAAAATATAGCCAACCAACCAACCAGCCAAACCGGCAAGCATGGTACCAGTAACAATCCGAAATGAAGGAAAAACGAAAACTGGTACGCCATAAAAGGGGGGCTCAAATCCTCTTTTGTGTTTTTTTTAGGTACAACCAAATCGACCAACCAAAAAACATCTTTCATATATTACTGCCGCCATCAATATGCCTGTCTTTCGAATATGGCGTTCATGGATAGGAGTTTGCATTTTGTTGAATGGGTTTTTTTTACTCAATAATATTGTCACGCAATCAGATGAAAAAAAGAAATTTTTTTGATATATATATTTTTGTATAAGCTTTATTCGAAAGCTAATGGAGAGTATGAAGATTTATATCGAATGCCATTATTTTTTTATTTTATGATTCCCTGGAATTTGGAAGATTTTTCGATATAACCATTATTACTATTTGCCATGTTACTTGGTGAATTGATGTCATTTTGAATTGTTTTCCTTGGTTTATGGAAGTTTGCTACGAAATCCCTTTCGAGAGTTGAAATTTCTTTATTTTATATTTCATAAATTTTGTCCTAATTATTCATATTTTATGAGGCAATTAGATAACTTAAGCTTTATTGATATTTCTCCGTAATTATAGTATGTTTCTCTCAAAATAAAAGTTCCTAAACTTAAAAAATAACCTAAAAGCAAAATAACGCTCAAAGACATTGAGCTGCAAAACTCATAAACGAAATGTTTCACGTCAGAGGGAAATGTTTCATAGGAAAATGTTTCACGTCAGATATCATATCATTCGGAATTTCGCTACGTTCAGCTTTCTTTTATACTGATTTAAAATGAACCTAGTTATTAATTTATTTTGTTTTAGGTTAAATTTACAATTTTAATTTAAATTTACAAAAAAGGATATCAAAAATTTATTCTCAATCAATTTTTTTTATTGAATTTGAAAAATTATTCAACTAAACACTTAAAGATTTCATAACATTTTTAATAAAAAAATCAGTTACAGAATTTGGTAGAACACAAAAAAATTATTTATATTTTTTTCAATTAAATTTTTTTTTATGGAATTTAAAAAAATAGTCAATTAAAGACTTAAGGATACCATTAATTTTTTAATAAAAAAAATCAATCACAAAAATTAATCGAATCAATTAAATATATAATTGAAAAATATTTTTTTTAATGGCGTCAATTAGTATCAATTTGAAAAATTATTCAACTAAAGACTTAAAGATTTCCTAAAAATTTTAATAAAAAATCAATTACAGAATTTGGCAGAACACAAAAAAAATTATTGATATTTTTTTCAATTAAAATTTTTTATGGAATTTAAAAAAAATAGTCAATTAAAGACTTAAGGATATCATTAATTTTTTAATAGAAAAAAAAATCAATCACAAAAATTAATCGAATCAATTAAATATATAATTAAAAAAAAAATATTTTTTTTTATAAATGTCGTCAATTAGTATCAATATGAAAAACTACTCAATTAAAGATTTAAAGATTTCATAAAATTTTTAATAAAACAAATCAATTACAGAATTTGGTAGAACACAAAAAATATAATTAATATTTTTTTCAATTAAATTTTTTATTGAATTTGAAAAAAATGTTCAATTAAAGACTTAAGGATATGATTAATTTTTTAATAGAAAAAAATCAATCACAAAAATTAATCGAATCTGTTAAAAATATAATTATAATTTTTTTTTTCAAATGGCGTCAATTAGTACCAATTTAAAAAATTATTCAATTAAAGACTTAAAGATTTCATAGAATTTTTCATAAAAAAATCAATTACAGAATTTGGTAGAATACAAAAAAAATATCATTAATATTTTTTTTTTCAATTAAATTTTTACTGAATTTGAAAAAAATATTCAATCAAGGACTTAAGGATATGATTAATTTTTTAATAGTAGCTGATGGCCTTAGCAGCCAATGCTACTTTTCCCTTTTCTTTTTTATCACACATTTACTGTATGATTAAAATAAACAATAAATAAATAATTTTTTAATAGAAAAAAAATCAATCACAAAAATTAATCGAATCAATTAAAAATATAATTATATTTTTTTTTTAAATGGCGTCAATTAGTACCAATTTAAAAAAAATATTCAACTAAAGACTAAGAGATTTCATAGAATTTTTAATAAAAACAAACAATTACAGAATTTGGTAGAATACAAAAAAATATAGTTAATATTTTTTTCAATTAAATTTTTACTGAATTTGAAAAAAATATTCAATCAATGACTTAAGGATATGATTAATTTTTTAATAGAAAAAAAATCAATCACAAAAATTAATCGAATCAATTAAAAATATAATTATAAAAAAAAATATTTTTTTATGAAAAAAATAAACTTAATAAAAACATTGATTGATTTCTTCGGCAATTTTAATAATTTGTTATATTCACTAAAGATTTCATTAATTTTTTAATCAAAATAAAAATCAATCACCAAATATAATTGAATCAATTAAATATATATATGAAAACATTAGTTTTTTTTTAAATGGCGTCAATTAGTATCAAAATTAATTAAATTAAAAAAATATTTTTTTCTATGAAATAAAAACTAAATTTGATTAAAACATTGATTGATTTCTCCGGTAATTTCTAATAATTATTAATTGTTTCAATTAAAAACTTTATTGGTTTTGGTCGCAAAACTCAATTATATTTTTTTTATTTATTATTACTTTGCCTTTAGATAAATTAGTTTTTTTAACAACTTTATTTAACATGGGCTTGCCATAGGACGAATGTCCACCATTTTAATAGCCGTTGCACTGAATTTGATTCACTTCTTAAGGTGTTATCCGAATTCAGTGTTTTGGATGTCAATTAAAAATTGTTTTGATGTTTAGCATAATAATTTTTTTTATAATTTTTTATGATTTTTTATGCATTCTACACCCAAAAAAACATCACCAAAATTTTTCTAATTAAAATTTAAGTGATTTTTTAATTGAATCAAATCAATCCACCACAGAGTTAATAAATAGTATGAATTAAGTTTTTAATTGGAACAAATAATTTTTTAATTGATGGTGGTATTTGATACTATCAATTCTGTGATTGGAGACATTTCAATTAAAAAATAATTGGATCAATTTTTTCTGTGCAACGCTTGTCTGAAATGTTTGACCTCAAATATTGTCAAAACTTCGCAATTTTTCGAGAAACTTCTAAACTTTTCGATTATGAAATAAAGATATATGAAATGAAATGAAATGAAATTGTATATTCTTACTCTGTTTTTAAACTATTTGAAAAAAACGTTAAATTTACACATTAAAAATATGAAAAAATTGAGTTATAAAAAATTTTATTAAAGAGACTTCTTGTATAGTTAAAATAAAAAACATCTTTTGGAAGACATTTTTGGAAGTGCTTTTAAAGTTGTGCCTTTAAAAGCACTTCCTTCCTTCATTAGCACATGCTTATGAATTTTTCCATTATAATGAAGGTTGAATTTTCTATGGATTTGAGCGGAATGTTTAATGAACTAATGCATTGTATGCATTTTCTTTGAATTTGAGCGAAAAATTTAATAAACTAATGCATAGTATATTTATAGAAACTAATTATTTAGTAAAAAAATTATATTTTATATTTTTATTTCGAAATATTTGTTTAATTAAATGTTAATATATTAATTAAAAATATTCAGTAACATTTTTAACTGACTTCATTGATACAATATAAAATTTTTAATTTCATTAAAAATTTTATCGTATCAGTTAATAAATTTTTCAACTTTTTAATTGGAAATATCTGGGCGTATAAAAATCAATAACCACACACAAAAATTTCATTAAAAATTTTATCGTATCAGTTAATTAATTTTTCAACTTTTTAATTGGAAATAGCTAGGCGTATCAGATTCAATCGCGAAATTAATTGGTCCAATTAATTTTCTAATTGAAATGTCTTCAATCACAGATATGATAGTATAAACTAAAAAAAATTGATTGAAAGTTAATTAAAAAATTAATTGATCAAATTAAAAAATTATTTGATACTATTAAATTTTATGATTGATTTTTGTTTCAATTTAAAAATTAGTTGAATCAATTACATTTTTAATTCAATATTATTTAAAACTCAATTAAGACTTTAATTGGAAAAATTTTCGTGAAATTTTTTTTCTGTGCGTTCAAAAATGTTCATTATAAACTAAAACAACATTTTCAAACATTTTAAGTAAATTGTAATGGCCAATTACGAAATTAATTGGATCAATTCTTCAATTTTAAATGTTTTTCTCCCTTCCCTTCTAGCCATGTTTCTAATCTAATACGACAATTTTTTATCGACATTTTGTACAAATTTCATTTTGGGGATGATCAACCTGATTTCCTTGCTTCCACCAAAATGTGTAGATTGTAGAAGCTGACATAAAAAACAATTGCCCACCAGTAACCCAATCTCAATCTCAACACAAAATAAAAATAAACGTCAAATCGAATCAAATGATTTTATGATGTAATTTGGTACTAATATTTACGATATCATAGCATCTTAAGGATACAACAAAATGCCAAATAATGTTATCGTTATATTGTCGCTTTGGTGATGCTCATGAAAATCAAAAAACCAATTGGGAGTAGGGGGATGGAAAAAGGAAAACCAACGAACCAACCAACAGTATGTTGAAAAACCAAACAAAAAAAAAACAACCAAATTGGAAGCTTTTATAACCCCGTATATTATGTGGTGGATACATATGTATTTGAAGATACATATGTATATATAGACACACATACAAATGGGGTTCTACCCAAAGTGATTGTCTTTTACAAAAAGAGTCCTTCTTATTTGGAGCACATTCAACACTTGAGAAAATTACAATTTAACCCATAAGAATTGACCAAAACAAAAAGTGAAAATGAACATTAGAGTAAACATTATATATTTCTTTAATGTGTTAATATTTCTACACAGAAAAAAACTTTTGACTTTATTCACCCAGAAAAAAGGGGCTCTAATGCCAGCTGAATTTTATTTTAGTTCATGAAGATTAGTCGATTTTAGTTAAATTTTGACCACTATGAGTAAATGTTCCTTATTTGAATAATTTTTTGCTGACTTTAATGACGTGAACTAAAAATCAGAAAAAAAATTGTATACAAATATAGTGCATAATTTTACTACAAAATAAAATAGTTCATATTTTCCTAAAATGGCAGAAGCTTGCTTAAATTGAGTTCATAAGTCTCTAAAGTGAGTAAATTTTACTAAAATTGTACCTGTCTTGAACTTCGTACAGCGCTAAAGACATTTTAACAATTTTTAAATCCAATTTTTTCTTTCAACACATGAAATTATCTTAAACAACAGAAAAAAAATAATTATTTTTAAAAAAAATTTCTTCAGTTTGGCAAAAAGTATGAACTTATTTATAACATGTTGTAATTAGAAAATTATTTTAGTTAAATTTTCTAAAATAAAGCTACGGTGGGTTCACTTTTTTTTTGGGTGTTTGATTCAATTAACTTTTAATTTCTGCAATCAGAAAAATGTTAGTACCAAACGCCAACGTCAATTAGAAGTTAATTGATATCATTAATTTTTGTTTTGATTAAAAACTTTGTTGAATATATTAAATTTATATTTGATTGATTTTTTTCAATTCAATTTAGGTTTTTTTTATACCATTTTTATTGTTTGAAACGAGGAAAAATAATAAACGAAAAACCCCGTAGATCTTCCAGAAAATAGTGCCAAAAGAGTAAAAAATTCAATAAAAATTTTAATTGAGAAAATATTAATGATATTTTCTGTGTAGGTTCGCGTATCTACATCCGAGGTTGTATTGTCAATAACGAAATTAATTAATCCACTTAATTATTAATTGAAATCATTTTTAATATTTTATGAATCACCAACGTCAAATTTTTAATCATTTAATTTTTTATTCGAGAAAAATGAATTAATCCACTTAATTATTAATTGAAATCATTTTTAATATTTTATGAATCACCAACGTCAAATTTTTAATCATTTAATTTTTTATTCGAGTATTTTTCCAACTTCAATTGATATTTTCATGGAAAAATTTTTAGTGATATTTTTTTCCTACGCAAATCATAAAATTCTTGCTCTTTGTTCTTATCAAGTATTTTGGCCGATTAGATCATTTTTGAAATTAGCGAGTGTATTTTAAGGATTTATATAGGATTTGTATTTTTTTCTCCTAGAAAAAGGTTTAAAACAAACAGATACACAGAAAGAAACACCACCAAAATATTTCCAATTCAAAAGATGTTTAAGGTTAAAAATGTACTCAATAAAAAAAAACTAATTATTAATTAAAAAATCCCGTTAAGAAAATGATTGAAAAAAATTATATTATATATAATAAACAACCCAGTACAATATTTGGATGTTCTTCTAAAGACACAACTTTAAAAGCACTTCCAAAAATGTCCTCCCAAAAATGATATTTATTTTAACTACACATGAAGTTCTTTTAATTCAATTTTCTATAACTCTCGTTTTTCATATTTTTAATGTAATTTCAACTTTTTTTGTTTGAGACAAGCATTAAAAATCATAGAAAATTACAAAAAAAATTTTATTTGCCAAATTATTACAAACTTTTATAATTCACATCCAAAACACTTAATTCGAAGAAGTGATGCAAATTCAGTGCAACGGCTGTTGAAATGGTGGACATCCGTCCTATGACAAGCCCATGTTAAATTCAACGCTTCTGTGCCAATTTTGCACCACTTCCGGATCCAAATACGAGGAGAACATTTTCAATACTTTTTTGGCGACACTATGTTTGATGGGCAGTCCTCCACTATAAATTTTATTTTTGTTAATTTTGCTAGAATTATTAAAAAAGCCTTTACCATACATATAAGAGTGGACAAATGTTAAGAAGAAATTATTTTTTTTATATTTTTCCTCATATTTTTTTTACTAATTAAATTTTTAATTGGATCAATTGAAAATTTATTTTATTTTTGTTAATTTTGCTAGAATTATTAAAAAAGCCTTTACCATACATATAAGAATGGACAAATGTTAAGAAGAAATTGATTTTTTTAATATATTTCCTTATATTTTTTTACTAATTAAATTTTTAATTGGATCAATTGAAAATTTATTTGAAATTGTCCAAGAAATCATTTAAATTTTCAATCAAGTCTTTTTCGAATTAATTAATACTATTAAAATATTCAATTGATACTATTAATTAATTGATACAATTAATTTCATGATCAGAAATTTTAGGCAAGCAAAGTTTTTGACGCTAAAAATTTTTATTTAAAAATAATTAAACAAGACAAGAGAATCGCAAGTTTATTTGTTCCTAAATAAATATTTTATAAGAAAAGGACGTTTTATTTGTCTAAAATTTCGTTCCTGAGGAAAGTATTTCTTTGTGTGTAACTCACCTAATCTAAATAAACTGGACAATTCGATTTTATTAGCTAACCATATCAGTTTTGGGGTATATATGGGTTCAATATTAAATGGATTGTAGGACTTCAAGAATTGTAATAAAAATTCTTCTAAGAAGCATAGCCATTTTCACAAAAACTAAAATTTTATTTAGTTTCTATATTATCTGGGTTGTAGGGCTTCGAGGCTTGTAGTGAAAAATTTTCTGAGCTACTTAAATTATTAAAATTATAATTAGTGTGGTTAATTTTTAATTTTTGTTAATTATCCCTATATATACTTTGCTGTGATGGACAGAATATTCCGATTTCACACACGGTCATTAATTCATAATAAAAAAAACTAATTTTCAATAAAAAATCAACCTTCCAATTAATTTTTAATGGAAATGTCTTCAATCACAGAAATGATAGTATCAATTACAAAAATAATTAATACTATTAATATTTGTGATTGATTCTTGTTTCAATTAAAAAAATTCTCGAATCAATTAAATTTTTAATTGAATATTTTTTTAAACTCAATTAAGACTTTAATTGGAAAAATGTTGGTGAAATTTTTTTCTGTTCATATACCATACATTGAAAAGTTTTTTGGTGTAAAAGCTGTTGCTGATCTTATTTTCGCTTTATTCCAATGAGATTTGATGTCCAACAGTTTTTCGCTTCGCATACCAATTTTAGTTTCGTAAACCATAAGTTATGTTGAACAACAAATAGACCACAAACATTTCAACAGTTTTCTCTTTGCCCACCCGAAACAAATTCCCTAAAAGAAAACCTAGAAAAAAAACAAAAACAACAAAAGTACTATGTCTCCAGAGAGTCATAAAAGTGATTGCATCTTCATGGCAAGACAACTTAAATTAGTCCTGCTGGCAGGACGTTTCACCTCCATACCTTTAATAATTCGAAGGCAAAAACAAAACCAAAAAAATTAAGTCAAGTTGAACTTTAACACTATGCACGCCAAACGTTGTCTATTCATCTTTGACTAGCAAGCCAGACAAATGTTTCCCAAGACATTTAAAAGATAGTCGTCCGACTGCCACAACTACTTCAGTTGTATAAGCCAACACATGTTCAGGTTCAGTGACAAATCTACCACATTCCTTTGTATTGACGAAATTTCCGACAAAAACCACCACCCAAAAATGAAATGATGTTGTATTCGAAAGTGGCCTTCAAATAAAGGAATCTGAATTGCGAATGAATGAAAGGTCTTTATGGGGTGATAATTGTCCTTTTTCCAGTTTAACAAGAATTACTATACGAAAAACTCATTTGAGATGTGATACACTGGAAAATATGAAAGAAAACAATGTGAAAGAGATTAGTGGTCCTAAAGGCGAACATATAGGTTGGCTGATATGAAATGCAATAGACTGTATGCTTTTCATTTCTTAAAATTTTCAAAAATTTTAGAGCGGTTTAGAAATGATAGCAATGTGAATTTGGTTGCAATAGATATTAGCTACCCCGTCGAGAAATTAAGAGTTAGTTTAAAATATTATTTTTAGCTGTAATGACCATATGACCCGTATTCCTCTCAAAGCTAACCATTGCCTGACGGTAGCTCCATATCTACAATGTTGACTTTTCCTTGAAATGGATGTACACCATTAACTTATTCTTATAAAGGGTGATTTGTTAAGAGCTTGATAACTTTTTTTTAAAAAAAAACGCATAAAATTTGCAAAATCTCATCGGTTCTTTATTTGAAACGTTAGATTGGTCCATGACATTTACTTTTTGAAGATAATTTCATTTAAATGTTGACCGCGGCTGCGTCTTAGGTGGTCCATTCGGAAAGTCCAATTTTGGGCAACTTTTTCGAGCATTTCGGCCGGAATAGCCCGAATTTCTTCGGAAATGTTGTCTTCCAAAGCTGGAATAGTTGCTGGCTTATTTCTGTAGACTTTAGACTTGACGTAGCCCCACAAAAAATAGTCTAAAGGCGTCAAATCGCATGATCTTGGTGGCCAACTTACCGGTCCATTTCTTGAGATGAATTGTTCTCCGAAGTTTTCCCTCAAAATGGCCATAGAATCGCGAGCTGTGTGGCATGTAGCGCCATCTTGTTGAAACCACATGTCAACCAAGTTCAGTTCTTCCATTTTTGGCAACATAAATGGAAGAACTGAACGTAACGTTGCGTCCAACAGCATCTTTGAAAAAATACGGTCCAATGATTCCACCAGCGTACAAACCACACCAAACAGTGCATTTTTCGGGATGCATGGGCAGTTCTTGAACGGCTTCTGGTTGCTCTTCACTCCAAATGCGGCAATTTTGCTTATTTACGTAGCCATTCAACCAGAAATGAGCCTCATCGCTGAACAAAATTTGTCGATAAAAAAGCGGATTTTCTGCCAACTTTTCTAGGGCCCATTCACTGAAAATTCGACGTTGTGGCAGATCGTAAGTCTATTCATGATGAAATGTCAAAGCATACTGAGCATCTTTCTCTTTGACACCATGTCTGAAATCCCACGTGATCTGTCAAATACTAATGCATGAAAATCCTAACCTCAAAAGAATCACCCTTTATATGATTTTGCAATTTATTCACATAACCAAATTTCATATTATTTTCTTCAGTGTATCCTGGTTTCATCTCGAATTTTTGACTTCAAAACCTTGGTCTACCACATTATTTTGTCATCATTGTCACCACAAGTGTCAACACTTAAACCATAGGGCGTGCAATTGCCAATTATCCTGTGGTAACAGTTTAACAAGCCTCTTACATCAATTCACCGAACAAGGACATTATGGTGGTGGTTACTACTGCTTTTGGCCGTTGGCTTCCAGCTGTTCATTTAAATTTATTCTGTGGCCATTGTGCTTGTTACCTTGTATTTTAGATTTACATTTAAATGTCCTTGGGGTATATTTTTGAGTTTCAGATAAAGATATTATTGCTACTACTATTAATAATGTCACATATATTTCCTTTGCATATTTATATCACATCTGGTCAGTTTTGGATTGCTCAGTTCCATGCTCCAGAAGATACGACTCAGTAAATTATGATACTTGATTTTGGTTTAGACAAAGGACAAAGACGTAAAGAAAGATTTAAGTTCAATAGAAAATTTTCTCAAAATTTTATTTCTATAGAAAATTTTATCAAAATTTTATTTCTATAGAAAATTTTATCAAAATTTTATTTCTATAGAAAATTTTGTCAAAATTTTATTTTATCGAAATTTTAATTCTATAAAAAATTTTGTCAAAATTTTATTTCTATAGAAAATTATGTCAAAATTTTATTTCTATAGAAAATTTTGTCAAAATTTTATTTCTATAGAAAAATAGAAATACGACTCAGTGAAGTATGATACTTGATTTTTGTGTAGACAAAGGACAAAGACGTAAAGAAAGATTTAAGTTCAATAGAAAATTTTGTTAAAATATTATTTCTATAGAAAATTTTATCGAAATTTTATTTCTATAGAAAATATTGTCAAAATTTTATTTTATCGAAATCTTATTTCTATAAAAAATTTTGTCAAAATTTTATTTCTATAGAACATTTTGTCCAAATTTTATTTCTATAGAAAATTTTGTCAAAATTTTATTTCTATAGAAAATTTTGTCAAAATTTTATTTTTATAGAAAATTTTGTCAAAATTTTATTTTTATAGAAAATTTTTTCAACATTTTACTTCTATGGAAAATTTCTTCAAAATGTTGATTCTATAGAACATTTTATCAAAAAAATTTTTTTTCTATAGAAAATTTTGTCAAAATTTTATTTCTATAGAAAATTTTGTCAAAAATTTTATCTCAATAGAAAATTTTGTAAACATTTTATTTCTATAGAAAATTTTTTCAAAATGTTATTTCTATAGAAAATTTTGTCAAAAATTTTATCTCAATAGAAAATTTTGTAAAAATTTTATTTCTATAGAAAATTTTGTCAAAATTTTATTTCTATAGAAAATTTTGTCAACATTTTATTTATATAGAAAATTTTGTCAAAATTTTATTTCTATAGAAAATGTTCTCAAAATTCTATTTCTATAGAAAATTTTGTCAAAATTTTATTTCTATAGAAAATTTTATTTCTATAAAAAATTTGTCAAGATTTTATTTCTATAGAAAATTTTGTCAAAAATTTTATCTCAATAGAAAATTTTGTCAAAATTTTATTTCTATAGAAAACTTTTTGTCAAAATTGTATTTTTATAGAAAATTTTGTCAAAATTTTATTTCTATAGAAAATTTTCTCAAAATTTTATTTCTATAGAAAATTTTCTCAAAATTTTAGTTCTATAGAAAATTTTGTCAAAATTGTATTTCTATAGAAAATTTTGTCAAAATTTTATTTCTATAGAAAATTTTGTCAAACTTTTATTTCTATAGAAAATTTTGTAGACATTTTATTGCTATAGAAAATGTTGTCAAAATGTTATTTCTATAGACAATTTTGTAGAAATTTTATTTCTATAGAAAATTTTGTCAAAATTTTATTTCTATAGAAAATTTTGTCAAAAATTTTATTTCAATATAAACTTTTGTCAAAATTTTATTTCTACAGAAAATTTTGTAAAAATCTTTTGTTTCTATAGAACATTTTATCAAATTTTTTTTTCTATAGAAAATTTTGTCAAAAATTTTATCTCAATAAAAAATTTTCTCAACATTTTATTTCTATAGAAAATTTTATTTCTATAGAAAATTTTGTAGAATTTTTTTTTTCTATAGAAAATTTTGTCAAAATTTGATTTCTATAGAAAATTTTGTAAAAATGTTATTTCTATAGAAAATTTTATAAAAATTTTATTTCTATAGAAAATTTTATAAAAATTTTATTTCTATAGAAAATTTTGTCAAAATTTTATTTCAATGGAAAATTTTATCAACATTTTATTTCTATAGAACATTTTATCAAATGTTTTTTTTTTTCTATAGAAAATTTTGTCAATATTTTATTTCTATAGAAAATTTTGTAAAAATTTTATTTCTATAGAATATTTTGTAGAAATTTTATTTCTATAAAAAGTTTTTGTCAAAATTTTATTTCTATGGAAAATTTTGTAAAAATGTTAGGTTAGGTTAGGTGGCAGCCCGATGTATCAGGCTCACTTAGACTATTCAGTCCATTGTGATACCACATTGGTGAACTTCTCTCTTATCACTGAGTGCTGCCCGATTCCATGTTAAGCTCAATAACAAGGACCTTCTTTTTATAGCCGAGTCCGAACGGTATTCCACATTGCTGTGAAACCACTTAGAGAAGCTTTGAAACCCTCAGAAATGTCACCAGCATTACTGAGGTGGGATAATCCACCGCTGAAAAACTTTTTTGGTGTTCGGTCGAAGCAGGAATCGAACCCACGACCTTGTGTATGCAAGGCGGGTGGCTCCCAAATGTAGTAAAAATGTTATTTCTATAGAAAATTTTGTCAAAATTTTATTTCTATTGAAAAATGTATCAAAATTTTATTTCCATTGAAAAATTTATCAAAATTTTATTTCTATAGAAAGATTTGTCAAAAATTTTATTTCTATAGAAAAGTTTATCAAAATTTTATTTCTATAGAAAATTTTGTCAAAATTTTATTTCTATAGAAAATTTTGTCAAAATTTTATTTCTATTGAAAAATTTTGTCAAAATTTTATATCTATAGAAAATTTTGTCAAAATTTTATTTCTATAGAAAATTTTGTCAAAAATTTTATTTCAATAGAAAATTTTGTGAAAATTTTATTTCAATGGAAAATTTTGTCAAAATTTTATTTCTATAGAATTTTTTTCAAAATTTTTTTTTCTATAGAACATTTTATCAAATTTGTTATTTGCTATAGAAAATTTTGTCAAAAATTTTATTTCTATAGAAAATTTATTCAAAATTTTATTTCTATAAAAAATATTGTAAAAATTCGATTTCTATAGAAAAACATATATTGTTGCGAACAAAGTATCTATTGATCATATTATCTCATGATTACTGCATAAGTTGCAGAAAAACTTATGTCTGTGATTTCCTAGGAAAACATGATGAGATTTCGCCATCCGAAAAAGTTATCTTTTAAAAAATTCTCATTTTAAATGGCACACATTTGTATTGTTATATTATTCTGGTATACATTTTAACAATATTTAAATTATGACTTTCTAGATGGATAAGGATGACATGATTATGACTGATGTGTTGACTTACTGAAAAGATAAACTACGTCAAGAGTCAATCAAGTGTAATAAATATGTGAGCTAAAAATGTTTTTTGTTTTTAATTACCCATTTTATCGAATACCCTATAGTAGGCAGAAAAGTGGTATCATAATCAAGGGATGGACAATAATAGATACTTTAGGTCATTAAAGATCACCACATTGATTTATTTTCAATTACACCGGTGGCTGACACTAAATTTGGATGGTATGCTTTAGCTTTTTTTTGTTTTGTATAGCAAGTATTTTTAAGAATATGGGTCGAATGCTTGGGGTCATTATCTTGGACAAACACAAATCCATCCACTAATTATTCTTCAGAATATTAAGGTTATCTATTTTGTGTATATTTCCTTCAAGAAATATGATGTTTACAACGCCATTTGCATGTCGCCACATTCCCACCTACGTAGTTAACAATATGTGTAATATTTCGTTTTCCCTCTTTTCGCCGTATTCATCGAGCGTGGGATCAATACAAATTTATCGACCGTGGGGTCGGGAAAATGTGCTAAAAACAGTATTGAAGCTCCTGAGCAGACGAATATTTCAGATGCGGAGCATGGACATTCCAACATAACTCAGCACCATCGCACTCAGCATGCGTTAACCAAGAATGGCGGGGGAAGGAGGTTCTTCGCTTCATTTCTACCGCACAAAGGCAACCAAAATCGCCCGATCTCAATCTGTTGAACTTTTGTACCTGGGACATTTTGGAAACTAAGGTTGGAACTTAAAAATATCAAAACGTTTAAAATACCTCAGAGCCAGCGTGTGATGGCATTGCTTTGTCGGTCGTTTGAAGGCCATAATTCGTTCGAAAAGTAGCAAAATCTCAACTGATTTAAAAATTTGTTATTTCCAACAATTTTGCTTTTTAACAATAAAATTTAAAAAAAAAATGAAATATATAGCGCTTTAGCGAGCCAACGTGGTGTAATGGTTAGCGTGTCCGCCTTGCATACAAAAGCTCATGGGTTCAATCCCAGTGTCGACCAAAAACACCAAAAAGTTGTTCAGCTATGAATTTTCCCCTCTCAGTAATGCTGGTGATATTTCTGAATGTTTCAAAACTTCTCACCACAATTTGGAAGCCCGTTCGGACTTGGCTATACAAAGGAGATTACTTGTCATTGAGCTAAATATAAAATTGGGGTGCGTGCAGTGATAAGAGAGAACTTCACCACTGTGGTATCACAATGGACTGAATAGTCTGCACAGAAAAAAAATCACGAAAATTTTTTTAATTAAAATTTTAATTGAGTTTTAAAAAATATTCAATTAAATATTTAATTGATTCAACAAATTTTTTAACTGATACAAAAATCAATTACAAAATTTAATAGCATGAATTAATTTTTTAATTGGATCCATTAATTGACCTCCAATTAATTTTTTAATTGATACTAATATTTCTGTGATTGAAGACATTTCAATTAAAAAATTAATTGGATCAATTAATTTCATGATTGAATCAGAAAAAAAATTTTTGTGTGTAAGTGAGCCAAAAATGTCGGTCTGACACTATACCAAATCTAACCTAACGCTTTAGTTTATTGCACTAAATAGAATCCACCCTGTAATATTTATTTTAATTCTCACTATACCCAAAGAAAAAATACTTTCCTCCAGAACGAAATTTTAGACGAACGAAATCGCCCCTTTCTTTTAATGTATGTATTTTCTTTTAGAGAAAATAAATTAGAATTTGTGATAAGTGATTCAACGATTTTCTTTGATATTTTTTATTTGCTTTAAAAGAAATTTTTTTTGGCGTCAAAAGAAAAATTTGTTTGTCCAAAATTTCGTTCCTCAGAAAAGAAAATTCTTTTTTCTGTGTATGTGTATGCGTGAAATTCGTTAAATTGCAGCGATCCATTATCGGCGGCCATTCATTCTTTTTTTTTTGGCCATCGCCCTGCCGTTTGGCAAATTCTACCAGTATCATTATAACGATTAATGGTGTGATATATATTTTTTTAGGCTCACATAGACTATTCAGTCTATAGTGATACCACATTAACTAAAAATACCTATTGCATATAGTTTTCTTTCAGTGTATACATAAATACTGTAATGATTTTATAACGATACTCGCGATTCTCTAAAAAATATTCTATTTCGTTTGGTAGAGGGTACCACGGAAGGTGTTTCCAATGCTTACGATAAATGCGGACGTGTCAGACGGTCATCTCTAGCTAAGTACCATGAGTTATGCTATTTCCACGATGTCTTCATCATAGCGATTCCTCACAATTTCTTGGGTTTGGCGGTTATAAATATGCAAACAAAAAAAATATTCTGCTTTAGTTTATTTTTGTTTTTCATTCATTGTGCGGTGTATACTATATTATTTACTTTTTTCAAAAGATGATTATTTTTTTTCTGGTTTTGCTCTATATATTAAATCGCTGTATCTGATGTCGCGCGGTATGTGTAAATTGTTGTCTTCACTATTTGAACACAACACACAATTAAACAAAATCAACAAACAAATATTTTCCCAAGCATTATGGGCGAGCCAAAAGAGAATGAACTGAACGCATAGTACATATGACAGATAATAGAGTAGTGATTTCAAAATTTTCTTCTTCTTGTACTGCTGCTTCATTTGGGCTGTTGCAGCAAGAAAAATAAACACCCGCACACACACACACCAAAGAAAAACACAAAAATATTCTCTAATTTAAAATTCAATTAGAAATGTTGAGCATTAATAAGAGAAGATTTCCTTCCTATACACATGCATTTCTTATTACTGCATGTTTTGTTGTTTTTGGTTAAAGAGCTTATCTTAGGTCTTTTCACACTATTTATTTTTTACACTTTTGGTTTAGAAAAGGTTCCATCTATACAATCAACTGCGAAGCATTTACACCACATACACACTGACTAATTGGTGTTCATAAAATTTATTAGAGCACCTTTTAAGTGATGTGCATATCTAACGTACATTACGGACAGATGTTTTGGCCGTAGTGATTTTTGATTGTGTATAAAACTTTTATTAAATGCAAAAGATTTTACCTTTACAATAGGTTCAAAGGGGAAATATTACAAAAAAAGTTGGAAAATGCACTGAAAACAATTTTATCATGAGAAAGAGTTTTCAATTCTGAGTAACGAAATTCTAGACAAAAAAATCGTGATGCTATAAAAAACATAAACGGCAAATAAAAAAAAATCGAGTCAAATTCCACACAAAAAAACATTCTGATTCAATCACCAAATTAATTGAAAATGTTTTCAATCACAATAATGATACTATCAATCACAGCTTTGGGCATAAAAAATACTTGATTAAGAAAATTAATTTATTTCATTAGCAAATTTTAATTAACTGTTTAATTGATTCAATTAAAAATTTAATTGATGTTGCTTGCAAACCTCAATTATGTTTTAATTCAAAATGTAACTACAGTAGAATTCATTTATAGCGACCTCGGTTATAACGACCATCCGTTTATAACGACGGAGTTTCAAAGCAAGTTTGGTTCTTAATAGTTTGTACTTGCGCAAGCATTCGTTTAGAACGACTCCGGTTTTAGCGACCATCTGCTTTTAACGACCAATTTGCACGTCTGCTTTGGAATGGACATTCGGTTATAACGACGATGTAAGTTCTGTGTACTAATTTTTATTTTTTTCATTCCATTTTTTGTCGTCAGGCAATACTAAATAAAGAAAAATATACTGCGGGGAATCACAGAATTTGTTTTCGACTATCCCAAACAGAGGTGTAAATGACAAAGAAGAAATATTCAAACCAGTTTGGGATGAGTTCGAGTTCAAACCAGGACTGGGATGAGTTCGTAAATGTCGATGACAACGTCGTGACATCAGAAGTGCCTTCGTTGAGAGATAGTGGAGAACACAAAAGAAAATGATGCAACTCACAGCGATAATGAACCAGATAACGAAGATGAGCCAATCAAAATTCCAACTAGGACAGAAACCTTTAGGTTAGGTTAGGTTAAAGTGGCAGCCCGATTAAGATTCAGGCTCACTTAGACTATTCAGTCCATTGTGATACCACATTAACTAAAAGTACCTATTACATATGGGCACTTCTAGTTTTAACCGCTGAACCTTCTTGATTATTTTTCTTTGTTGAACCAACCAGATTGTTCCAAAAACAGTAGCAGACTGCTTAAGTTAACGTTTTCCAGATCCGCCAGTAATCTGAAGCTATATGCTCCTAAAAGTTGCTTGCGCTTTACACAAAATGCAGGACACTCACACAAGAGGTGTTTAATTGATTCTTTTTCCTCCGCATCATGACAGCTCATACAATAGTCATTATACTTCGCGCCAATAGTTTTTGCAAAATCGCCTATCAGGCAGCGACCCGTTATAGCAGATATCAGGAGTGATATCTGACGTCTCGAGAACATTAGCATATCTAGTGTGCGGTTTAAGTTGAAATGGGGCCATATTTGCTTGGTGTCGTTACAACCCTTGCAATTCTCCCATCGAACATTTGCCATCATAACAGCCTTCTCACGCAGCATGAGCTTGCAGGTAGCTAGGGGCATACCAACAAATTCTAGTTCCCCTGGAATATGTAAGGTAGTCCCTAGCCTTGCCAACTCATCGGCTTCGCAGTTCCCCGGTATGTTCCTATGGCCAGGCACCCATATTAGGTGAATATTGTACTGCTCAGCCATCTCATTGAGAGATTTGCGGCAGTCGATGGCCGTTTTCGAGTTGAGGAACACAGAGTCCAAGGATTTTATTGCAGGTTGACTGTCTGAGTATATATTAATGCCCACATTTTTTGGAACATTACTTCTCAGCCAATTCGCCACCTCTCTTATTGCTAATATTTCAGCCTGAAAAACACTACAGTGATTAGGTAATCTTTTCGCTATTCGAAGTTCCAGATCATTAGAATATACTCCGAACCCCACTTGTCCATCCAATTTGGAGCCATCAGTGTAGAAATCTATATATTCTTTATTCCCCGGGGTCTGTGTGCACCACGCCTCACTGTTGGGGATTAGAGTCTCAAACTTTTTGTCGAAAAGTGGACTCGCCAAAGTGTAATCCACTACGTTAGGCACATCTGGCATTGTTTTGAGGACAGAACTGTGACCGTAACCTTTTTCCGACCACAGCGATAGTTCGCGCAACCGCACAGCCGTTGTTGCAGCTGACTGTTTGGCCAAAATGTCTAAAGGCAATAGATGCAGCATGACATTAAGGGAATTTGTTCCTGTCTTGCTGAATGCGCCTGAAATACACAAACACGCCATACGCTGAACTTTATCTAAACCAGTCGGTTTCTGAAGTGCCGGCCACCAGACTACAACACCATATAGCATTATAGGTCTAACCACTGCCGTGTATAGCCAATGCACAATTTTTGGTTTTAGTCCCCACTTTTTTCCTATTGCCTTTTTGCACGAGTACAAAGCTACAGTTGCCTTCCTCGCCCTTTCTTCAATATTAAGCTTAAAGTTCAGCTTCCTGTCCAAAATAACGCCAAGGTATTTTGCACAATCACCAAAGGGAATTTCAATACCCCCTAAGGAAATAGGCCTAACCGTGGGAGTTTTGCGATCTTTGCAGTACATGACTAATTCTGTCTTTGCGGGATTTACCCCAAGACCGTTGTCTTTCGCCCATTTTTCAGTCATCCGGAGGGCCCTCTGAATAATATCTCTGATTGTGGATGGGAATTTTCCCCTGACTGCCAGAGCTACATCATCTGCGTATGCCACCACTTTTATCCTTTCTTTTTCTAGAGTAACCAGAAGGCTATTTATAGCAACATTCCAAAGAAGAGGTGATAGAACTCCTCCTTGGGGAGTGCCTCTGTTCACATACTTTTGTATGTTTGCTTGTCCTAGTGTGGCTGAAATACGTCTCTTCATTAGCAGTTCGTCTAACAGCCTGAGTATACATGGATCAACATTCAGAGTTGTCAGTCCATTTAATATCGAGCTCGGATGGACATTATTGAACGCCCCTTCGATGTCTAGAAACGCCACGATTGTGTATTCTTTGACAGATAGTGAGCTTTCAATAAAGCTGACTAGTTCATGTAGTGCGGTCTCAGTAGACCTGCCCTTCGAGTATGCATGCTGTCGTTTCGAGAACAAACTTGAATCGATGCTAGTTCTAAGATAAATATCTATCATCCTCTCCAGAGTCTTAAGTAGGAATGAGGATAAGCTGATTGGTCGGAAATCCTTCGCCCTCGAGTGAGAGGCTTTTCCCGCTTTAGGTATGAAAACGACTTTTGTTTCCCTCCACTTTCCTGGGATATATGATAAGTTGATACATCCTTTATATATCACCGACAACCAGGGGATAATTTTGTCAGTTACAGCTTGTAACTCCGCCGGAGTAATTCCATCAGGTCCAGGGGATTTGAATGGTCCAAAGCTATTTAGCGCCCATCTTATTCTAGTTTCCGATACAATTTCCTCGACAGGAAACGACCGCTGAGCAACTGTGGCACCGCCAGTACAAGGTTCAACCGTCTGATTTCCAGGAAAATGTGTGTCCAATAGTACCTCCAGCGTCTCCTTACTGGACGTTGTCCAATTGCCCTCCGATGTTTTAATGAAACCTGGAGCGGAGTTGGTGGATGCTAGAACCTTCCGTAGTCTGGAAGCCTCGGACGTATTCTCAATACTGCTGCAGTAAGCATTCCAAGAGTTATGCTGAGCCTTTCTCAGTTCTCGCTTGTATCCTCTCAGATTCTTCTTGTAAGCGTCCCAGTCCTCAGGGGCTCTGGTGGACTTTGCCTTGTTAAAGAGCTTCCTGCAGGATTTCCTCATATTACTTAATTCCGTAGACCACCATGGTGGTCGATGTTTCCCCCTTGGCTTTCCTCTAGGGCATGCAGCTTTCAGTGAGATGTTGAAGGCCTTAGTAATCCGCTCCACTGCGTGTTCGATATCTTGCACATTTCTCATATTTGTCTCTGTTATTTCCGGTATCATCATATTGAACGATTCCCTATACCTATTCCAGTCAGCTTTCCTAACATTTGGCGGAAATATGATCTTGGTGATATGAACATCAAATTTGAAACTGATGTAGCGATGATCTGAGAAGCTGTGTTCACTTAAAACCTGCCACTCAGATATCATTTCATTTAGTTCTTGCGAGGCCAAGGTGATGTCCAAAACCTCTTGCCTGTTTTTAGTGACAAAGGTTGGGACATCTCCCTTGTTGCAAACTACCAGATTAGTACGCAAAATAAACTCTATTAGCGACTCTCCCCTTGCATTAGTATCACTACTTCCCCATATACTATGATGTGCATTCGCATCGCATCCCATAATGAGTTTCGCCTTTGTTTTCAGTGACTCCTCCACTAAGGTCTTAACGGCATATGGAGGCATCTCCCTGTCATGTCCCATGTAGACCGAAGATACCCAATATTTGCATTTGGCTATTTCTAAACTTGCAACGACAGTGTCTGTATTGCACATTGAGGGAAGCAGAAACAAATTGAGCTCGTTTTTAGCAATTATACAGGCTCGATTTACATCATTACCAGTATACTGCAATAGTTTGAACCCCGGAGTACTTAATTCACATATTTTGTTTTTGTAAACATATGGTTCTTGAATAAGAACTATATCTATGTCCCCTTTCATCAGGAGAACTTTTAAGGCAGCACATGCAGCCTTACAATGATGAAGATTTATCTGGAGGATCCGTAGGACCATCGAGATTTTCAACAACCGTCACATCAGCCGCTTCGATCGAGTCATCAAGAATGTCCTCTTCAGAGATATCGGTGACTCTCGCAATAACCATAGGTTCGACTTTGGTGAGTTCTGAGGCAATAGAAGCCTCCTCACGCATACGGTATCTATCCATGTCTTCAACTTTGGTATCTCCCTCGACTTCGCAAGAGGATCCGCTTACTTCTGATTCAGACAGAGGCTTGTCCATTTCTGAATCCTTTAGCTGATCGTTTTTATACACCTTCATTTGGATATAATGAAAGCCATAACATACACGGCCCTGGGACTTTGCCAGATGTGGCAAAGACTGAGTGTTCAATATAAACACTGCATGCCGTCTTGGTCCATCCACTTCATCCAAACGGCCAACCTTCCAATCAGCTGTTGGAAGATCTGGATTGCATCGTTTCAGTCTATTTAAAATAGATTCAGGGTCAGAAGGGTTTGCAGGTATCCAGGCATGTGCTCTAGGTCTAGCCGGTATGTCTTTCTTCTCGACTAACTCTAGAGCAGCTCCTTCCCAAACTTCACCAATTAGTATCAGAGCAGCTTTAAAACATTCTATAGACCTCTGGTCCTCAAATGCGACTAGCTTAAATCGTCCTTGATACCAACCAGCCTCTTGGTGTCGAGGATCTGGGCCGGGAAACTTTTCCAGTACCTGTGAGTAGACGACAGATAGAGCATTCTCAATTTCCCCCCATTTTTGCTTTGGAACCATACCGTCCAATGCTCCTTTATTAATGATAGCCATCACAAGGCTATCTTTAGCAACTGAGGCAAACGATCTTTGATCCCTTTTGGAGGATGGCAGCTCATCCGGCGATCGTTCCCTTTTTCCAGTCTCAAGAATTCCTTGAGCCCATTTTAAGGAATCGCTTTGTTTAGCCGACAACGTGCTTGGGTCGACTGATCCTAACTTCTTTAGGATAAACAAAGCATTTCTGCGTTCCTTGAATCTCTTTCGTGAGGGATTACCTCCTTTTGATGTCGTTACCTTAGAAAAAGTTCGACTTGTCAGTGTGTCGCCACCTGTCGACCCGTCTACAGGTCGACTAATTGGGCCTAACTCTTGGTCATTGCCCAGATTTATAACTCCAGTCGATACCCGTCCACTGGGCCCTGAAGTTAGCAACCCAGTGGATGACTTGGAATTTCGCTGCATGGTGGCTTAATATCCCACCACACTTGAAATTCGTAGTAGGTACCTATTACTATGAGTTTATCCGCTATTGAAAAAACACGTCCGTTCCGTTCGACGGTTGAATATCGCTTTTTTCATATTTTTAATTAGAAATTTTAAATTATTTTGTTTCAAATAGGTTAAAAAGAGAGTAAGGATTAATAAAATGGTACAAATTTGTCAAAAAAAACTAAATCCATTCTAGAAAAATTGCAAATTTTTGAAAATATTATTATTATTAGTTTATTTAAAATCATAATAAATTATGAAGATAAATACAAAAAAATAAAAGTACTAACAACTAAGGTTTTCGACCTAAACGATGATTTTTAATGTTCAGACATTAAAAATCATAAAAAATTTAAAAATTATTTATTTTGCGAAATGTGACACAGTTTTATAATTCACATCCGAAACATTGAATTCGGACCACACCTTAAGAAGTGATGCAAATTCAGTGCAAATTTCTGTGTGCTTAACAAAATGTTTTTTTTTTGCTTAGCATAGAAGACGCATTTCTCTGGTTCAAAGTCTTTTTTCTTCGTTTTACCCTTAAATACATAAAAATAATTGTTTAACCCCCATTTTCATGAAGCTCCGTTAATGCTACGTTAACTAACGAACTTTTAAACCGTAATATCCACATATCTGTCATCTTGCGTATATATATACTATATGCAAACTTAACTGCTGAAAATCTTTCAGTTAAAGTTAACCGGAGAAAAGATATTTCCATTTTTCTTTCTGTTAACTGGCAGTTAAAGCCTAACGGAGCTACATGAAAATAGCCGTAAATGAGGTTAAAAGTGTCCTAAACATCATTATGTTCCCAATTATTTATACTATATATTACTACAATATTTATTAATATTGTAGTATAATAAAGGGTGATTTGTTAAGAGCTTGATAACTTTTTTTTAAAAAAAACGCATAAAATTTGCAAAATCTCATCGGTTCTTTATTTGAAACGTTAGATTGGTCCATGACATTTACTTTTTGAAGATAATTTCATTTAAATGTTGACCGCGGCTGCGTCTTAGGTGGTCCATTCGGAAAGTCCAATTTTGGGCAACTTTTTCGAGCATTTCGGCCGGAATAGCCCGAATTTCTTCGGAAATGTTGTCTTCCAAAGCTGGAATAGTTGCTGGCTTATTTCTGTAGACTTTAGACTTGACGTAGCCCCACAAAAAATAGTCTAAAGGCGTCAAATCGCATGATCTTGGTGGCCAACTTACCGGTCCATTTCTTGAGATGAATTGTTCTCCGAAGTTTTCCCTCAAAATGGCCATAGAATCGCGAGCTGTGTGGCATGTAGCGCCATCTTGTTGAAACCACATGTCAACCAAGTTCAGTTCTTCCATTTTTGGCAACAAAAAGTTTGTTAGCATCGAACGATAGCGATCGCCATTCACCGTAACGTTGCGTCCAACAGCATCTTTGAAAAAATACGGTCCAATGATTCCACCAGCGTACAAACCACACCAAACAGTGCATTTTTCGGGATGCATGGGAGTTCTTGAACGGCTTCTGGTTGCTCTTCACTCCAAATGCGGCAATTTTGCTTATTTACGTAGCCATTCACCAGAAATGAGCCTCATCGCTGAACAAAATTTGTCGATAAAAAAGCGGAAACACATTTCGAACCGAACACTGATTTTGGTAATAAAATTCAATGATTTGCAAGCGTTGCTCGTTAGTAAGTCTATTCATGATGAAATGTCAAAGCATACTGAGCATCTTTCTCTTTGACACCATGTCTGAAATCCCACGTGATCTGTCAAATACTAATGCATGAAAATCCTAACCTCAAAAGAATCACCCTTTATATTAAGAGGATGAATGAAATTGGTACTAGTAAGTTATTGAAATACCTATGGACACAAGCCTGTCTATACACATGCTTCATTGCTGCTTAATTCGAATTGCCATAGCCTTCAGTATAGATCTGGCGGGGATATGATTCATTTTTGGGTGTTATATGGAAATTACATACTAGAATTGTTCTTCCCAAATTGAACCAGTTTTTCCTCCAATATGGTTCAAAAAAACAACAAAAACCTCAAAACAAAAAGTAAAGAATTCAGAGAGATAAATAAACATAACAAAAAAAAACTCGCATGTACTCAATTTTGCACTTTTCTATACCGGTGCAAGTTGGAACATTTTTAGTACCGGTGCCAGTTGGAACATTTTTGGTACCATTTATTTTTTATTACCATATTTATACGTTTTGGCATACTTTCAACCAATTCCTGTATAATTTCATCTGGTATATTCTGCCGTTCAAGCTGTACTCGTTCCCACAGGTCTTCTAATTTTAATGGAGATGATTTGTACAATCCCAGCCGTCTTCCCACGATTGACCATAAATTCTCAATCGGCTTGGGGTCGGGGCTTTGCGCTGGCCAATTCATCACTTGAAAGTTTTGCTCACTAAGCCATTTTTTCACTATTTTTGCACTATGCTTCGGATCAGCATCCTGTTGAAATACGACTTCAACTTTAGAATAGACACTCTTGTCAACAAACTCGGAAGATGAGTCTGCAAAATGAAGAGGTAGTCTTCCCTCTTCATTATACCATACATTTTCTGCAATGGCCCAATGTGCCATCAAGTGAAGCAGCCCCAAACCATTATGCTTCCATCACCATGCTTCACAGTTTGTTTAACATGGTGGCGTTGAATGGTATCCAGGGTTGGCCTGTCGCAAACTGTGACTTTTGCGACATACGTTTACGACGGTATAATACGTATGTCGCAAAAGTCGTAAACCTAGTGTAGAAAACCCAATTTTGAATTAAAGATATTGTGAATATTTTTTAATTTAATTTAGATATGCTCCCCGATGAAAGATATGCAAAAATGCTTTATATTGTATTTATTCAAAACTATACTAGATATACATCTCTCATTAGCAACTCCAAACTATTCGTGGTTTTCGTGGTCCATAATGTCCATCCAAGCTATAGTTGCACCAACGAATCATCAGCTACAATTTTGAAAAAAATAATAATAATTAGTATGGAAATGGACTCTAATAAGCCAAAAAGTGACTTCTCTCTAAACAGCAATTCACTTATGAAAGACTTAAGTAGTTTTCCTTCCTTCCAGTTTATGCAGAAATTTGTGAAAGGTTAAATATGAGCTAGTACCGACCGCTACGTTTACTGCACCATCGAGTAGTTTATAATAATTTTGGATTGGAGTTTCCAATTGTAACAACTCTATTCTCAAGTTTTTTAAACTCGTTAATAATTTTATGAACATTCCTGAGAATTGAAACTTTTCGTTTATACCATCATCTTGGATATCATTCGCTGACTAGCTGAAGGGACTGAAGTATTTTGAGTTTGCGACGTTTGATACTTTTTCTACATTTACGACGTGTATGTGGCGTTTACAACTTTGCGACAGTCGCAAACCTTAAAAAGTTTGATACAGATCATCTCTGATGGTATCACCTGGACGACGCCAACAATATTGTTTACCGTCCGATTGGAAACGGTTAAATTTTGTTTCATCTGACCAGATAACACGTTTCAAGTCATCTGTCGTCCAATTTTTATTCTCTCTTGCAAACTTCATTCGCGCCTTTTGATACTTTTCGGACAATGCAGGTTTATTTTTTACAGCTGAAACATAACCAATGTTGTGGAGCGCTTGTCTTGCTGTCCATTCACTAACTTGTTTATTTTTGGCAACAGTAGTATTTTTCTGCGTTACGGACTTGTTCTGCCTCATTTCTGCCATCATAAGGCGAGCGTCCGCTTCGGTCAACAATTTTCGGCGGCCTCTGGTTTGCTCTTTGGGAGTAGTATTTCGTCTTTTTTGGACGCGAATGACCGCAGACTGACTTATATTTAGTTCCTTGGCTATTTTCCGCGATGAAGACCCATTATTAGTTAAGGAAACTATATTGTCCTCCACATCGTGCGATAACTTTTTCATTTTAATTTTTACTTGATATTATTGCAGTACACTTCGAATAAAGCTTTAATTCTTACTAGCAAACACGTTTCTAAACACAAAGTTGTATTACTGATCATAAAGAAAGACAAAAAATACAAAACTAACAGTATATTTTGGTTTTATGCTGAGTACATCAAAAAGTGCAAAATTGAGTACATGCGAGATTTTGTTTTTGTTATATTTATTTATCTCTTTGAATTCTTTACTTTTTGTTTTGAGTTTGCTTTGTTATTCGTTTAGAATTGAAAAAAAAAAATAATAATAATTATTATGTACTCATTTCTACACGCCACTGTATGTTTCACACCTGTTTTGGTATAATTTAATTTGTTTATGTTTTTTTTAATCCTCTCAATCATTCGCCCAATCTCAATGGTGTGCTCTTCTATTCCATGTACCTTTTGTTGAATACAAAACAAAATCCAAGTCATTAATGTTAACATGGAATTAAGTAAGAATATTTACACTTCTAAATCTTATAATTTAATTTTTAAAAATGGCAAAAATTTTTGCTAAGCTCAATTAAGCCTTGTATAATTTTCAGTTTCTGCCTTCTATCTCACTCACCCACGAATACAAAACCAGATCACTATATTTTATAATACGTGATCTGAAAATCTAAGAAAAATGACTTTTCACATTTGTATGTTTACCTCCAAAGCCCTGACAACAACAACAACAGCTTCAATACAACTCAAGATGAATACTGAATTGCGTGTTATCTTGCGCAGTACCGACACCAAATCCTAAAGCAAATAGAACTAATCAAATACTACAAAATCAAATGAGGAGTAAAATTATTATAATATAAAGAAAAGAAAAACACACACATGTAGGGTTTTCATATAAAATTTTGAAGAATAAGCTTAACAATATTCGAAATGTAATTCCATGAATTTAGCTAAATGTTCTTTATATCATAGAGAAAAAAAGAGCTAGAAATGGGCACGTGATAGAAAATTTTCCATAGCACACGGTTGTGATATATAGATTCAATAAGAAAGATATGTATGATATATAGAAATGTAAAAAATTTTATCACCCAAATATTTCATACAAACTGAAAATTTAATCAATTAAAAAATTAACTGGCATTAACTTTTTACGGCCATTTTCATGTAACTCCGTTAGGCTTTAACTGTCAGTTAACAGAAAGTAAATTGCAAATATCTTCTCTTCGGTTAAATTTAACTGAAAAATTTTCAGCAGTTAAGATCCTAGCTGACATATGGAATATATAGGCAAGATGACAGATATGTCCATAGTACGGTTTAAAAGTTCGTTAGCTAACGTAGCACTAACGAAGCTTCATGAAAATGGGGGTTAATCAAATTAAAAAATAAAGTGTGTTAAGAAAATGGATGAAAAATTTTCCATTCCTAAGTAAAATATTAATTATTTTTTAATCAAATTATTAATTATTAATTATATTTTAATCAAATAAAACAAAAATTTTCCAATTAAAAATATATTTGAATATTTTGTTTTCTTTTTACCCAAAATCCAAGGAAAAAATTTAATTATAAATGAAAAAAGCTAAATCGTAAGCACTTCTTAATTGAATCTATCAATTGAAAATACTTGACAGTCTCAATTAAAATATTATATTACAGTAGATAACGGATACAGTAGGTAACGGATATAAGCACATTTCATATAAGAAAAATATGCATATAAGAAAATTAATAAAACAAACACCATACTTGTTTTTTTTTAAGAACAATGATTGTCTATAAGAAAAAACGCATATAAGAAATAAAAAGTGCGAGTTTTCCGAGTTTCTTATATCCGTTACCTAGTGTATAAGAAAGTCAGTAAATACACAATTTTTGTTTCTTATATGCGTTTTTTTCTTATAGGCAATTATTATTCACAAGAAAAAGAGGGTATAGTGTTTTTAATGACTTTCTTATATGCATAATTTTCTTATAAGAGATGTGCTTAAATCCGTTACCTACTGTAATTGAGTTTTGCTATAAACAACAATTGAATTTCTAAGTGATTCAATAAAATGAAATTGAAGTGTCGAAGAAATCAGTAAAATTTTTAATAAAATATATATTAGAAAATATAAATATAAAAATATATATTAGACGTCTAATTGACTAAACTATGGTTGATTGACAATTTTCGTGATTGAAACAATTTTAAATAAAACAATTAATTGAGTCAATTAATTTCGTGATTGAATTGGAAAAAAATATTTATTTATTTAAACTATACTAAACTTATAGTAAATATAATATGTGTATGGGAAAATAGAGGGAAGCTTTAGCAACTGAGGCCATCAGCTAGGGAAAAAAATTATCGGTGCATTTTAGGTTGCAAAATTTAAACAATTGAGAGAAATACATTTTATTTAATTTTAATTAGGCTAAAAATAAGTTCAGTTTGTTTGTTTTAAATACATGTTTTTAGAGGTAAGGCGAATTATCTTCAAAAAAGGGAAACTGCAGAAAAAATATACTTCACTGAAATTGTAATCGTAATTAATTAAAATTTTAACTGATACAATCAAATTGTCAATCGAACCAAAAAAAAAAAATAATTTCGTTAAGAATATGATTGAAATTTTTAATGTTTTTAATTAAATTATTAATTGTCACAATTACCATTTTATTTTATTATAAAATATATCGAATTAAAAATATAAATGGTCGGAAATAAATAGATTTTACAATGTTCATTATATTTTTACTAAAATTAAAAAAAAAATATCGAGCTATAATTATAATTGGAAAACACATAAGGAAGCATTAGATTATATGAACTTTTACAAAATTACAAGAAAATTGTTTCTTCATAAGGTGAAAGGTTAAGTTATTTGAAGCTGAAAGTTAATTGAAGCTGAAAACTTTTTCAATTAAAAAATTAATTGATACAATTAGCTTTTTAATCAAACTAGAATCCTTAAATCAATTAAATTTTTAATTAAAAAATTAATAGATAATTTTAATTAATTTTTTAAGCAAACTAGATGCATTAAATTTTCAACCCTTGACCTAAATAATGGTTGACAATTTTTAAATTTTTAATTAAAAAAATAATTAATACAATATTTTTTTTAATCAAAATAAAAATGCAAAAAAGTAATTATTGTATCAATTAATTGTTTATTTTTTTTAATCAAACTAAGAACACATAGTTAGTTATAAACATCAATTGAATTTTTAAATGATTCAAATAAAATGAAATTGAAATGTCGAAGAAAGCAGTAAAATTTTTAATAAAATATATATTAGATGTCTAATTGATACTATGGTTGATTTGACCATTTTCGTGATTGAAACAATTTTAAATAAATTGAGTCAATTAATTTCGTGATTGAATTGGAAAAAAATTATTTATTTATTTAAACTATACTAAACTTATAGTAAATATGAGTATGGGAAAATAGAGGGAAACTTTAGCAACTGAGGCCATCAGCTAGGGAAAAAATTATCGGTGCATTTTAGGTTGCAAAATTTAAACAATTGAGAGAAATACATTTTATTTAATTTTAATTAGGCTAAAAATAAGTTCAGTTTGTTTGTTTTAAATACATGTTTTTAGAGGTAAGGCGAATTATCTATAAAAAAGGGAAACTGCAGAAAAAATATAATCAAAATAGTCCCTACTAAATACTTCACTGAAATTGTAATCGTAATTAATTAAAATTTTAACTGATACAATCAAATCTGATACAGTCAATCGAACAAAAAAAAATAATTTCATTAAGAATATGATTGAAATTTTTAATGTTTTTAATTAAATTATTTATTTTAATTTATTACAAAATATTTCAAATTAAAAATATAAATAATTTTACAATATATATTAGTTCAATATATTTTTACTAAAATTCAAAGAAATATCGAGCTATAATTATAATTGGAAAACACCTTAGCAAGTATTAGACTATATAAACTCTTATAAAATTATAAGAAAATTATTTCTTCATAAGGTGAAAGGATGTTGGTATTGATTTCGAGCCAAAGATTCGGCTTCTTTAAAAGAAAGACATATATTGAGAGAGCTATATAGTTTTAAATCTTGGATCTTTAAAATTAATTTTAGAATAGAGATCCAATTTATTCAATTTTTATTCTCTTTTTGGGGATATATTAACAAAGTTATTCATGTACAAATAAATGTATATTTAAAAACTATATCATACAAAAAAAAAATATTACCAAAATATTTCTTATTAAAAAGTTAGTTGAAGTTGAAAACTTTTTTCAATTAAAAAATGTATTAATACAATTAGACTTTTTATCAAACTAGAAACATTAACATTGACTTAATATATGGTTGATTTTTTTTTTAAATTTTTAATTAAAAAAGTAATTGGTACAATTAATTTTTTAATCAAAATAAAAACACAACAAATTAATTATTGTATCAATTATTTTTTTTTTGTTATTTTTTTAATCAAACTAAGAACACATAGTTAAAAAATGAGTAAACATTTTCGCGGTTTTTATTAAACAAACATTGTTCAAATTTTTCCAATTCTTTTATATGCAGCCAACTCCCGTCGCAGACGCACAATTCGTCCATCTCTTCTGTGTTTTGGTTTTTGTGTCGGTGGTATACAGGTCAGTCTCTCTTCCACTGCTCGCTGCTGTCTCTTTAAATAATCCTCGACCGTCAATTTTTTTGGACCCACATTCAGCACAGGTGGAACAATATTTTCAGTGGGAATTTTTTTCTGGTCCGTGTTGGGCAGGATCGCCGTATAAGGTGTGTGGTTATATTTGTTGTCGTGATTAAGTGGAATGTTGATGAATTTGTGTTTTTAAATGTATTATGCCTGCCTAGTTGATTTGCCGGCGTTTAAGAACGCCACGGTCAGAAAAACAGTGTTTAATTTCTTGCAGGCACAGATTCAGTGCCACAGCAAGTTGATCCTGTTAATTAAAATGAAATGCCAGTACAGGCTTTCTGAACTTGATTGATTTCTATATTGAAAAAATGTTCATCTTTTATACTTAAATAACGGTATTTCTAATTTCTAATTCTTTTTTCAACATTATCCTTAAAAATAAACAACAATACTTAAACATCACATACGATATAAACTTATTACTAAACATCTGATCAAAAATCCAATTATACTTAAACTACTACAGCTAACAGCTGATTTACATATACAATACCATTTACACTACATAAAAAAACAAATTAAAAAAATTAAACGATGTCGAATATAAACCTCAATAAATTATTTAACTGATTGCATTAAAACGTTTAACTAAATAATTATTTGAATCTATTAAACAATTGAGCTTTATAATTAATTATTTCAAAATAAATTTAATTCAAGTTTTTGTATTAAACTGCATTATATTAAAAATAAAATTATTTTGAATTAATTTAGACTTACATAAATCAATTAACCTGAATTAAATTACTTATGAATTAATTAAACTCTAATAAACTAAAACAATATACAATTAAATTAGATAATATTTTGGACAAAAAATAATTTAATAAATATTTAATTAGAGAAATCCTCAGTGAGATTATAAATTAAATATTTCAGTAAATCTAAATTGAATATAATAGAATTTGTAATAAATTATTTTAAATAACGTTTTGAAGTTTTTTAATAGGCTTTTTGGTCAGTTGTTTTTAGTAAATAAAACGATATGTTTTCATTTTATTTTTTCTCGTCGTTTCGCTGGTGTGGGGTTTCAGCTTCATCATGAGAGTGTAATTATTTACGATTTTGATTCTGATTACATTATGAAAATTACTTATATTACTATAAAACTAGACAACACGACACTAATAATATAATAATATAAATAATTGCACAATATGAGGGACTCAAGTCTAAACTTAATACTATATCACATAATGTTCCTTGTCAAGTTATCGCGATGGAATTAATTTAAATTAATTTAGACTTGCAGAAATGAATTAACCTGATTTAAATTAATCTCGAATAAACTAAAACATTATACTTATTTATATTCAATTAAACTAAATTATCTTTAATTAAATATAATTTAATAAATATTTAATAAGAAAAAACCTCGTGAGTTTATAACATAAGAATTTGAAAATCTATTTACGATTTTCCACCATAACCACCCTAGTTGAAATTTGTCTAGATACGCTAATGGTGTACAATTAAATTAATCTATCTATCTATTTCATTCTGGTTTACCTGTGAATTTGTGTTTCAATTCTATTTAATTGATTACATCTATCATCATCTTATCGTATTTGCCCTTAAATTATTTTTGAATGTCAAAGCTATAACATTAAGCTCTTAATTATTTCTATTCGACAATATTTTTCTTAATTATGCCAGCCATAGCAATGTAGAATAAATTGTGATTAGTGCTAAGTTCCTTACGTCTGATTTGTGCGTTTATCAGAAATTTGTCCGTTTCTCCTGTGCCCATTGCCAGTAATATTTGTTTATTTTGTAATCAAACTCATCGACACGTATATATCAAATATTTATGCTACAACTAACACTTCATATTATGTTTTTTTAGATTTTTTCGCTTTGAAAAGTACCGTCAAAAGGAAAATGAACGAATGAGTGGTACAAACAGTAATATCTGTTGCAATAGGTAGTATATGGTAGATGCATTTGAAGCTTAACGGTTTACAATATTGGCTTAATATACCTCATCGTGATACCATTGACAGTTTCAATGGATTCGATGAAACAAGTTGAAACAAATAATTACGAATTACAATTTCCTATCTATCTACCTCTATTATATATCAAAGTCCCCGTTTTTTGCAAAGCCATTTCCCCTTTGCGTTTTGTATTTGTTTGTTTGATTGTTACGGTAGGATGATAGTAAATAATACTAAACTTTTGTTTCTGCTCTTTAACAGCTAATTGAGTTTATTTATGAATTTAATGTCATATTATTAGAAACTTTTATTTGAATCATCATATCATAGTTATAGTCTCATGATAAATACTATGACGACTACTTTTTAAATGAATTTTCCTGCTAAATTGATTTGTATAAAATAATGATGGATGGGATTGTTGAATGTTTTAATTTACAGTATATATTTATAAAATTTTTATAAAATATAGAACTAGTTAGTATTTTTCGTACGATGACAAATCGTCATTAATATTATTTCAATGTAGCGAATCAGACAATAATAAGGCCATTTTATTTTAGTACTGGCTACAAAATTTGTATCAGTTGGGAGTATTAGTTTTTCAAGGGCTGGTGCCAGTCTTACAAATTTTAGGAATTGCCATGAATAAACGGGTACTGTGTAACGTCATGGCATGGTTCCTGGATACCCAAGCTACTCTAAGTGATCTTAAAAATAGTGCGGGACGCCGCTCGGTGATTTTATCCCACACTAAAACAAAAGTTTATTTTGGCCTTAACTTGAGGATTTTGGTATTAATAAAGCTATTCACGAACAAAAAAAATGCCAGTTAAAAAAATCCACATTATAACGGATACTTCAAAGTAAAAAATGTTTTCTTAATTCCAACACAAAACTTTAAACCAAACACGACCTTATTTTGAGCCTATACTTGAAGCGTTTTTATCTTAAATCTAAATATTCAATTAATTTAAGGACGTTTTCTTTAAATCAGAAATGTGTTTCTTTACTTTAAGTTTGCGAAATTTGTGTCCTAAATTTAATAAAAAAAATTGAAGCAAAGATTAAAAACTTGTAATTAAAATGTCATTATTTTAAAGAAATTTGTCCTTAATATTTTGTAAATTGAACACTATAAAATTTAGGTTGCGTAATCTTTAATATCACGTAAATATTTTTTGCAGCGTAGTACCTCCAATACAAAGCGATTAAAAATATCTGATTGTACAGTAGTATCAGTTAAAACAAATGATAAATTAAGCGTTTTTGAGATTGCGTAGCCGCAAACACACGATATTTACTAAAAGATGTTCCAAGTTTTTCGTACCTAAAATGCATATAGACCTAATATGAAAGATTATATATTCTTGGTCGTGGTGAAATTCTGAGTCGATCTAAGCATGTCCGTCCCTCCGTCCGTCTGTTGAAATCACGCTAACTTCCGAACGAAACAAGCTATCGTCTTGAAACTTGGCACAAGTAGTCGTTATTGATGTAGGTCTGATGGTATTGCAAATGGACCATATCGGTTCACTTTTACGTATAGCCCCCATATAAACGGACCCCCAGATTTGGCTAGCGGAGTCTCTAAGAGAAGCATATTTCAACCGATCTGGCTGAAATTTGGTACATGGTGTTGGTATATGGTCTCTAACAACCATATCAGTCGTAATCATGGTTGTCACTCGAGCCAAAAAAAATCTACCAAAATTTTATTTCTATAGAAAATTTTGTCAACATTTTATTTCTATAGAAACTTTTGTCAAAATTTTTTTCTATAGATAATTTTGTCAAATTCTATAGAAAATTTTGTCAATTTCTATAGAAAATTTTGTCAAAATTTTATTTCTATAGAAAATTTTGTCAGTTCTGTTTTCGATATTGTTCTATAGTTTTTGTTTGCCTTCAAAGACTAAAAAAATAAAATTCTGCTAATTTCAAAAAAAAAAAAAAAATGAATATTGAACAAAATCGAAGACAGAACAAAAATTCTCATAAAATTTTCTATTATTACAAGTCTTGTAAACGTTGTATAATGGCTTTGACACTTGCACAAATGTTGAACAATGAATGGATCCAATGCAAATCATCTATTTGTGTCATTACAATGTGATATACAGATAGACATTTGTAACACGGATTACCCCAATTGACAGTGTATTAGTATATTTGTGCCACATACAAACACCTCGACATACACTTACACCAAGCTTATCTAATTATCTTATATGTGTACCTTAACTTGGAATAGATAACATCTAGCGGAATATAACAAAAACAAAAAAATATATGAATTGTTGATATCACGATCAAACCAAATATTTACACCGAGGGTATAACCGAGCCACAAGTTTAATAATAAAAAAAAATTGACTTGACTCTTCTATGTTTTCAGAAAACTGCTAACAAAAGCCAAAGGCATTAAAGTATTCAGACTCAAATGCAATTGCGGTGCATTTGAAGTTAAATCTATACGCTTATATGAATGTTTCAAATGAATCCTCTAGAACCTTATGAGTTGTTATTTGTATGCCTCTACAACATCGTACAATCAATTGAATAGTGCAATAGATATATCAGCTAGCGTTATCGAATGTAAGCACTTAGATATATGGGATATTCCATATTCAAGAATACGATGACAAATATTTTTGATTATTATGGTGGAGAAGTGGGGCCAGTGTAGATAGGTAGATGAAATTAATCATGCAAATTAAGCAAAAAAACTATTTCGTTAATCGTTAAGTTCGTTTTAATTTCGCATCAATCCAACCGCCATCTTCCACTGTCATGGGGTTTTAAAATGTTTGTCATTTCGTTTGTAATACATCGAAATATCGATTTCCGACTATATGAATTAAATACATTCTTGAACAAGTAAAATTCCTACGGCTGTATAACAATGATCCTCTGTCTGTCGTTTGTAAACACTCTATAGCCTTCATTAATAGCTCTGTCGCTTCAAAATCTGGCATACACCGAAGTAAATTAAATTATTTTTATTGCAAAAATATTATTTGTTTGTAGTTAAATTTATTTATTTTTTTTTTTTAAATTATCCACAGCACTATGAAATTTTCCTTTTGTCTCAAACATTTTACACTAATAGAAAAAATTACGTTCCATAGTCGTGAACGGACGGTGACAAAATGAAACGGAAACGTTCACAAAAAATCAAAACGGAATGTTCACAATTTCGTCCACGGGAGTTCACGATTTCATGAACGGCATTCGTTTTTCTTTGGCCATGAAATGTCTTAAAATAATCGTTAGACGCAACTCCCTCGGTGGTGCAATGTGCTAAGGCGACTGTTAACGCGTGTGGTGCAGAAAACACAGGTTCGAGTCACGCCAACGGAAATCTTTTTTAATTTTGTTTATAAAGTCGTAACCATAACGTTTTCAGATCATGAACGCTGGTTGTTGTTTTAACAACGCATGGTGTCATTTTATCGTTGTCAGATTGACACCGCCTGTTCACAGTTTGACACCACATGTGTGTTGATTCACTTTCATGAACGAATCGTCTTGAAATGAGCACGCCGTGCATGATTTTTTCTATGAGTATATGAACTGAACATGGGTATAAACTTCAACGACTACGCACAAAAATTCAATATGAACTAAATCGTACGGTTCCAAAAAATAGTAAAAATGAACTACAGTATGGTTAAAATTGGCATGACTTGGCGCCAATGATTTTTTCTTTATTTTTAGGTAATTTTTTCTTCTATGAGAGGGTATAATTACATGAGTTGTAGTTAGAAAGTATGTTACACCAGGGCATTAAATTCTTCTGGTTTTAACAACGATTTGTGGAAATCTCAAAATGTGGAGTATAGTTTATTTCAATTTTCGTATAACGTAGTTCATTCATGCTATAAAACAATCTACATTTTTTCTGTGTAGATTCGTTTTGTTTTTGTAGATTCGTTCAAGTTCGAAGATGGGCTATATCGGTCCATGTTCTGATATAGAGTCAATATAAAGCAATCTACAGATTCTAGATACCACAATTTGTATTCGAATCGTTAAAAGTGACACAAAGCCCCGTCAATGACAAACCCATGTTAAAGTGATCGGTCCCTTCCATACTTTTTGACCAGAACTGGAATTGGTCCATAGACACCAGAGACTAGTCCTGAACCTGTATCTAAGATTGATCCATCTCCCACACTAATAGATAAAACGACGTTCCCAAATCGTGAACAGACGGTAACAAACTCACGAAAAATTAAAACGATTTTTTACGGTTTCGTTCACGGGCGTTCACGATTTTTTTGGCCATGAAAAGTCTTAAAATATTCGTTAGACGTTCTTATAGCAACTCCGTCGGTGGTGCAATGTGCTAAGGCGACTGGTAATGCGTATGGAGCAGACAATACAGGTTCAAGTCACGGTAGCGGATTTTTTTTATTATTTTATAAATTCGTAACCATTACATTTTTAGATCGTGAACGCTGGTTGTTGTTTTACCAGCGCAAGGTGTCATTTTATCGTTGTCGGATTGACACCGTCTGTTCTCCAATTGAAACCATATATGTGTTAGTTCACATTCATGAACGGATCGTTTTGAAACATGGACGCCATTCATGATTTTTTCTATGGGTGCATAGGGATGTTTATCGATTCTTGATTTGGTAGATAGAACCATTTTTTGATTTTTCTGTTTTGTCATTTAGATACCGTCATTTTTTACGAATTCCTTGATATTGAAAATAAAGAGGTATTTTAGACCCGTAAACAGATGTGGAAAATATGGTGTATATCGCTTCATGTTTTGATATAGACCTCATACAAACCTATATCCCGATTTGACTTCTTGGGCGCATCGCAATTTAAACTTGAAATTAAACATACGGAGGCATTTAAGGTCCACAAAAAGTCGGCACTATGGGACGTATAAGCCATATTTCGGTAATGCCGCCATATAAGCCGATTTCCTTTAAATTAAAAATTTTAAGGTCTTTTAAGTCCACAAATAGTTGGACATTATATGGCGGGTATGTAATGCAACAAATAAAACGGTATATTTTTTAATTTTATTGTTCAAAAGCAAAAAATGTCGGAAATAAAATAAAATTTTAGAATCAGTTTAGATTTACTACGCGAATGTGCCTCTGCGTTATTTTTGCCCACTCCTGGCGAAGCGCAGTCTTGAGTTGATCGACATTTTGGTATTTTCGTACCACTATATTACGTTTAGTTAAAAATTTGTATAGTTAACATAAATTTTCTTTTATGGTGAGTCCAGTTTTTTCTGATTGCGGTCAATTCCTTTACCGCGAGCAGACTGTTAGAAAGACATCACACATTTTGTGCATTGGCTTCCATCTTGAATATCTCAACATGGATCTATTAATAAATATGGATATAAACAGTTCGCAATGGGGTACAACTTGTTTTGAAGTCGAACGTCCATCAATGGGTTTTCATGTGTCTTTTCCATAGTTTCAACCCCTAATGGATACTAAACAACATATATTTTTTTGTAAACAAATGAATAGTGAACATATTCAATCTTTCAAAAGACTTAGCAAATTGAATCCACAGTAATGGCGGAATATGGCCATGTTGGAGACGAACTGTCTAATCTAACGTACGCAGTAAAAAATATCACCAAAATATTTCAATTAAAGTTGAAAATCTAATGAAATTTTCTCTGTGCTGGAAATTTTTTAGATGATCATAATGATCATTAAATTCAACCATTCAGTAAATAAACATTTGAAGAATTGACTAAATAAACATTTTAAAATAATTTCAAACGGACGGAATATTTCATCCTTTTCTAAACGGAGCAAATTGGTATTAGTATCTATCCAAGAAATTTGAACATAATGTTCCATTAATTAGTATATGATCATGTAGTCAATCTGCAATCAATTGCTTGGACTCACTGTTCCCCAGCTCAAAAACGTCCATACACCTCCGCATATATCGCATCGATTGTACTAATCTACCAGATTATATACAGAGAAAATGTCACAATTTTTATTTTATTTTTTTTTAAATTAAAATCTGAAATAAATTAAAAAATATCTCATCAAAAGAATAATTGCTCAAGTGCTTTTTTTAATCAAAATCATAATTAATTTGAATAAATTAAATAATTAATTTATTAACTGATATCAGTAATTTATATTATCGTATCGGTGATTGAAGTGATTTCAATTAAAAAATAATTGTACCTATAATTGTTTAATCAATACAATTTGACATTTGGCCAGGGTTACCATTTTGGTCCGATCGGACCAAAATATGTCCAAAAAATTATTAATTTTTAAATAAGGTCGGACCAACTGGAATTTGATTGATTTTGGTCCATTTCGTCAAATCGGTATTTTTTCTGTAGAAATAAAATTTTAACAAAATTTTCTATAGCAATAAAATTTTGCCCAAATTTTGTACAGAAATAAAATTTTTACAAAATTTATAAAGAAAAAAAAATTTGGCCATTTTTACAGAAATAAACTTTAAAAAATTTTTATATAGATACAAAATTATCAAAAAATTTTGTATTGGAAGAAAAATTTGTTAAAAATTTATATAGAAATAGAAATTTTGCGATAACTATCTATAGAAATAAATGTTTGACAAAATTTTCTATAGAAATAAAATATTGACAAGATTTTCTATAGAAAAAAATCATGGAACAATTTTCTATAGAGATAAAATTTTAGATAAATTTTCTATAGTACTGAAATGTTGACAAAATTTCCTAAAGAAATTAAATTTTGACAAAATTTTCTACAGAAATGAAATTTTGACAAAATTTTCTACAGAAATGACATTTTGACAAAATATTCTAATGAACTAAAATTTTAATAAAATTTTGACAAAATATTATACAGAAATAAAATTTTTTAGAGAAATAAAATTTTGACGACATTTTCTATAAAAGTAAAATTTGACAATATTTTCTATAGATGTAAAATTATAAATTATTACAATATTGTTTCGAGCTTATTGGATGTAAAATTTAGACAACATTTTTTATAGAAATAAAATTTTCTATAGAAATAAAATTTTGACAAAATTTCTATAGAAATAAAATTTTGACAAAATTTTCTAAAGAAATAAAATTTTTACAAAATTTTCTATAGAAATAACATTTTTACAACATTTTCCATTGAAATAAAATTTTTACAAAATTTTCTATAGAAATAAAATTTTTACAAAACTTTCTATAGAAATAAAATTTTGACAAAATTTTCTATAGAAATAAAATTTTGACAAAATTTTCTATAGAAATAAAATTTTGACAAAATTTTCTATAGATATAAAATTTTGACAAAATTTTCTATAGAAATAAAAGTTTGACAATATTTTCTACAGAAATAAAATTTTGCCATAATTTTCTACATAAATAAAATTTGTACAAAATTGTTAGCTTTTAAATGATATTAATTTAATTTGGAAAAATGGTCCGCTGGTACGAATTTTGGTCCAATTTTGGAAAAGTGTTGGTCCAAAATAAAAATTCACTGAGGCAACGCTGCATTTGGGTGAAGTTTTCAGCACTCAGCCGATTGCATCACATTACATTTAATAGGTTTTCATAATTGTAATTAGGTTAATAAAATGGAATTAAAAGATGATAGATTTAATGAAAATTTATTTAATTTGTTATGAATAATTCGTTGCTCAAATTTTTAAATTCTACTTTCAACAAATATTTGAAAAATTTGGAACACGATTAGTTCAAATAGTACGCTGCTCTACACTTCGTTTTTAGGTCCAGTAATAGTGTTATAATTCTGATTATTAAGATTTACAATTGAAGTATTCGGTATGAATATTTAAATAAGCGCTATATTTATCTGATATCTGAATTATTCTTTTGAAAATGCCCTTCAAAAACCACCCAAGAATAATCCTCTTAATACCCAATGAATTTATTTATGTCAAGGTTTCCAGCATTTTCCACCTTTATTTATTGCAAGTTTTCGTGTCAACTGCTTTTGTTTCCATGCTTATTTAAAATTCATGCATTTATTTGTTATTTACCTTGTAAATTTCATTTCACTTCCCCACCCATCTCCTATTCGTATTTATGATGGTGCTCTCGGCTGTTAGTTATTTTATTGTATAATAATTCTGAATAAAAGTGTAAATATTTTTTTACACCAAAAGCAAAGTCAAAGAAACAAAAACGAAAAGAGTTGATCTCCAATCTTAATTAGTTTATGATATTGTTTAATTAGACTCAAAAAAAACTATACAAATAATTCAAATGAAATCAAATGGGGGAGCTCATGTTAATAATTTCAGAATCACAAGCAGTCATCATAACCATCATCGCTAGAGATTATTCTGAAAATAGAAATATCAACGGGCATGGATTTCAAGATCTTAGACACACAACTTTAATAGTTTTTGTTTTTTTTTTTAATGAAATTTAATTAAGATAAGATATGAATGAAATCTTTTGTCAAATGGTATGATCTGGAAAACTAGATGATAAATCTTTGGTATGATTTCACATTTATCACATCCCAGATAGTAGTTTAGAAAAAAGTAAACAAATGAGATTTTGCAATGCCAAACACGGGTAATTCACACAATCCAATCGTGTGAGGTTATCATAAATTCTTCAAAACCCAAAGAAGAAAGAAACTTTTTGAATGTTGAGAGTATTTTTATGCCATTAGGAATGACAATGCATAAACGAAATAATATTAACTTTTTCGAATAATAATACGTTTTTCGAATGATGAATTGACAGTTCGCCAAAATTAAAATTATATTTTTATTTTTTTTAGCCTGCACCAACAATTTTTTAAAGACATTGAATTTATAGAAAATTTTTTCAAAATTTTATTTCTATAGAAAATTTTGTCAAAATTTTATTACTATAGAAAGTTTTGTCAAAATTTTATTTCTATAGGAAATTTTGTCAAAATTTTATTTCTATAGAAAATTTTGTCAAAATTTTATTTCTATAGAAAATTTTGTCAAAATGTTATTTCTATAGAAAATTTTGTCAAAATTTTATTTCTATAGAAAATTTTTCCAAAATTTAATTCTATAGAAAATTTTTTCAAAATTTTATTTCTATACAAAAATTGTCACATTTTTATTTCAATATAAAAATTTTGTCAAAATTTATTTCTATAGAAAATATTTCTCAAAATTTTAATTCTATAGAAAATTTTTTCCAAATTTTATTTCTATAGAAAATTTTTTCCAAATTTTATTTCTATAGAAAATTTTGTCAAAATTTTATTACTATAGAAAATTTTGTCAAAATGTTATTTTCACAGAAAATCTTTTCAAAATTTTATTTCTATAGAAAATTTTGTCAAAATGTTTTTTCTATAGAAAATTTCGTCAAAATTTTAATTCTATACAAAATTTTTTTCAAAATTTTAATTCTATAAAAAATTTTTTTCAAAATTTTATTTCTATACAAAAATTTTGTCAAAATTTTTTTTCTATAGAAAATTTTGTCAAAATTTATTTCTATAGAAAATATTTCTCAAAAATTTAATTCTATAGAAAATTTTATTTCTATAGAAAATTTTGTCAAAATGTTATTTTCACAGAAAATCTTTTCAAAATTTTATTTCTATAGAAAATTTTGTCAAAATGTTATTTCTACATTTTTCTCAAAATTTTAATTCTATAGAAAATTTTTTCAAAATTTTATTTCTATACAAACATTTTGTCAAATTTTTATTTCTATACAAAAATTTTGTCAAAATTTATTTCTATAGAAAATATTTCTCAAAATTTTAATTCCATAGAAAATTTGTTCCAAATTTTATTTCTATAGAAAATTTTGTCAAAATTTTATTTCTATAGAAAATTTTGTCAAAATTTTATTACTATAGAAAATTTTGTCAAAATGTTATTTTCACAGAAAATCTTTTCAAAATTTTATTTCTATAGAAAATCTTGTCAAAATGTTATTTCTATAGAAACTTTTGTCAAAATTTTATTTATATAGAAAATTTTGCCAAAATTTTATCTCTATAGAAAATTTTGTCAAAATTTTATTTCTATAGAAAATTTTGTCAAAATTTTATTACTGTAGAACATTTTGTCAAAATGTTATTTTCACAGAAAATCTTTTCAAAATTTTATTTCTATAGAAAATTTTGTCAAAATGTTATTTCTATAGAAAATTTTGTCAAAATGTTATTTCTATAGAAAATTTTGTCAAAATTTTATTTCTATAGAAAATTTTTCTCAAAATTTTAATTCTATAGAAAATTTTTTCAAAATTTTATTTCTATACAAAAATTTTGTCAACATTTTATTTCTATAGAAAATTTTGTCAAAATTTTATTCCTACAGAAAATTTTGTCAAAATTTTATTTCTATGGAAAACTTTGTCAAAATTTTATTTCTATAGAAAATTTTGTCACAATTGTATTTCTATAGAAAATTTTGTCAAAATTTTATTTCTATAGAAAATTTTGTCAAAATTTTATTACTACAGAAAATTCTGTCAAAATTTTATTTTTATAGAAAATTTTGTCAAAATTTTATTTCTATTGAAAATTTTGTCAAAATTTTATTTCTATAGAAAATTTTGTCAAAATTTTATTTCTATAGAAAATTTTGTCAAAAAGGCCTGGTATGATGATGCCTTTTCTTCTTGGATTTAAAAGATGTATATCTAGGTTCATAAAAATTAAAATTTCTCCAATTGATAGCGATGGTGGTGCATATCCATGGATAAGATATGTACACAGGGTGGCTGATATGTAATGCAACAAAGTAAAGCGCTATACTTTTCTTTAATTTTATTGTTCAAAAGCAAAAAAAAAATAACATCCAATTTTAGAATCAGGTTAAATTTGATTAAATTTGCTACCTTCAAACGGCCGAAAAGACCATCACACCCTGCAAGAAAGTGGTTCTGCCCATTCCTGGCAAACGATAGCCACATTTGGTTTTCGAGCTAATATCACGCTTGAACTTTATATTTCTTAGTCGATAAATCGATTACAGTCTTGTTTGTTTATCCACAATTGTCATCCCTATTTTTTTATAACTAACATGAACCTTAAAATAGCTTAATAAATAAATGCACAAGAAGAACAATGTATTATTTATCAGTAGACTTGGTTTGTTGGCTGGGTTCATGAAGATATTCTTATTTGCAGTAAAAATAACACACTCTTCGTCCATTTTGTGGTGTATGGTAGGGGGGTACGCAAGTGTTGAGAGGATCATTGTGCCTACGTGTTTTTTCTTTATTTTTTTGGTGTTAATATCTTTTTTTTTGTGTATATAAAAATAATAATAAAAAAATCTATGTTGAATTGTGCGTTTTCTTTATGCATAGGTATTCTCTTCTTTTGTTTAAATTTAAGTTGTTTTGTTTTTATACTTACGCTAAACAACGTAAGAAATAAGAGTTTAAGGTGTGAACGATTTTTATTGCTATGTCACTCAGTTAAGTTTAATTTTAATTTAATTGTTTTCAACTTTGAAAAATATATGGTTAGAATTTATGCAAAAGGAAGAAAACCAAAAGATGGAGATGAAATGGAGAAAAGCCGAGTTACCTTACAAATGCGTAGGAATAGAAATTGTAAATTATTTTTAAATCCCTCCAAACTCGTGATGTCTTAGGAGCTATTGTTCTTATCGAAATGGATTAAAAGAATTGCTCCAGTTTTATTATCATAGTGACACGTATGAAACCAATATAGCTCAACGTAATTTAATGTGATATGGCATTAAGGGTATCTGTATCTTTTTGTGGACAAAAATACACTTCACTTATCATGGAAAATTTCTTTCACTCAAAGTTTATACATATTATTTTGCGGAAAATAATTTTATATCAAAGGCATTATTGTTAAATATATATTTTTTTCTTATATAAATAATATATAGGGTGAGTGCAGCAAATGTGCTACAGGCTGGTAATGTGGTATAGTAGCTTTTTTCTCTATCTAACAACATACGAATATCTAAACCAAGCAGAATAGATTATAGCTGTCAGAGAATGAAGCAATCAAAGATCAGTTTGATTTTTGCAACTCTTTCTTTGTGCAAGTTTGTGGTTTTTAATCATTTCGTTTTGTGTGATGGTATATTTTCAATTTGTTAATTTTCGGATGTAAATAACTGACGAGTAATAAATAAGCATAAAATGTGTGCAATTGCGACACATATATTGCATTTATATTTTTTACAATAAAATCACCATTATGGTGTACCACATTACCTGCACATGTTTTGAATTCGACCTTAATGTATTTTTTAATAAATTCGCAAATATATTCGAAATAATGGGTTTCTTATTATACCCTCCACCATAGGATGGGGGGTATATTAACTTTGTCATTCCGTTTGTAACACATCGAAATATTGCTCTAAGACCCCATAAAGTATATATATTCTGGGTCGTGGTGAAATTCTGTGTCGATCTAAGCATGTCCGTCCGTCCGTCCGTCTGTCCGGCTGTTCGTCCGTCTGTGGAAATCACGCTAACTTCCGAACGAAACTAGCTATCGACTTGAAACTTGGCACAAGTAGTTGTTATTGATGTAGGTCGGATGGTATTGAAAATGGGCCATATCGGCCCACGTTTACGTATAGCCCCCATATAAACCGATCCCCAAATTTGGCTTGCGGAGCCTTCCGGAGCAGCAAAACTCATCCGATCCGGTTGAAATTTGGTACGTGGTCTAAGTATACGGTCTCTAACAACCATGCAAAAATTGGTCCATATCGGTCCATAATCATATATAGCCCCCATATAAACCGATCCCCAGATTTGACCTCCGGAGCCTCTTGGAGGGGCAAAATTCATCCGATCCGGTTGAAATTTGGTACCTGGTGTTAGTATACGGTCTCTAACAACCATGCAAAAATTGGTCCATATCGGTCCATACATATATATAGCTCCCATATAAACCGATCCCCAGATTTGACCTCCGGAGCCTCTTGGAGGAGCAAACTTCATCCTACCCGATTGAAATTTGGTTCGTGGTGTTAGTATGTGGTCTCTAACAACCATGCAAAAACTGGTCCATATCGGTCCATAATTATATATAGCTCCCATATAAACCGATTCCCAGATTTGACCTCCGGAGCCTCTTGGAGGGGCAAAATTCATCCGATCCGTTTGAAATTGGGTACCTGATGTTAGTATACGGTCTCTAACAAGCATGCAAAAATTGGTCCATATCGGTCCATAATTATATATAGCTCCCATATAAGCCGATCCACAGATTTGAACTCTGGAGCCTCTTGGATGAGCAAAATTCATCCGATCCAATGGAAATTTAGTACGTGGTGTTAGTATATGGTCTCTAACAACCATGCAAAAATTGGTCCATATCGGTCCATAATTATATATAGCTCCCATATAAACCGATCCCTAGATTTGACCTCCGGAGCCTCTTGGAGGAGCAAAAGTCATCAGCGGTTGAAATTTGGTACATTTCGTTAGTATATGGCCTCTAACAGCCATGTAAAAATTGTCAAATTTTATTACTATAGAAAGTTTTGTCAAAATTTCATTTCTATAGAAAGTTTTGTAAAAAGTTTATTTCTATAGCAATGTTTGTCAACATTTTATTTCCATAGAAAATTTTGTCAAAATTTTATTTCTATAGAAAATTTTGTAAAAAATTTATTTCTGTAGAAAATTTTGTCAACATTTTATTTCTATAGACAATTTTGTCAACATTTTATTTCTATAGAACATTTTGTCAACATTTTATTTCTATAGAAAATTTTGTCAAAATTTTATTGCTATAGAAAATTTTGTCAACATTTTACTTCCATAGAAAATTTTGTCAACATTTTATTTCTATAGAAAATTTTGTCAAGTTTTTATTTCTATAGAAAATTTTGTCAAAATTTTATTTCTATAGAAAATTTTGTCAAACTGAATTATATACGTATTTAATCGGCCTTTTTTTTTAATATATACCCCTTATGGACTAACTTACAATTTAGAAGACAGTGTTAAAAAGTTTTAAGATACCTTGCCATCGGCAAGTGTTATCGCAGCCCAAGTAATTCGATTGTGGATGACATCCTTTAGTAGAAGTTCCTACGCAATCCATGGTGGAGGGTACATAAGATTCGGCCTGGCCGAACTTACGGCCGTATATACTTGTTTTTCGTTCATAATTGCGTGGATGGCTAACACTAGTAAAATGAATGTGGTAAAATTTTAGCCTCGTCGGAGAAAAACAAAAAATTTGGCTATCGAAAAACAAATGGGTATACCACATTTGCTGTACTCACCGTATACACAAAAAATTCTGATTTAATCACGAATTAATACGAAATAAAAAATATACTTGATTAGAATATTAAATGATTTCTTCGACACTTTCAATTAACTTTTAATTCACCCAGAAAAAAGTGAACCCACCATGAATAAAAATTTAGGTTTATATAAGAACATTTTAACTAAAATATTTTAGTAATTGCACCATGATTCAAATTATTTAATAATTTTTGCCAAATTGAGGAAAATTTATTACAAATAATAATTTTTTTTTCTGTTGTTTAATAAAATTTCATATTTTGGAAGAAAAAAATTTAATTAAAAATTGCCGAGGGGAACAGTGGTTCTGCGAATTAAGAACTGAATATAGTTTTTAAGGTTATTTGAGACGCTGAATCCAACTCTGCATTCGGTTTTTTTTCTATCAGTTCGATTTTTCGAGATATATCGTCATGTTCAAAATTAAGGCACTTCTGCTACATATATTGGAATAACTTGAAAACGGTTCAACATATTAAATTAAACAAAATATAAAAAAAATTCCTAACAATATTCTCGTTATGCCGTCTTCACATTGTTTTTTCAATTTTGCAAGTAGTTTTAGAGATATTGTTCAAGTTTTGAAAAAAAAATTAAATTTTTAACAAAAATGAGATCAGCGTCCCAAATAACCTTAAAAACTATATTCAGTTCTTAATTCGCAGAACCACTGTTCCCCTCGGTAATTTGTAATTAAATTTTTTCATCCAAAATATGAAATTTTATTAGTTTTAGTTAATTATTTAGTTAAACTACAATCCAATTTCAATTTATTTTTTAATTAAATCTTTAACTGATTTAAATTTGTTTTGCAATCGGCATCGATTAAATTTTTTACTTACAATTAATTGTTAAATAAAAACCGATAAAATGTTCACTCATATTCTTAACTAACTTTGTGTTCTCAGTTCGATTTAAAAAATGATTGTATTAATAAAATTTTTTAATTAAACACAGAAAAAATTTTACGAAAATTTTGCCAATTAAAATCTTAATTGAATTTTACAAAATATTCCAATAAAAATTTTATTGATTCAACAAATTATTAATTTAAACAAAAATCAATCACAAAACTGAATTGTGTCAATTAATTTTTTTAATTGACTTTCAATTAATTTTGTAATTGATACTGTCATTTCTGTGATTGAAGACATTTCAATTAAAATATTAATTGGATCAATTAGTTTCGTTTTTGAATCAGAAAAATGTATTTTTGTGTGAAGATGTATGTTTTTTTTTAATTGTGTGTGTTTTTTTTTTTAATTTGGATTAAAAAATTGATTGTATCAATTAATTTTTGTTATTAAAATTTAAAAATAATCATTTTTCTAACTGACTTAGTCTTCCGAGTTTGATTAAAAAATTATACGATTAATTTTTAATTAAAAATTTAAAAATCAATCACTTTCTTAAGTATGAAGACGTAAATCAATCAATTTTCAATCACTTTCTTAACTGACTTTGTGTTTTTTTTTTTTAATTTGGATTAAAAATTTGATTGTATCAATTAATTTTTTTATTAAAAATTAAAAAAAAAAAACTAAAAAAGTAAAAAATAATAATTTTTCTAACTGACTTAGTCTTACGAGTTTGATGAAAAAATTATACAATTAATTTTTTATTTAAAAAGTTAAAAATCAATCACTTTCTTAAGTATGAAGACGTAAATCAATCAATTTTCAATCACTTTCTTAATTGACTTTGTGTTTTTTTTTTTAATTTGGATTAAAAAATTGATTGTATCAATTAATTTTTTTATTAAAAATTAAAAAAAGTAAAAATAATAATTTTTCTAACTGACTTAGTCTTCCGAGTTTGATTAAAAAATTATACAATTAATTTTTTAATTAAAAAATTTAAAAATCAATCACTTTCTTAATTGACTTTGTGTTTTTATTTTGATTAAACTTTTTTTTTAAATTAAAAATTTAAAAATTTATAATTCTTTTTAATTGACTTAGTCTTCCGAGTTTGATTTAAAAAAAAAAATAATTATATCAATTATTTTTTAATAAAAAATTTAAAAATTTTCAATCATTGACCTAATTGACTTAATGTTTCGAGTTTGATTAAAAAGTTAATTGTATCAATTAATTGTTTAATTAAAACAGTTTTCAGCTTCAATTAACTTTTTAATTGCAGATATTTTGGTAACATTTTTTTCTGTGTGGGTATTCGTAATTATTTGAATAAATCTTCTTGTATATAAGAGTTATAAGAGTTTCTACTTTCTTATGATGTTTGCGATTATAATTATAAATGGATTTTTCTTTAATGTAATATGTACATTTTTAATTCGATACATTTTTATTTAATTAAAATCCCAAAAAAAAATTTAGAAGTTCTTCCAAAGGCACAACTTTAAAAGCACTTCCTGAAGATGCACTCCCAATGATGTTCTTTATTTTAACTACCCATGAAGTTCTTTTAATTCAATTTTTTATAACTTGGTTTTTTTCATACTTTTAATGGGTAATTTTAACTTTTTTTGTTTCAAATATGTTAAAAATAGAGTAAGAATTCTTAAAATGATACAAATCATTTAAATTTTGTCGAAAAAAAATGCTAAATCCAATCTGAAAAAATTGTGAATTTTTGAAAATATTTGAGGTCAAACGTTACCGACAGGCGCTAGGATCCATTAAGAATTATAAAAAATTATAAAAATTATTTATTAGACAAAATATCACAGAATTTTTTAATTTACATCCAAAACATTGAATTCGGATCCCACCTAAAGAAGTGATGCAAATTCAGTGCAACGGTTGTTGAAATGGAGGACTTCCGTCCTATGACAAGCCCATGTTAAATTCATCGCTTCTGCGTCAATTTTGCACCACTTCCGGATCCAAAAAGAACATTTTCATTACTTTTTTGGCGACACTTTTTTTGCTGGGATATTAATTGAGATAATTTAATTGAAATTTGATTAAAATGTTTATTGTATCAATTAATTTAATTGATTAGGATTTCAATTTTATTAATTTTTTTAATTGGAAATATTTTGCTAATATTTTTTCTGCATAAAGACAATAAATGCGATATGACATTATGGATAACTGTGTTTGTTTTTTATTTTATTTTATTTTATTTTTTTTTTTATTTTGACTTTTTACTAAATGCGTTTGGTAGACACACTGTACTTATCATATTCTTGGCCTTATGGAAAAATTATGGAAAAAATTTTACTCAAAGTCTATAGATGTTTTTTTGCGAAAAATAACTTTATATCTAAGACATATATTTTATATTTTTCCTTATTTAAAAAAAATACATGTATTTATTCTTTATTTCTTCTTCTTTACAATTTCAGGAAAAACACGTACCAAGGATAAATACCGTGTGGTTTATACCGATTTTCAACGTTTAGAGCTAGAAAAGGAATATTGTACATCACGTTACATTACCATACGCCGCAAAACAGAATTGGCCCAGACGCTGTCGCTATCGGAGCGTCAAGTGAAAATCTGGTTCCAAAATCGACGAGCCAAAGAGCGTAAACAAAATAAGAAAGTCTCCGAGCCCTCCATAGGAGGTGTACAACATCCGGATTATGCCAATCTTATGGATACTAAACCAAAACTAGAACCCGGTATACATTTACAACATTCCCTGCACTCAATGAGTTCCATGGCTGCCATGGGTATGCCAACAATGAGATTTCATCCGCATCACTTGCCTGGCCATCATCATCCGTTGGCAGCAGTGAGTGCCCATTCACATCAGTTGCATCAATCTCCGCATGCTCAAATATCTGCTGCCGTGGGAACATTATCGATGTGACAACCTTATTATGGTAATAAAAATAATCAAGGTGATGCTGATGATGATGATGATGATGAGGAGCATCATCATATTTTGCATGATATATCGACAGTGGCAACGGCAGCAATATCTTCAGCTAATGCTATGGACCATAATGATGACAACGACAACGACGACGACGACGGTGATGATGTTGTGGAAAAAGCCTTAGCTGCAATAGCTGCCGCAGAAAATAGTGAAATTATTATAGGTGCTGGCAGTCATCAATCAGTAACCATAGCAAAATCTTGCCTGACATGCAGTAACCACAGCACATGTCCTAGTGAATTATTACAAACCTCTAGACACTGTAATTAGGCCGCCTATTTAACACACACACATATGCGCACTGTGACTTATTTGCGGGGGAGAGATATATCTTCTAACAGGGTTTTAAATAATACATAAAATTTTAATACTTAGTCTTTGATACGAAAATCCATAACCCAAGAGGCATATCATTTTTGGTTATATGGCCATTTCTATCTGTAAATAGTTGTTATTTTAGTATGCCATCAACTTCAGTTCAATATTGCACGTGTTGTCTTTTGTGATTGTATATTCGAATTGTTGTTGTTCTAAAATGCATACTAACTTATCGTCTTTTTATTATTATTCTATAAAATGTTTATTCTACTTTCATTGCTTTTTCCAATGGCCACTTTTCCAATTTTGTCTCTGGATATGATCGATTTTCGCCTAATATATTAACGTACACTAAAATAATATTTTGTGTTTTTTTATTGTTTTTTGTTTTGATTTATTTTTTATTTAATTATATACATTTTTTTATTTAATTACAATATTAGATTAAATGAAATACAAAAATAACAAATTTATAATTATAATTAGGATAGTTTTAGGTGTAAGCTAATATGCCTTAACAAATGTAGTGAGGAAGAGAGAGAGCGAAAGAAATAGGGAGAGAGAGAAATTAATTCACAAAATTACAAATGAGAGATAATTCAATTTTATAGCCGTCCTTTCAGATCACTTCAATGCCACTCGTAAATTTAAGTTCCAAGCACCCACACACACACGCATACAATTCTATAAATAGTAATTAAAAAAATTGTGTATTTATTTAAAGAAAAAATCATTAATAGGAAATTTTTAAATTTTAATTAACTTTGTTCCAGTTCTGTGCAATTAATTTTTGAAAACCTCATGTATTTTTATCCTTTTCTATAACTTGTGTAAATAATTTCCTGCTGCAGAAAAAATAACGAAATAATATTTGCCGATGTCAATTGTGGTCTATATATATATTAATAACGTTTATTACTTATTAAATAATAAGAACAATTATTATGTAATTTAGTTAAAAGTAAAATAAAATCAAATGAAAACTACTTACTAAAATATTAAATTTAAAAACATATGGCATTTGCCTCTTCATAAATAATTTACTCTATGCAAATGTTTATAGATTTTTTAACAAAACCAGAAAAAGTAACCATATCACCCATAACTCACTCCCATTAACGACTTCTATAGGCATATAAATTTTAATGGGATATTTTCAATTTATTTGGCATTTTCTTTCTCCTTAGTAATAGTAGTTAATTAATAAATTAAATTAGTAATTATATTATGTAATTATGATTTTTTTTTTTTTGAATTTAAATGCAATTCTTATTTATAAAAAAAAAAAAAACAAATATACGGAAACAAAATGAAAATCCGATAATTATTCTTTAAGCGAATTATAATAACTTTGGCAAAGCAAAAAAAAAAACAAATGAAACAAAGAAAATTCCACTGTGTACATTTTCGATAAACAAAAAAAAAAACAAACAAATCACAATAAAATTATTGACAAAATTATAAATAAAATGTCTTTGATTTATGTATATGATGATAAAAGTGGGTATAAAAACGATTAAAAAAAAACAACTAAAATTTGAACAAATTTTATTGACATTACATACTACTAAAGGGTGATTTCTTAGCTATTATTTTTTTTTATTAAAACTGGTTTAAACAGCTGACGCACGTTTCGTTTTTTTTTCACTCTCAAACATGATCAGTTTGGTCTATGATTTAACCATGAATAGTCTTCCAAACGAACATCGCTTGCAAATTATGGAATTTTATTATGAAAATATGTGCTCTGTTAAGAAAGTTCAGATCAATTTTTTTATCGCTATTATTACTTATTTAAATGACTATATTATTGAAAGTTATGGAATGCTCCTCCAAAGAATTTAATAGCAAAAATTATGTATTCATCGAATGGTTGCCATTCGAGCCTAAAATAATTTACCAAAATTTAGAGAACATTTTACCAAAAACTACCTAATTTTATATTGCAAAATTTTATTTCTTTAAAAAATTTTGCCAAAATTTTATTTCTGTAGAAAATTTTGTAACTTTTTTTGTATAGAAAATTTTATAAAAAAATATTTCTATAGAAAATTTTGTCAAAACTTTATTTCTATAGTACATTTTGTCAAAATTGTATTTCTATGGAAAATTGTGTCGACATTTTTTTGCTATAGAACATTTTGTCAAAATTTTATTTCTATAGAAAATTATGTCAAAATTTCGGAAGGTTCAAGTGAGGTTCATTGTTGGGTTTAATGAACTGCCTGAATTTATTCTGATAATTGGTTGATAGTTTTGCTGCAAGTAGAGGATGCTGATGAGGAATGTGGTAATTCCGAAACGTCTGTCCATCCAACCATCTTGCAGTCTATAGGGCTATGCCCAAATAAATTTGACAAGCATTCTTTTCCTCTGTTGGTTAACCCTTCTGTGCGTGATGAGGTCCCACTGGACCTTTTTGATTTTTATTCATACATAACTTTATCTTTTATATGAATTTCAGCTTGATGGTTTATGACTTCTTGTACTGAAGTGTTTTAAGTTCAAAACTTTAAATTTTTATGTGATTGAATCATTAAATCGGTTTTTATAGGTATTTGAAAAAGTTTAGTGCGATGCTGCGTGATGAGGTCCAATGGGACCTACCATTAATTACATTAGTGGTTTTAGCACAGTTTAAAAAGCAACGTAAAGATATTGCGATTTTCGTATTTGGAACAATTAATAACACTAACATCCTTTCAGAAAATACCGTTATTTGGAAGGATTTGTCATTTTTGAAGTTTCCATTGGTTTCGTTGCTTGGTAGTACATAATTTTATGTCTTTCGTGGATATATCCACTATAGTGTAACTAAAAGTGCAAAAAAAGATATTTGAACTTCATCGAAATCTTAGTCGATCTAAGTTTTCATATTTCTATACATGTTCCAGACACATCGGCTCCTGGAATTTGGCAAGATGTGCCTCAATTTGGACCAAGTTTGAAACAACCACTATGCACATAAACTGTGTACAAAACGAACGCCACTAAATAAATCGTATTGTTTTTCCTTCAAAAATCCAGTTTGTGAAGAACGTTCGACTACCAAAACAATATATTGTTGCTTGGTACGTATAAGGATACTTATAGGTACCACGCCTGTGACAAACATCAGGGCCTCTAGTATACTTATCAAAAATTTAAACATTATCTGTATCCTATTAAAAATTAAATAAAACTCTATATTTACAACCAAATATTTATATATGCAATTTGTGCATCATAGAAGAGTCCACCTACAGTAAATGATCGAAAAATATGGTAGGGATAACCTCTCTACCATCCTTTTTTTATTGTATGTCCCACGGGACCTCATCACGCTGGTATCGCTTCCAGTGTTATCACATACACAAGGGTTAAGCTACACTTGTAGTTTAGTCAACGCATGGTTTTTAGCTGCAATCAAAAAAACAACAACAATGATGAAAGAACAAAACCAACAATAACAAAACGAATAAAATTTTATTTTTATAGAAAATTTTGTCAAAATTTTATTTTAACAGAAATTTTTGTCAATTTTTTTTATTTCTATAGAAAATGTTGACAAAATTTTTTTCTAAAGAAAATTTTGTCAAAATTTTATTTCTTTAGAAATTTTGTCTAAATTGTATTTCTCTAGAAAATTGTGTCAGAATTTTATTTCTATGGAAAATTTTGTCAACATTTTATTTCTATAGAAATGTTTGTCAAAATTTTGATAAAATTTTATTTCTATAGAAAATTTTGCCAAAATTTTATTTTTATAGAAAATTTTGTCAACATTTTATTTCTATCGAAAAATTTGTAAAATTTTTTTTCGATAGAATTTTTATCAATTTTTTTTTTTTCTATAGAACATTTTGTAAAAATTTTACTCCTATAGAAAATTTTGTCAAAATTTTATTTCTATAGAAAATTTTGTTAAAATTTTATTTATAAAGAAAATTTTGTCAAAACTTTATTTCTGAAGAAAATGTTGATAAAATGTTATTTCTATAGAAAATTTTGATAAAATTTTATTTCTATAGAAATTTTGTCAAAATTTTACTCCTATAGAAAATTTTGTCAAACTTTTATTTTTATAGAAAATTTTATCAAAATTTTATTTCTATAGAAAATTCTGTTAAATTTTTATTTCTATAGAACATTTTATCAAAATTTTATTTCTATAGAAAACTCTGTTAAAATTTTATTTCTATAGAACATTTTATCAAAATTATATTTCAATAGAAAATTTTGTCAAAATTTTAATTTTATAGAAAATTTTGTCAAAATTGTATTATTCCTATAGAAAATTTTGTCACAATTTTATTTTTATAGAAAATTTTGTCAAAATTTTATTTTTATAGAAAAAGTTGACAAAATTTTTTTCTAAAGAAAATTTTGTCACAATTTTATTTCTTTAGAAATTTTGTCTAAATTTTATTTCTCTAGAAAATTGTGTCAGAATTTTATTTCTATGGAAAATTTTGTCAACATTTTATTTCTATTAAAGTTTTTGTCAAAATTTTGATAAAATTTTATTTCTATAGAAAATTTTGCCAAAATTTTATTTTTATAGAAAATTTTGTCAACATTTTATTTTTATCGAAAAATTTGTAAATTTTTTTTTCTATAGAAAAATTTTGTCACAATTTTATTTCTTTAGAAATTTTGTCTAAATTTTATTTCTCTAGAAAATTGTGTCAGAATTTTATTTCTATGGAAAATTTTGTCAACATTTTATTTCTATAAAAGTCTTTGTCAAAATTTTGATAAAATTTTATTTCTATAGAAAATTTTGCCAAAATTTTATTTCTATGGAAAATTTTGTCAACATTTTATTTCTATCGAAAAATTTGTAACATTTTTATTCTATAGAAAATTTTTGTCATTTTTTTTCTATAGAAATATAGAACATTTTGTCAAAATTTTATTTCTATCGAAAATTTTGTAAACTTTTATTTTTATAGAAAATTTTGTCAATTTTTTTTTCTATAGAACATTTTGTCAAAATTTTATTCCTATAGAAAATACTGTCAAACTTTTTTTATAGAAAATTTTGTCAAAATTTTATTTCTATAGAAAATTTTTCAAAATTTTATTTCTAAAGAAAATTTTGTTAAAATTTTATTTCTAAAGAAAATTTTGATAAAATGTCATTTCTATAGAAAATTTTGATAAAATTTTATTTCTATAGAAATTTTGTCCAAATTTTATTTCTACAGAAATTTTATCAAAATTTTATTTCTATAGAAAATTTTGTATCGAAAAAAAAATTCTCAAAATTGTATTTCTATAGAAAATTTTGTCAACATTTTTTTCTATAGAACATTTTCCCAAAATTTTTTTTCTATAGAAAAGTTTGTCAAAATTTTACATCTATAGAAAATTTTGCCAAATTTTATTTCTATAGAAAATTTTGAAAAATTTTATTTCTATAGAAAATTTTGTCATTTTTTTCTATAGAACATTTTGTCAAAATTTTATTTCTATAGAAAATTTTGTCAAAGTTTTTTTTTTTATAGAAAATTTTGTCAAAATTTTATCTTTATAGAAAATTTTGTCAACATTTTATTTCTAAAGAAAATTTTGTCAAAATTTTATTTCTAAAGAAAATTTTGATAAAATTTTATTTCTATAGAAATTTTGTCAAGATTTTATTTCTAAAGAAAATTTTGATAAAATTTAATTTCTATAGAAATTTTGTCAAAATTTTATTCCTATAGAAAATTTTGTCAAACTTTAATTTTTATAGAACATTTTGTCAAAATCGTATTTCTATAGAAAATTTTGTCATAATTTTATTTCTAAAGAAAATTTTGTTAAAATTTTATTTTTAAAGAAAATTTTGATAAAATGTTATTTCCATAGAAAATTTTGATAAAATTTTATTTCTATAGAAATTTTGTCAAAATTTTATTTCAATAGAAATTTTGTCCAAATTTTATTTATATAGAAATTTTATCAAAATTTTATTTCTATAGAAAATTTTGTTAAAATTTTATTTCTATAGAACATTTTATCAAAATTGTATTTCAATAGAAAATTTTGTCAAAATTTTGTATCTAAAAAAATTTTTCTCCAAATTGTATTTCTATAGAAAATTTTGTCAACATTTTTTTCTATAGAACATTTTCCCAAAATTTTATTTCTATAGAAAATTTTTTCAAAGTTTTAGTTTCATAGAAAATTTTGTCAAAATTTTATCTTTATAGAAAATCTTGTCAACATTTTATTTCTAATGAAAATTTTGTCAAAATTTTATTTCTATAGAAAATTTTGATAAAATTTTTTTTATATAGAAATTTTGCCAAAGTTTTATTTTTATAGAAAATTTTGTAAAAATTTTATCTTTATAGAAAATTTTGTCACCATTTTATTTCTAAAGAAAATTTTGTCAAAATTTTATTTCTAAAGAAAATTTTGTCAAAATTTTATTTCTAAAGAAAATTTTGTCAAAATTTTATTTCTGAAGAAAATTTTGATAAAATTTTATTTCTATAGAAATTTTGTCACAATGTTATTTCTATAGAAATTTTATCAAAATTTTATTAAAATGGTATTTCTATAGAAAATTTTATCAAAATTTTATTTCAATAGAAAATTTTGTCAAAATTTTATATCTAAAAAATGTTCTCCAAATTGTATTTCTATAGAAAATTTTGACAAAATTTTATTTCTAAAGAAATTTTTTTAAAAAATTAATTTTTGTAGAACATTTTGTCAAACATTTCATTTCTATAGAAATTTTGTCTAAATTTTATTTCTCTAGAAAATTGTGTCAGAATTTTATTTCTATAGAAAATTTTGTCAATATTTTAGTTCTATAGAAAATGTTGTAAAAATTTTATTTCTATATTTTATTATTTCTATGGAAAATTTTGTCAAAATTTTATTTGTACAGAATTCTACAAATCTACCAAACAGTAAAAAATCTACCTTTTTTGGTAGAATATTACCAACTGTGGCAACCCTGATTCATCGACAAATAGTGAGCTGAATAGTTTATGCAATATAATCTCAATACACCTGACCTTCGAGTAAGCTTAGGTAAATGTCTATCAATCAGGAATTAAGCTTATTAATTCTTCAGGTGTGGGTTAAAGAGTATTTGAAGTTGACTTATTCCGGATAATTTTCCTCGCAATAGATGAACGTTGACTTTCTATGAGGTTCAGTAATCTTATTTTCAGGATAATGTGTGTGGGTGATGTTAGGTTAGGTTTGGTTAGGTTATGTGGCAGCCCGATGTATCAGGCTCACTTAGACTATTCAGTCCATTGTGGTGAACTTCTCTCTTATCACTGAGTGCTGCCCGATTCCATGTTAAGCTCAATGGCAAGGGACCTCCTTTTTATAGGCGAGTCCGAACGGCGTTCCACATTCCAGTGAAACCACTTAGAGAAGCCTCAGAAATGTCACCAGCATTACTGAGGTGGGATAATCCACCGCTGAAAAACTTTGTGGTGTTCGGTCGTAGCAGGAATCGAACCCACGACCTTATGTATGCAAGGCGGGCATGCTAACCATTGCACCACGGTGGCTCCGGTGGGTGATGTTAATATATTGATTTAACATCACCGATTATGAACCCAAAATTTTAGGACACTAAATTGAAAAAAAAAAACACTAAAAACGATTTTCACTGTACTAAAGATATTTTAATTAACCTTTAACTGGGTACGTGGTGGTAAAATTTACCACCTCGAACACTCGTTTACATATATTTTAAAAAAGACGTGTGAAATAAAGTATATGCTAATCATTGAAAGAACATATAATATTTCGAAATATTGTTTTTTTCGTTAAATACAATGTTTACTAATCAACAAATATAATAATGATACAAAAAAACCATTTTTTTACAGAAAAAATATTAATGTAAAAGAGGGGGTAAAATTTACCACACGTCGCAAATTACGCAAAAAAATTTCACCTCACCGGTTAAAGGTTAAAATAAATTTTACAATAGACTAAGGACAATTTTTCATAATAAAAAAACTTTTTCGATCTTAAGAAATAATCTTCAAACTAACTAGATTGACTAAAGATTATTGAATAAATATTTAAAAAAAATATTTCTATAGAAAAATTTGTCAAAATTTTATTACTATGGAAATTTTTGACAAAATTTTATTTTTAATTCTTTGATTTCGGATTAAAACCATACGTTGACTAAACTACAAGTTTAGCTTAACCAACAAACAATGTTGTCTAAATTTTATTTCTATAGAAAATTTTTCCAACATTTTATTTCTATAGAAAATGTTGTCAAAATTTTATTTCTATAGAAATTTTTTCCAACATTTTATTTCTATGGAAAAATTTTCTAAAATATTTCTATAGAAAACATTTCCAGGAATGGAGAGGAATGATTCGCAAAATCTACCAAAACATTAAGAATTCTACCAATCTACCAAACAGTAAAAAATATAGCATTTTTTTAGAATCCTACCAACTGTGGCAATCGTGTTTCCACAATGAGTTTCTTTTTATTTAAAGTAAGCTGCATTCTTGACTTTCTATAACAAAAACCTTAAGTGACGAATCTATTTGCATTTGCTAAAATAAAATCTATTAACACCATTAACTCATTCCGTAGCTATAAAACATTTTCCCACAGTTTTCAAGTGATTTTCAAAAATCAAAACTTTATCAAAAAGTATATAAGTCACAGAAATCAAATTAACATCTTCGAGGCATCCCAAGATCATGGTAAAATTTAATTTTCGATAAACAACTTTTATTTTTGTTTTCAACAGATCCATATTAATTGATCACCCACAAAAACAAAAAACAAAAAGATGTTCAACCATTCAGGCTACGCTATATAGACGGATTTAGATACAAAAGACCATTGAACCGGTTCGCATTTGGCGGTTACTGAGCAGAACTTTGAAACGATCGAATTCATTGACTTTGAAAGCGAAGGAGTTGATTATCATGCATTTCAAAATTTGGCGACGAATGTTATTAGTGCTCATGCACTAATTAACAAACTTGGTTAAGTTCCTAGTGCCAACTGGTTTTGTGTCCAATTTAATAGACACAAAATTTATCCAAATATTTTGATTTCAATCACGTCACTTGACTTGCTAAATGTGTAGGCGTTCCGATATATCGTCCATCAAATCGATCTGACAAAGTGTATGAGCAAAGTAGAATTTTCCAATTTTTTGTTTTCAATTTTGAGACAATATCGTGGATTAAAAATAAATATGATATTTTTGTTGTTTATATGTTAATTGTTTATCATATTAATTAGTTTGATTAGGCACGAGACCAGCAGATCTATCCGAATGTGGACTGACCTGTGGTGAGGGAGTAAATGAGTTAATCACACACGCACAACATCTTTTTTATACCCACCACCATAGAATGGTGACGGGGGTATAATAAGTTTGTCATTCCGTTTGTAACGCATCGAAATATCGATTTCCGACTATATAAAGTATATATATTCTTGATCAGGGAGAAATTCTAAGACGATATAACGATGTCCGTCTGTCCGTCTGTCTGTCTGTCTGTCTGTCTGTCTGTCTGTTGTAATCACGCTACAGTCTTCAATAATGAAGCAATCGTGCTGAAATTTTGCACAAGCTCGTCTTTTGTCTGCAGGCAGGTCAAGTTCGAAGATGGGCTATATCGGTCCAGGTTTTGATATAGTCCCCATATAAACCGACCTCCCGATTTGGGGTCTTGGGCTTATAGAAATCGTAGTTTTTATCCAATTTGCCTGAAATTTGAAATCTGGAGGTATTTTATGACCATAAAGATATCTGCCAAAAATGGTGAGTATCGGTCCACGTTTTGGTATAGCCCCCATATAGACCGATCTCCCGATTTTACTTCTAGGGCTTATAGAAACCGAAATTTTTATTCAATTTACCTGAAATTTGAAATCTAGAGGTATTGTAGGACCACAAATACATGTGCCAAAAATTGTGAGTATCGGTCCATATTTTGGTATAGCCCCCATATAGACCGATCTCCCGATTTTACTTCTTGGGCTTATAGAAAACGCAGTTTTTATTCAATTTACCTGAAATTGGAAATCTAGAGGTATTGTAGGACCACAAATACGTGTGCCAAAAATTGTGAGTATCGGTCCATATTTTGGTATAGCCCCCATATAGACCGATCTCCCGATTTTACTTCTTGGGCTTATAGAAACCGCAGTTTTTATTCAGTTTACCTGAAATTGGAAATCTAGAGATATTGTAGGACCACAAATACGTGTGCCAAAAATTGTGAGTATCGGTCCATATTTTGGTATAGCCCCCATATAGACCGATCTCCCGATTTTACTTCTTGGGCTTATAGAAACCGCAGTTTTTATTCAATTTATCTGAAATTGGAAATCTAGAGGTATTGTAGGACCACAAATACGTGTGCCAAAAATTGTGAGTATCGGTCCATATTTTGGTATAGCCCCCATATAGACCGATCTCCCGATTTGGGGTCTTGGGCTTATAGAAACCGTATTTTTTATCCAATTTGTCTGAAATTGGAAATCTAGAGGTATTTTAGGACCATAAAGAGGTGTGCCGAAAATGGTGAGTATCGATCCATATTTTGGTATAGCCCCCATATAGACCGATTTCCCAATTTTACTTCTTGGGCTTCTAGAATCCGAAGTTTTTATCCTATTTGCCTGAAATTGGAAATCTAGAGGTATTTTCGGGTCACAAAGAGGTGTGCCGAAAATGGTGGGTATCGGTCCATATTTTAGTATAGCCCCCATAAGAACGATCTCCCGATTTAACTCCTTGGGTTTCTAGAAACCGTAGTTTTTATCTGATATGCCTGAAATTGTAAATATTCTGGTATTTTAGGCTCACAAAAACGTGTATCGGATTAAGTTTTTATCGGTCCATTTGGTAATGCCTCCACATAGACCGACTTCACTTCTTGAGGGTGTAGAAGGCGCACTGATCATGAAAATTGCTTGAAACTCAATGTAAAATTTCCAGATTTTACTTCTACAGATTTAAGATTTCAAATCAAGACGTTATTTTATAATTTTCTTGCACACTTACAAGAGATGTTAATGATTCCTCTAAACCTCAAACAAAACTGGTTCTTATAAATCCAGAATCTGATATAGTCCTCATAGGTGAAATCTTTAAATTTGTCTTCGGGTTGTGTCCTCAAGTCCTCAAGCCCTCCTGAAATTTCAAAGGAAACCCTAATATATGGTTCATGGTGGTGGGTATTTAAGATTCGGCCCGGCCGAACTTACTGCTGTATATACTTGTTTTTGTTTTGGTTTGTTTGTATGACTGACTATTGGTTGTCACTTGACAAGTGCTAAAAACCTAAAACAAATAAATTGTTTGTTTCTATAAATTTATTGGTATGTTTATAGGTATTTACCTAAGATTTGTAGCTATTAATAAAGTTGTTTTTTTTTGTATTTTTTAAGCAATTTGTATTTACCAATCAGTTTGGGATTTTCCGTATGCAATAACTATGTCAAATGCTTAAGAATCCTAATTATTCGCCAAATATTTTGTAGAAATAAAAAATTTCGCCTATATTATTTTATATATTACTATCATAACATTAAAGGTACGAATTCAAAGATACGGCGACTAAAAAAAAAAATACTGTTAAAAATTTAGGGGGGGGGAGAGGGAGGGTTAAATTGTTTTTAGGGGGCGTAGCCCCCTATAATCCCTCTAGCTACACCAATACATGACAGATACTCTGTAAAGAAAACCAACACATGGAAATCGGGATATTTAACACATACAAAACTAGTAAGGAAAGTCTAAAGTCGGGCGGGGTCGACTATATTATACCCGCACCACTTTGTAAATCCACATTTTCGATACCATATCAAATCCGTCCAATGTGTTGGATGTTATATGCACTCATACACATATATTCTGTTTATCTGACAAGATCTGGACAGAGTTCTACAATGCTTATAGATTTTACATTTAAGTCGGCTAATGCGCTGAGGTGGAACACAATGTTAGTAAAAAAATACATTGAAATATGATACCAATTTTGAGGCAACTTCGTAAAAGTGTATCTATGATTTATCAGTCGATAGATATGTATTAGAAATAAAGGAAAATTTGAGTCATTTTTACAAGTCTTCGACTTAGCAATGGCGATTTTATAAGAAAAATGTGAGTATGTTGGCCATTTTTGCCCAAATCGCAAAAACATATATATGGAAGCTATATCGAAATCTGAACCGATTTCAACCAAATTTGGCATGCATAAACGGTTGGCTGATAAGTCCCCGGTCTGACACATAGATGGCGTCGCTAGTATTAAATGCATATTATTTTTATATAGTACCAACCTTCAAATGATTCGTGTCAAAATTTGACGTCTATAAGTCAATTAGTTTGTGAGATAGAGCGTCTTTTGTGAAGCAACTTTTGTTATTGTGAAAAAAATGGAAAACAAGTATATACGGCCGTAAGTTTGGCCAGGCCGAAGCTTATGTACCCTCCACCATGGATTGCGTAGAAACTTCTACTGAAGACTGTCATCCACAATCGAATTACTTGGGTTGCGGTAACACTTGCAAGGTATCTTAAAACTTCTTAACACCGTAATATATACCACATAGTCCATACGTGGTATATATTAAACTAAACAAGTATATACAGCAGTAAGTTCGGCCGGGCCGAATCTTAAATACCCACCACCATGAACCAAATATTAGGGTTTCCTTTGAAATTTCAGGAGAGCTTGAGGACTTGAGGACACTTCCCGAAGATAAATTTAAAGATTTCATCCATGAGGACTATATCAGATTCTGGATTTATAAGAACCATTTTTGTTTGAGTTTTAGAGAAATCATTAACATCTCTTGTAAGTGTGCAAGAAAATTATAAAATAACGTCTTGATTTGAAATCTTAAATCTGTAGAAGTAAAATCTGGAAATTTTACATTGAGTTTCAAGCAATTTTCATCATCAGTGCGCCTTCTACACCCTCAAGAAGTGAAGTCGGTCTATATGGAGGCATTACCAAATGGACCTATAAAAACCTAATCCGATACACGTTTTTGTGAGCCTAAAATACCAGAATATTTACAATTTCAGGCAAATCAGGTAAAAACTACGGTTTCTAGAAACCCAAGGAGTTAAATCGGGAGATCGTTCTTATGGGGGCTATACTGAAATATGGACCGATACTCACCGTTTTCGGCATACCTCTTTATGACCCGAAAATACCTCTAGATTTCCAATTTCAGGCAAATAGGATAAAAACTTCGGATTCTAGAAGCCCAAGAAGTAAAATCGGGAAATCGGTCTATATGGGGACTATACCAAAATATGGACCGATCCTCACCATTTTCGGCACACTTCTTTATGGTCCTAAAATACCTCTAGATTTCCAATTTCAGACAAATTGGATAAAAAATAAGGTTTCTATAAGCCCAAGACCCCAAATCGGGAGGTCGTTTTATATGGGGAACATACCAAAACATGGACCGATACTCACAATTTTTGGCACACGTATTTGTGGTCCCACAATACCTCTAGATTTCCAATTTCCGGTACATTGAATAAAAACTGCGATTTCTATAAGCCGAAGAAGTAAAATCGGGAGATGGGTCTTTATGGGGGCTATACCAAAATATGGACCGATACTCACAATTTTTGGCACACGTATTTGTGGTCCTACAATACCTCTAGATTTCCATTTTCAGGTAAATTGAATAAAAACTGCGGTTTCTATAAGCCCAAGAAGTAAAATCGGGAGATCGGTCTATATGGGGGCTATACCAAAATATGGACCGATACTCACAATTTTTGGCACACGTATTTGTGGTCCTACAATACCTCTAGATTTCCAATTTCCGGTAAATTGAATAAAAACTGCGATTTCTATAAGCCCAAGAAGTAAAATCGGGAGATCGGTATATGGGGGCTATGCCAAAACGTGGACCGATACTCACCATTTTTGGCACACCTCTTTACGGTCACAAAATACCTCCAGATTTCAAATTTCAGGCAAATTGGATAAAAACTACGGTTTCTATAAGCCCAAGACCCCAAATCGGGAGGTCGGTTTATATGGGGACTATATCAAAACCTGGACCGATACAGCCCATCTTCGAACTTGACCTGCCTGCAGACAAAAGACGAGTTTGTGCAAAATTTCAGCACGATTGCTTCATTATTGAAGACTGTAGCGTGATTACAACAGACAGACAGACAGACAGACAGACAGACAGACAGACGGACAGACGGACATCGTTATATCGTCTTAGAATTTCTCCCTGATGAAGAATATATATACTTTATATAGTCGGAAATCGATATTTCGATGCGTTACAAACGGAATGACAAACTTATTATACCCCCGTCACCATTCTATGGTGGTGGGTATAAAAAAGCCGATTAAATACGTCAAAATAAAAACAAAATAAAATTTTGACAACATTTTCTATACAAGTAAAATTTGGAAAAAATTTTCTATAGAAATAAAATTTGGAAAAAAATTTCTATAGAAATAAAATTTTGACAAAATTTTCTATAGAAATAAAATTTTGACAAAATTTTCTATAGAAATAAAATTTTGACAAAATTTTCTATAGAAATAAAATTTTGACAAAATTTTCTATAGAAATAACATTTTGACAAAATTTTCTATAGAAATAACATTTTGACAATGTTTTCTATAAAAATAAAATTTTGGTAGATTATTATACCCACCACCATAGGATGGGGGGTATATTAACTTTGTCATTCCGTTTGTAACACATCGAAATATTGCTCTAAGACCCCATAAAGTATATATATTCTGGGTCGTGGTGAAATTCTGAGTCGATCTGAGCATGTCCGTCCGTCCGTCCGTCTGTTGAAATCACGCTAACTTCCGAACGACACAAGCTATCGACTTGAAACTTGGCACAAGTAGTTGTTATTGATGTAGGTCGGATGGTATTGCAAATGGGCCATATCGGTCCACTTTTACGTATAGCCCCCATATAAACGGACCCCAAAATTTGGCTTGCGAGGCCTCTAAGAGAAGCAAATTTCATCCGATCCGGCTGAAATTTGGTACATGGTGTTAGTATATGGTCTCTAACAACCATGCAAAAATTGGTCCACATCGGTCCATAATTATATATAGCCCCCATATAAACCGATCCCCCGATTTGGCTTGCGAGGCCCCTAAGAGAAGCAAATTTCATCCGATCGGGCTGAAATTTGGTATATGGTGTCAGTATATGGTCTCTAACACCCATGCACAAATTGGTCCACATCGGTCCATAATTATATATAGCCCCCATATAAACCGATCCCCCGATTTGGCTTGCGAGGCCTCTAAGAGAAGCAAATTTCGTCCGATCCGGCTGAAATTTGGCACATGGTGTTAATATATGGCCTCTAACAACCATGCAAAAATTGGTCCACATCGGTTCATAATTATATATAGCCCCCATATAAACCGATCACCAGATTTGACCTCCGGAACCTCTTGGAAGACCAAAATTCATCTGATTCAGTTGAAATTTGGTACGTGGTGTTAATATATGGCCTCAAACTCCCATGCAAAAATTGGTCGATATCGGTCCATAATTATATATAGGCCCCATATAAACCGATCCCCAGATTTGACCTCCAGAGCCCTTGGAAGAGCAAAATTCTTGCCATACGGTTGAAATTTGGTACGTGATGTTAGTATATGATATCCAACAACCATGCAGGAATTGGTTCCTATCAGTCCATAATTATATATAGCTCCCATATAAACCGATCCCCAGATTTGACCTCCGGTGCCTTTTGGAGAAGCAAAATTCATCCGATCTGCTTGAAATTTGGTACGTGGTGGTAGTATATGATATTTAACAACCATGCCAAAAGTGGTCCATATCAGTCCACAATCGTACATAGCCCCATATAAACCGATCCCGAGATTTGGTTTTGGAACCACTAGGAGGAGCAAATTTCATCCGTGTGAGTTGAAACTTGGTACATTGTGCTAGTATATGGTCGTTAACAACCATGCCTAACTAGATCCATATCGGTCTATACTTATATATGGCCCTCAGATAAATCGATCCCCAATCACACAAAAGTTGGTCCATATCAAGTTCATAATTGTATATAGCCCCCATATAAGCGACCCCCATATTTCGGCCTGGCCGAACTTGCGGCCGTATGTACTTGTTTTTGGCTCTAGTAGCAACCATGATTATGAACCGATATGGACCAATTTTTGTGTGATTGGGGATCGCCTATATATAACTATAGACCGACATGGACCAATTTTGGCATGGTTATTAGCGGCCTTATACTAACACCACGTTGCAAATTTCAACAGGATCGTATGAATTTTGCTCCTCCAAGAGCCTCCGGAGATCAAATCTGGGGAACGGTTTATTTGAGGGCTGTATATAATTATGGACCCATATGGACCAATTCTTGCGTGTTTGTTAGAGACCACATTCTAATTCGGATGAATTTAGCTCCTCCAAAAGGCTCCGGAGGACAATTCTGGGGATCGATTTATATGGGGGCTATATATAATTATGGACCGATATGGACCAATTCTTGCATGGTTGTTAGAGAACATATACCAACACCATGTACAAAATTTCAGCCGGATCGGATGAAATTTGGCTCTCTTAGAGGCTCCGCAAGCCAAATCGTGGAAACGGTTTATATGGGGCCTATATGTAATTATGGACCGATATGGACCAATTTTTGCATGGTTGTTAGAGACCATATACTAACATCACGTACCAAATTTCAGCCGGATGGGATGAAATTTTGTTCTCTTAGAGGCTCCGCAAGCCAAATCGGGGGATCGGTTTATATGGGGCTATATGTAATTATGGACCGATATGGACCAATTTTTGCATGATTGTTAGAGACCATATACTAACACCATGTACCAAATTTCAGCCGGATCGGATGAAGTTTGCTTCTCTTAGAGCAATCGCAAGCCAAATTTGGGGGTCCTATACGTAAAAGTGGACCGATATAGACCAACCTAACCTAACACCATGTACCAAATTTCAGCCGGATCGGATGAAATTTGCTTCTCTTAGAGCAATCGAAAGCCAAATTTGGGGGTCCGTTTATATGGGGGCTATAGGTAAAAGTGGACCGATATGGCCCATTTGCAATACCATCCGACCTACATCAATAACAACTACTTGTGCCAAGTTTCAAGTCGATAGCTTGTTTCGTTCGGAAGTTAGCGTGATTTCAACAGACGGACGGACGGACATGCTCAGATCGACTCCGAATTTCACCACGACACAGAATATATATACTTTATGGGGTCTTAGAGCAATATTTCGATGTGTTACAAACGGAATAACAAAGTTAATATACCCCCATCCTATGGTGGAGGGTATAAAAAGGAATTTCGTGTTTTGATAAAATACTGTTTTCTGAAGGGAAAAACTACGGTGGAAGCAAAAACTTGGCTTGATAATGAGTTTCCCCAGAAAAATCAACAATAATTGATTGATATGCAAACTTCAAGCGTGGTGAAATGAGCACGGAGGACGGTGAACGCAGAGGACGCCCGAAAGAGGTGGTTACCAACGAAAACATCAAAAAAATCCACGAAATGATTTTGAATGACCGTAAAATGAAGTTGATCGAAATAGCAGAGGCCTTAAAGATATCAAAGGAACGTGTTGGTCATATCATTCATCAATATTTGGATATACGGAAGCTCTGTGCAAAACGGGTGCCGTGCGAGCTCACATTTGACCAAAAACAACAACATGTTGATGATTCTGAACGGTGTTTGCAGCTGTTAACTCGTAATACACCCGTGTTTTTCCGTCGATATGTGACAATGGATGAAACATGGCTCCATCACTACACTCCTGAGTCCAATCGACAGTCGGCTGAATGGACAGCGACCGGTGAACCGTTTCCGAAGCGTGGAAAGACTCAAAAGTCCGCTAGCAAAGTAATGGCCTCTGTTTTTTGGGATGCGCATGGAATAATTTTTATCGATTATCTTGAGAAGGGAAAAACCATCAACAGTGACTATTATATGGCGTTATTGTAGCGTCAAAACGGCCCCATATGAAGAAGAAAAAAGTGTTGTTCCACCAAGACAACGCACCGTGCCACAAGTCATTGAGAACGATGGTAAAAATTCATGTATTGGGCTTCGAATGCAATGAAGAGGTGATTGCCGAAACTGAGGCCTATTTTGAGACAAAACCAAAGGAGTACTACCAAAATGGTATCAAAAAATTGGAAGGTCGTTATAATCGTTGTATCGCTCTTGAAGGGAATTATGTTGAATAATAAAATCGAATTTTGACAAACAAAATGTGTTTTTCTTTGTTAGACCGGGGACTTATCAGCCAACCTGTTACTTTAAAGTTGTGAATGTACTCTCTTGTGAACAAGTTCATTGTTTTTATACCCTCCACCATAAGATGGGGGGTATATTAACTTTGTCATTCCGTTTGTAACACATCGAAATATTGGTCTAAGACCCCCGTGGTGAAATTCTGAGTCGATCTAGCGATGTCCGTCCGTCCGTCTGTGGAAATCACGCTAACTTCCGAATGAAACAAGCTATCGACTTGATACTTCGCACAAGTAGTTGCTGTTGATGTAGATCGGATGGTATTGGAAATGGGCCAAAGCGGACCCCTTTTACGTATAGCCTCCATATAAACGGACCCCCAGATTTGGCTTGCGGATGCTCTTGGAGGAGTAAATTTCATCCGATCCGGTTGAAATTTGGTACGTGGTGTTTGTATACTGTCTCTAATATTCACACTAAAATTGGTCCAAATCAGTCTATAATTATATATAGCCCCCATATAAACGGATCCCCAGATTTGACCTGCGGAGCCACTTGGAGGAGCAAATTACGTCCGATCCAGTTGAAATTCGGTACGTGGTGTTAGTTTACAGTCTCTAATATTCACGCTAAAATTGATCCATATAGGTCCATAACTATATATATAGCCCCCGTACAAACCGATCCCCAAATTTTGCTTGTGGATCCTCTTGGAGGAGCAAATTTCATCTGATCCTGTTGAAATTCGGTACGTGATGTTTATATATAGCCTCTAACATCTATCCAAAAATGTATCCAAATCGGTCCATAATTATATATAGCCTCCATATAAACCGATCCCCAGGTTTGGCTTGCGGATTGGAGGAGCAAATTTCATCCGATCCGGTGGAAATTTGGTACGTGGTTTTTATATATAGCCTCTTACATCCATGCAAAGATTTATCCACATAGGTCCATAATTATATATAGCCCCCATATAAACGGATCCCCAGATTTGAACTCCGGAGCCACTTGAAGGAGCAAATTACATCCGATCCGATTGAAATTTGGTACATGGTGTTAGTATACGGTCTCTAATATTTACGATAAAATTGGTCCAAATCGGTTCATAATTATATATAGCCCCCATATAAACCGATCCCCAGATTTGACCACCGGAGCTCTGAGAGGAGTAAATTTCGTCCGATTCGGTTGAAATTTTGTATATTGTGTTAGTATATGGACACTTACAACCGTGCAAAACTTGGTCCATATCGGTTCATAATTGTATAGGCCTCATATATACACGCTCACAAAAAATCGCTTCTGTAACATATACTCCCAAACATATTTTGCTTCAAGCATATACATTTTTGGCTATTGCCCAAACATTTATATGTTTGATCTCTTCCAATATATAATATGTTTGAAAGCATATTGGTCGAAACAATATATGTTTGGGTAGTCAATTTCCAAACATTTTGTATTTTTGCATCCAAATTCAATAATGTTGTCTTCCAAAAAACAATATGTTATTATGTGAACATATAATATGTTTGGAAGCATTTTGCACCCAAAAATATTATATGCTTAAAAAAATCCTCCCAAACAATATTGTGCTCAAAATTTTATTTATTTATTTATATATTTACAATCATAATTATGAAAATAAACAGGTAATATAGGTGCTAACAACATAGGTTTTCGACCTGAATGCTCAAAATTTTGTTTCTGCCCAATTGTATATTCCCCCACATCTTTCTCACTTCCACGAGATTTTTTAGTTCTTAGCACCTTTTTCTGTAATACAAACATTGTAGAAGAAATTATTCAATTGTATGATTTTTTTTTATTTTAATTTTACCTTTTGCCGGACGGGGATTCGAACAGCGGACCACACAGTTTGTAAGGATCAAAGAAGTAGCTGATCAATTGCCAAGGAAAAATAAAATGTTAATTTTGTAATAACAAGCAACAACCACCAACTTAATTCAATATCGCTCCCTGTAAAATGGCGCTCCAAGCTACTAAACACATATATGTTTATAGGCTATTTCTAAATTAATATATGTTTGCATCCAAGCATATTATATTTAAAAACATTTTATGTCCCAAACATAATATGTTCTAACGTATTAACATATATGTCCCAAACATGTTATGCTAGTTTATGAACATTATATGCTTGCACTCAAAAATATTGTGTTTAAAAATTTGTGTTCCAAACATATAATGTTTATAGCCAAACATATGAAAAACAGTCTTTTTCATCCGTGTACCGACCACCATATTTCACTTCTGGCTCTCTAATTACCACGCAACATTTCATATCGGTTCTTAATTATTTATAAACTCCCATATATATAACGATCAAGAACTGAATTATATACGTATTTAATCGGCATTTTTTTTATATACCCTTTATGGACTAACTTACAATCCCAGCAAAAAAGCGTCGCCAAAAAAGTAATGAAAATGTTTTTTTTTGGATCCGGAAGTGGTGCAAAATTGCAGAAGCGATGAATTTAACATGGGCTTGTCATAGGACGGAAGTCCTCCATTTCAACAGCGGTTGCACTGAATTTGCATCACTTCTTTAGGTGTGATCCGAATTCAATGTTTTGGATGTAAATTAAAATATTCTGTGATATTTTGTCAAATATAAAATTTTTATAATTTTTTATCATTTTTAATGGATTCTAACGCTAGTCGGAAACGTTAGACCTCAAATATTTTCAAAAATTAAAAATTAAATTCAAAATTAAAATGATTTGTACCATTTTATGAATTCTTATTCTGTTTTTAACCTATTTGAAACAAAAAAGTTAAAAGTACCCATTAAAAGTATGAAAAAACCAAGTTATAAAAAATTGAATTAAAAGAACTTCCTAGGTAGTTAAAATAAAGAACATCATTGGGAGTGCATCTTCTGGAAGTGCTTTTAAAGTTGTGCCTTTGGAAGAACTTCCAAATGACAATCTCTAGTAGATGTTTCTACGCAATCCATGGTGGAGGGTACATAAGATTCGGCCTGACCGAACATACCGCTTATATACTTCCCGGTAAAAAAAAGCGTCGCCAAAAAAGTATTGAAAATGTTCTTTTTGGATCCGGAAGTAGGCCAAAATTGGCGCAGAAGCGATGAATTTAACACGGGCTTCTCATAGGACGGATGTCCACCATTTCAACAGCCGTTGCACTTAATTTACATCACTTCTTACTCTGTGATTCAAATTCAGTGTTTTGGATGTGAATTAAAAATGTTCGTGATATTTTGCTAAAAAACACTAATTTTTATAATTTTTTAAGATTTTTAATACATTCTAAAATATTTTTAAAAATTCGCAATATTTCTTGACTGGATTTTGATTTTTTTTCGACAAAATTTCAATTATTTGTACCATTTATTTAAGGCTTACTCTGTTTTTAACCTTTTTGAAATAAAAAAAAAAATAAATTTACCTATTAAAAATAAGAAAAAAAGCGACTTATAAATAATTGAATTAAAAGAACTTCCTGTGTAGTTGAAATAAAGAACATCTTTGGGAGTACATCTTTTGGAAGTGCTTTTAAAGTTGTGCCTTCGGAAGAACTTCCAAATTTTTTTGCTGGGTTGCTTACTTTTAAATTAGTTTCCCTGAGGACGAGCATCGGAGATGTATCGAAATATTGGATATTTTTAAATAAAATTTACAACTCACAAAAACAACAACATCAATTTTTATTTCCACGACCTCGAGCTGTTCTAATCAAATATAATTAACAGATTAAAGGTTAACTATCAAACAACAATGGTTAATAAAATTTACAACAAAGATAATATATTTTATAACAGTTTTACAGATTTATTTTTGATGTCAGCCAAAGTGGAATTTAGTACCCACGACTTTAACAGAGGGATGCAAATTATTAACAAAAATGTACAATAAAGATTATGAATTAATTCTTTAGTAAAACAAAATGTTTTTAATATTTTGTAAATTCAATGTGTCAAATTTAGGTTTCATAAATCTTATTATGCCAATATTATTTTCAGTATAGTAACCGCGCGGATGAAAAAGACTGTTTGTAATATGTTTGGGTGTAAAAATTATATGTTTGGAACTCAAATTTTTAAACACAATATTTTTAAAAGCAAGCATACAATGTTCATAAACTAGCATCACATGTTTGGGACATATATGTTAATATGTTAGAACATATTATGTTTGGGACATAAAATGTTTTAAATATAATATGCTTGGATGCAAACATATATTAATTTAGAAATAGTTTATAAACATATATGTGTTAAGAAAGAGAGACTTAGAGAGTATGCTGCAAGTAAAAGAATGGAAGTAACCAATTGGCGCCTTAAAAATGTATATAACATACACAAGGAAAACTTCATTAAAATTTTTTCCTACCAGTGTATGCCTAAGGTGAAACATAATATGTTTGAATAATACAAGCAATATTTTGTTTGGACCAATCGTGAAAATATATATGCTTGAAATGTGTTTGTGGTATATGTTAGCGAAGCGATTTTCTTTGAGGGTGTGGGATTCTTATTCGGTGAATCTAACGTTGACCTCTAATGTTGATTTTTCGAATTCAAAATTCAATTCATTAAAACTATTTACACCGATATAAAATCATTTAAATTATATGAAATCAAAATTACCAAAAATTCTACAAAACAAATACAATTTATAAAATTTTTGTATAAATATTGAAAGAAAATAGAAAATGTTCTACTCTAAAATTCAAAACACCCCGTTGTTTATAGGAAAATATTTTGACACCCATTTGTGATTTAAAGCCAAAGGGAAAAAAAACATCTAAACAAATGTTACCAAACAAAAAATTGAGTTTTTGATAAGAAACCAACATTTTAAAGGTGAAATTTTATAACTCTTACCCATGTGGGTCGAATGTCACAATGGATTTAGTGCAAAACTCCAACATAACAAAAAAGAACTTCACGATCATACTGACACACAAAATGCATTTGTCATTCAAACAGTGACGACGATATTTTTGTTTTTTGCCTTGGCCAATGATAATGGAAAGTCCAAAAGAGTCGAGTCAGCAAAAGATAAAGTTTTCACACCTATGTGCTAAAAAAACAAAAAGGCTCAAACGAAATCAATTGCACAAAAAAAATCAACTGCCTGTGTGTTTAATTGAAAAAGAAAATGTTCGTATCGACATGGATTGATATTTCGAATGAAATCAAATGCAAAGATTGCATTCTTTAACATATCGGTGTTAGTTATGCTTGTCCCAAGTTCACAGTGTAATCCAGCGTATGTTAGTGCAATTGCCATATCAATAGATCTGCCAAAGGAACTACGTTTGTGTGATCCTCACGTATTTAAAATATTTAAATATCCGTATCCGCAATGCTACTTCTACAAAACACACAAAATATTCTTTGATGGTATTTTCTATATGACAACCCAAACCCACTGTTACTTGAAGAGTTATACAATTCCTTCTATTACATACTCACCTCACGACTCTTACTATCAACAAAATTTATGAGCTATACTGTAACGAATCCTTTGGTTGCAAATATCCTTTTGAAGTCCTTGCCGTCAAAATGAATTTCTTTGGAATACTCTTAATACCACCTATTTGGTTTGTTGTGGTATTGCTACTTGTTGTTTCCAAACAAATGTTAGTTTTTGGGATATTTTATACGAACGAGTTGAGTTCAAGGATAACAGTTGTCCTTCTTAGGAATTCACATCTTGAAGATAAAAAGATGTTTTATCAAAAGATGTTTTTTCAATTAACACCAGTATCGATTTTGTAAAGTACTATTGGCAAGCAACTGCTTGGCGTTCTTGGAAGATAAATTGGAATAAAAAGCATGAAATGTTTCTTTTTATTTACTAGTATCCAGCGCTACTTGGAAAAAATATTTTTTGTCTTCCATCGCGAAATTATTTGAACCAATTAATTTTTATATTGAAATTTCTTCAACAACAAAAATGATGGTATTAATCAATAACATCAATTAAAAATTATTTCATCCAATTAATAAATTAATTGTTGCATTAAAGGTTTCTGATTCGTTTTTATACCCTTCACGACTATTGTGGTACAGGGTATAATAAGTTTGTGCATTTGTATGTAACGCCGCGAAGGAATCAGAGATCCATCGTTTAGTATATCAATCGTCTTAGAATTGAATTCTGAGTCGATTTAGCTATGTCCGTCTGTCTGTCTGTTCATATATTTTTGTGTGCAAAGTACAGGTCGCAGTTTAAGTCCGATCGTCGTCAAATTTGGCATAGGGTCTGTTTTCGGGACAAAGACAATCGCTATTGATTTTGGAAAAAAATCGGGTAGGATTTAGACACAGCTTCCCTTATAACAGGTTTGCTGATAAGTCCCCGGTCTAAGAAAGAAAAAAACATTTTTTTGTCAAAATTCGTTTTTATTATTCAACATAGTTCCCTTCAAGAGCGATACAACGATTATAACGACATTCCAATTTTTTTATGCCATTTTGGTAGTACTCCTTCGGTTTTGCCTCAAAATAGGCCTCAGTTTCGGCGATCACCTCTTCATTGCAGCCAAATTTTTTCCCTGCGAGCATCCTTTTGAGGTCTGGTTAGGTTAGGTTAGGTGGCAGCCCGATGTATCAGGCTCACTTAGACTATTCAGTCCATTGTGAGACCACATTGGTGAACTTCTCTCTTATCACTGAGTGCTGCCCGATTCTATATTAAGCTCAATGACAAGGGACCTCTTTTTTATAGCCGAGTCCGAACGGCGTTCCACATTGCAGTGAAACCATTTAGAGAAGCTTTGAAACCCTCAGAAATGTCACCAGCATTACTGAGGTGGGATAATGCACCGCTGAAAAACTTTTTGGTGTTCGGTCGAAGCAGAAATCGAACCCACGACCTTGTATATGCAAGGCGGGCATGCTAACCATTGCACCACGGTGGCTCCCACCGTCTGGGAACAAGAAAAAGTCGCTGGGGCCAGATCTGGAGAATACGGTGGGTGGGGAAGCAATGCGAAGCCCAATTCATGAATTTTTGCCATCGTTCTCAATGACTTGTGGAACAACACTTTTTTCTTCTTCATATGGGGCCGTTTTGCCGCGATTTTGACCTTCAAACGCTCCAATAACGCCATATAATAGTCACTGTTGATGGTTTTTCCCTTCTCAAGATAATCGATAAAAATTATTCCATGCGCATCCCAAATATAGAGGCCATTACTTTACCAGCGGACTTTTGAGTCTTTCCACGCTTCGGAGACGGTTCACCGGTCGTTGTCCACTCAGCCGACTGTCGATTGGGCTCAGGAGTGTAGTGATGGAGCCATGTTTCATCCATTGTCACATATCGACGGAAAAACTCGGGTGTATTACGAGTTAACAGCTGCAAACACCGCTCAGAATCATCAACACGTTGTTGTTTTTGGTCAAATAAGAGCTCGCGCGGCACCCATTTTGCACGGAGCTTCCGCATATCCAAATATTGATTAATGATATGACCAACACGTTCCTTTGATATCTTTAAGGCCTCTGCTATCTCGATCAACTTCATTTTACGGTCATTCAAAATTATTTTGTGGATTTTTTTTGATGTTTTCGTCGGTAACCACCTCTTTCGGGCGTCCACTGCGTTCACCGTCCTCCGTGCTCGTTTCACCACGCTTGAATTTTTCATACCAATCAATTATTGTTGATTTTCCTGGGGTAGAGTCCGGAAACTCATTATCAAGCCAAGTTTTTGCTTCCACCGTAGTTTTTCCCTTCAGAAAACAGTATTTTATCAAAACACGAAATTCCTTTTTTTCCATTTTTTCACAATAACAAAAGTTGCTTCACAAAAGACGCTCTATCTCACAAACTAATTGACTTACACACGTCAAATTTTGACACGAATCATTTGAAGGTTGGTACTATATAAAAATAATATAATTTAATACTAGCGACGCCATCTATCTATCAGACCGGGGACTTGTCTTCCGCCCGATTTAGATTCAAATTGAACATAGAGGCCAAATTTTAACAACGATTCACCTAAAATTTTGCATAGAGAGTAGAGTTGATATTCTATTAATCGTTGCTAAATTTGGTTGAAATCGGTTCAGATTTAGATATAGCTCCCATATATATCTTTTGCCCGATTTAGACTCATACCATAGACCATAGAGGCCAATGTTTTACTCCGATCTATGTGAGACTATGCACAGGCAGTAGAATTTATTTATAGCTACCCATGCCAAATTTGGTTAAAATCGGTTCAGATTTAGATATAGCTCGAATATATACCTTTCGCCCGATATGGATTTATTAATTGACCCTAGAGGCCAGAATTTTGACTTTATTGTGAAGTCTGCTAAATTTGGTCGAAATCGGTTCAGATTTAGATATAGCTTCCATATATATCTTTCGCCCGATTTAAATTCATATAACAAACGGAGACCAAATTTTCATTTCGATTTACTTGAAATTTTGTCCTGATAGTAGAATTATGATTTTACCATTGTGTACCAAATTTAGTTCAAATGGTATAGATTTGGATATAGCTCCAATATATAGACACGTGATTTGGGGAAATATGGTAGAAAATTTCATATTTTATATCCCTCTCGACGGGATTTTACTGCACTTGATTTTATTTTGCGCAAAAGAAAGATTTAACATTCTATTTAACTCTGTCGAATTTTATCTAAATCGGTTCAAATCTAGATGAAGCGGCATATATTCTTCCGATTTAGGCAAAAATTGCACAATGTCAGCGCAGATGTCCCTATACTTTCCACAGAAGATGTAGATGAGGTTCCGGCTGTGTAAATGTCGCTCCATGTGGCCAAATATTGTCACAAACTTGACAATTGACCAACTATCTTGGTGAAATTTAACCAATATCCTTGTGAAATCACCACTGCTAAGGAGCAAAAATAAAAATTCCTCATATTGTTCTATACCTCTAATACATGTGTAACATATCAACGGATAAATCATAAATGCACTTTTATGATATAAAATGGCTTTAGCTTTATATTTCCCATATTTTTATACCCTTCACCACTACTGTGGTACAGGGTATAATAAGTTTGTGCATTTGTATGTAACGCCAAGAAATAGTGGTCATAGACCCATCTTTTAGTATACCGATCGGCTTAGAATTAAATTCTGAGTCGATTTAGCGATATCTGTCTGTCTGTCTGTCCGTCCGTCCGTCTGTCTGCATATGTAATTTTGTGCAGAAAGTACAGCTCGCAATTTAAGTCCGATCGTCCTCAAATTTGGCATAGGGCCGTTTCTTGGGACAGAGACAATCGCTATTGGTTTTGGAAAAAATCGGTTCAGATATAGATATAGCTGCCATATATATTTATCCCCGATTTGGTCATAGTTAGCGTGTTTATCAACCGATTTTCTTGAAAAAAATCTGGCAAAATATCAGCCAAATCGGTTCAGATTTAGATATAGCTCCCATATATATCTTTCGTCCGATTTAGACTCATATGACCACAGAGGCCAGAGTTTACTACCGATCTTCGTGAAATTTTGCACACACGTAAAGAAAAAAAAACGTTTTTCTTTTGTTAGAGTTTTTTGAATTGCTTCGAAAATTTTAAACTTTTATCACCAAAAAAATTCGTTTGTTAAAAAATTTTTATTGTTTCGATAAAAAAAGTTATTTTTGAACCAACTACACAGTCCATTTCGTTTATATCAAACACTGTTCTTTTCTGATTTTAGGTTTTTAATAAGACACATTTTACAGTTCATATTAAAAATTTAATATAGTAGAATGTAATGTTGAACATCTTTTCGGAATCTTTCGACCATATCTGGAATATATGTATAAAAAAAACACTGTGGTCGAAGCAGGAATCGAACCCACGACCCTTGGTGTGCAAGTCGGACGTAGCAACCACTGCTCCACGGTGCCCAACTAAATGAATTTTTCTGTTAAATAAACTTTGTTTAATCGGCTCGTGGGCGCCGCAAGCTATGCTATATAAATATAACTTATATGGGTAATTGTCTATTGATGACAATAACGGCTACATAGCTCAGTGGATAGTGTGCTGGCTTACAAATTGCATGGTCCGCGGTTCGATTCTCCGTCCAGGCGAAAGGTAAAAAAAATTTAAAAAATTTATAAAATCGTATAATTTCTTCTACATTGTTTGTATTACAGAAAAATGTGCTAAGAACTAAAAAACTTCGTGGAAGTGAGAAAGATGTGAGGGAAAATTCAATTAGCAAAAAAAAATTTTTTTTGAGTTAGTCTTTATGAAATTGTTTTTACATTCTGGAAAAGGATAAACGTTTATCACAAAAAGTATATACTTTTCTTTCAAATACACTTCCTTTCAACGAAAAGCAAATACGAAACGAACTTTGTTTGTCTAAAATTTCGTTTGGGAGGAAAGAATTATTTTTTTGCGTGCATATATATCTTTCGCCCGATATGGACTAATATGGTCCTAAAAGCCAGAGTTTTGGCCCAATTTGGGTGAAATTTTGCACAGAGAGTAGATTTAGTATTGTAGCTATGTGTGCCGAATTTGGTTGAAATCGGTTCAGATTTAGATATATCTCCCATATATAGCTTTCGCCCGATTTACACTCATATGACCACAGAGGCCAATTTTTAACTCCGATTTAGTTGAAATTTTGCATAGGAAGTAGAATTAGCATTGTAGCTATCCGTGCCAAATTTGGTTGAAATCGGTTCAGATTTAGATATAACTCCCATATATATGTTTTTCCGATTTCGACAAAAATGGTCAAAATACCACCATTTTCCTTGTAAAATCGCCACTGCTGAGTCGAAAAGTTGTAAAAATGACTCTAATTTTCCTAAACTTCTAATACATATATATCGAGCGATAAATCATAAATAAACTTTTGCGAAGATTCCTTAAAATTGCTTCAGATTTAAATGGTTCCCATATTTTTTACTAACATTGTGTTCCACCCTAGTGCATTAGCCGACATAAATTTTGAGTCTATAGATTTTGTAGAAGTTTATCAAATTGTGTCCAACACATTTGACGGATGTGATATGGTATCGCAAACTTAGATCTACAAAGTGGTGCAGGGTATAATATAGTCGGCCCCGCCCGACTTTAGACTTTCCTTACTTGTTTTTTTTCTAAGACCAGTATACATTATACATTGTCGCGCTAAAATACCAATTTTCACGGTTTTCATTTTAAAAGAAATTCACTTTTTCAAATGTTACTTTGGACCATTTTGATTAATAAAATTTTCAGAAAAAAATTTTTCATTTTATGTTGCTTTTACAGATTTATTTTCGATTTTAGTGGCTAAACTCGAACTTAATACTCACCTTTCATTAAAAAAATGACAACTACAGTGACTCACACGTCTAACCGGACGCATGCAACTTCAAATTAAAATTTATGATATATACAGTGAGTCACAGTGAAAATGGCCCACCCACACAAATTTAGTTGTTAGAATGAAAACCTCATTTTCTTGCAAATATATATTTCAATTTCTTTTATTTTCTTAAAATATAGATAAATAAAAACTAAATATAATATTAGAAAGACCTTAAAATTCTATCAATTCATGAAACAAAAATGTTTTTAAGGAAAACAAAAAAACTCACGCCACAGTGAAAATGACCCAAAATGTTTAACTAAATATTTTAATTCAATAAATTATATCTAATATTTAGTGGAAAATCCTTTTTGTTTAATGACTGATTTTAAGCGTCATGGCATGGATTCTACCAATTTTGTTGTGTAAGAAGGGCTTATTTTTTGCCATTCTTCCACTAATGCTCTCTTCAAGTCTTCATTGCAGGATATATGATATTTTCGAATTTCCACTTCAAGTTTATACCACAAATTTTCTATTATATTTAAGTCCGGAGACTGGGCTGGAGTTTTTATGACACGCGGGCAATTATAAAGCAGCCACTCTTTTACAACATGAGCTGTATGTTTTGGGTCGTTGTCTTGGTAAAAATGAAATCAGCTACCAATGCCCAGCTTTTCCACACTTTGCTTCAAATTATCTTTCAAAATAGACAGATATTGCATCTCGTCCATGTTGCCTTCAATAAAAATGAGATTTCCAACACCCGCAGCAGAGCAAGAACCCAAAACCATCACATGCCCTCCGCCGTGTTTAACAGTTGGCCGTAAATGCTTTGGGTGCAGTTCTTCGTTTGCTTTTCTCCACACATTTCTTCTACCATCTGACCCAAAAAGGTTGAATTTCGACTCAAATCTCGAATATTTGGAGCACTTAGTTTGGGGTTAGATTGACATTTATTTACTATCCATCGTTCATCTCTGTCAGAAAACAGTTTTTTTGAACTGGATCTCGGCTTATCAATGATCCGATTTTCATCGGTATACCTTTTAATTATATTTTTAATGGTTCCACGAGGGACTTGAACCTTTTGTGCAATTCGCCTTTGACTTACGCCGTTTTTAAAATGATTTATTATTAAATTTCGCATCTAAAAGGAAGAGTGAGGTCCCATTTTTCGATTGTTTTATCTTTTTTTAAAGAAAATTTTAATCGACCACTTTGTTGCGTGTTTGCACTTTAACAGGTAAAAGCAAATGTGATGAAATGCTGGAAGAAAACCGTTATATTTTTGCCATTTCTTTTGGTGGGCCATTTTCACTGTGGCATAATATTTCTGACATTTCTCTTAAATGTCTGATTCCAATAATTTATAGCTGAAAACTGAACTTTATACTCACCAAATATTGTTATTAATTAGATTTACCTAAGAGAAAACTAACATTTGGATCTCTGATTGGCCAAATATGAGATAAAATTTCAAAATATTTACATTTACTCTGGTGGGCCATTTTCACTGTGACTCACTGTATGTGAAAAATAGAGATAATTTATTATTATTATACACATTTATTATACACATTTATTAATATTATACACAATTATTGAGCACGTTTGGCACAAATTGGACGAAAAATTTACTAAAAGATGCATTCCAATGTCCAGGGGCTCAAGTCTTCTATTTTGGAAGCATGGATCAATATGGATCCTCAAATTTGCAAAAGTCTTGTGTCTTCAATACCTAAGAGACTAGAAGCTGTAATATCTGCTAAATGATATGCAACAAAATATTAATAATAATACGCTTTTGAATAATCCGGTCAGATGTGTGGAATGAATTTCATATGTTTTATTACATTTTTTAAATTCATATATTAAGAGTTACCGTTTTGTGCCTTCATGCTTTATAATAGAATAGTAAACAAAATTTTCTTTATTTTGAGGTATCATTTTACCCATAAATCTATATTTTTCACAGAGATTTGATAAAATTAAACCTAACGTTGGTAGCGTCCGGTTAGAGGTGTGGGTCACTGTATATACGACCGTAAGTTCGGTCATGCCGAATCTTATGCACCCTCCACCATGGATTGCGTACAAACTTCTACTAAAGACTGTCATCCACAATCGAATTACTTGGGTTGTTGCAATACTTACCGTTGGCTAAGTATCTTAAAACTTCTTAACATTGTCTTCTAAACTTTAAGTTAGTCCATATGTGGCATACATTATACAAAAAAGGCAGATTATATACGTATATAATTCAGTTATTGACCGGTATATATAGGAAAGTCTACAAACAATTACGAACCGATGCGCGGTAATTAGAGAGAAGGAATTGAAATATGGTCGCTTTATAAGGGGGCTATATACAATTATACCCGTATGGACCAATTCTTGTGTGATTGGGGATCGGTTTATCTGGGGGCTATATACGAGTATAACTACAGAACGATATGAACCAAGTTTTACATGGTTCTTAGCGGCCATATATTAGCACAATGTACGATATTTTAACCGAATCGGATGAATTTTGCTCCTCCAAGAGGCTCCGGAGGTCAAATCTGGGGATCGGTTTATATGGGGGCTATATATAATTATGGACATATACATGCAAAACAAAAAAACGTTTGGAAAACGTGTACCGAAAACGTTTTTCTTTTGTTAGAGTTTTTTGAATTTCTTCTTTTAAACTTTTATCACCAAAAAAATTCGTTTGTTACAAAATTTTTATTTTTTCATTAAAAAAATATTTTTGAACCAACAACACAGTCCATTTCGTTTATATCAAGCACTGTTCTTTTCTGACTTTAAGTCTTTAATAAGACACATTTTACAGTTCATAGTAAAAAGTTAATATAGTAGTATGTAATGTTGAACATATTTTCGGAATCTTTCGAACATATCTGGAATATAAAAAAAAAAAAAAACAAAAAAAAACTTTTTGGAGTTCGGTCGAAGCAGGGCTCGAACCCACGACCCTTGGCATGCAAGACGGACGTAGCAACCACTGCTCCACGGTGCCCAACTAAATGTTTGTTTCTGTTAAATAAAGTTTGTTTAATCGGCTCGGGGGCGCCGCAAGCTATGCTATATTAATATAACTTATATTAGCTATTGATGACAATAACAGCTACGTAGCTCAGTGGATAGTGTGCTGGCTTACAAATTGCATGGTCCGCGGTTCGATTCTCCGTCTAGGCGAGAGGTAAAATTTTAAAAATTTATAAAATCGTATAATTTCTTCTACATTGTTTGTATTACAGAAAAAGGCGCTAAGAACTGAAAAACCTCGTGGAAGTGAGAAAGATGTGAGGGAAAATGCAATTAGCCAGAAAAGATTATTTTTTGAGTTAGTCTTTATGAAATTGTTTTTACATCCTGGAAAAAAGTAAACGTTTATCACAAACAGTATATACTTTTCTTCCAAATAAACCTCCTTACAGCGAAAAGCAAATTAGAAACGAACTTTGTTTGTCTAAAATTTCGTTTGGGAGGAAAGAATTATTTTTTTGCGTGTACGGACCAATTTTTGCATGGTTGTTAGAGACTATATACTAACACCACGTACGGATCGGATGAATTTTGCTCTTCCAAGAGGTTGAGAAGGGGAAATCTGGGGATCGGTTTATATGGGGGCTATATATAATTATGAACAGATATGGACTAATTTTTGCTTGGTTGTTAGAGACCACCAAATCTGGGGGTCGATTTATATGGAGGCTATACGTAAAATTGGTTCGATATGCCCCATTTGCAATACCATCCGACCTACATTAATAACAACTACTTGTGCCAAGTTTCAAGTCGATAGCTTATTTCGCTCGGAAGTTAGCGCGATTTCAACAGACGGACGGACGGACGTGGCTAGATCGATTCAGAATTTCACCACGGCTCAGAATATATATGCTTTATGGGGTCTTAGAGCATTATTTCGATGTATTACAAACGGACTTGGTCTTCTAGAAACCGTAGTTTTTATTCGATTTGCCTAAAATTGGAAATCTAGATGTTGTTAGTGTTTTGATAATGGTGAGTTCATGTTTTGGTATAGCCCCCTTCTAGACCGATCTCCCGATCTTCCCTCTTGTGCTTCTAGGAACCGTAGTTTTTATCGGATTAGTCTGAAATTGGAAATCTAGAGGTATTTTAGGACCACAAATAAGTGTGCCGAAAATTGTGTGAAGACCGATCACCAGATTTCACTTCTTGGGCTTCCAGAAACCATGGTTTAACCAATTTGCCTGAAATTGGAAATCTAGAGGTATTTTAGGTTTGGTATAGCTCTCATATAACCAGATCTCCCGATTTGACTACTTGGGCTTCAAGACACCGCAATTTTATCCGATTTACCTGAAATTCCAAATCTGCAGATATTTTGGGTCTACGCATAAGTATGCCGAATGTCAAAGTTTCAATATCTCAGTATGAATTCCAAGCTAAAAAAGCGGAGAATTGAAGTAAGGACAAATTTAACACACAATTTTCTTTTAAATTTAAGTTATGTGTACTTGATTCTAGGCAAAAAAGTTTAATTTATTCGGGGTTTCAGCTTTTTACTATAAGAGTCCTTTAAAATAATGTTAACGACTATTTAAGTGTCCAAATTCGGACTCGACTACAAGTAGAATTTAAGCTATGTTTCAAGTAAAAAACGTCTTAAAAATAAAGTGTTAAATCACTAATAATCTCATATTTTTAAACTCTGTTGTGCAACAAGTCAAAAAATTTAAAGACAATTTCATTATTTTTAAAGAATTTTTCAGTATTATTAAATCCAAATTGACGTTAGTTAAAATTAAAATTTTCTTTCGTCTTAGGATATTCAATTTTAAAACGAATCACTTAACCATAAGGACAAAATGAATTCATTGGAAATATTATCGACTTTTGCACAAGGAAACACACTTTATATCAGGAAAATGCGTCTTCTACACGGATGAAAAAGACTGTTTTTCATATGTTTGGCTATAAACATTATATGTTTGGAACACAAATTTTTAAACACAATATTTTTGAGTTCAAGCATATAATGTTCATAAACTAGCATAACATGTTTGGGACATATATGTTAATATGTTAGAACATATTATGTTTGGGACATAAAATGTTTGTAAATATAATATGCTTGGATGCAAACATATATTAATTTAGAAATAGCCTATAAACATATATGTGTTTAGTAGCTTGGAGCGCTATTTAACAGGGAGCGATATTAAATTAAGTTGGTGGTTGTTGCTTGTTATTACAAAATTAACATTTTATTTTTCCTTGGGCAATTGATCAGCTACTTCTTTGATCCTTACAAACTGTGTGGTCCGCTGTTCGAATCCCCGTCCGGCAAAAGGTAAAATTAAAATAAAAAAATCATACAATTGAATAATTTCTTCTACAATGTTTGTATTACAGAAAAAGGTGCTAAGAACTAAAAAATCTCGTGGAAGTGAGAAAGATGTGGGGGAATATACAATTGGGCAGAAACAAAATTTTGAGCATTCAGGTCGAAAACCTATGTTGTTAGCACCTATATTACCTGTTTATTTTCATAATTCATTATGATTGTAAATATATAAATAAATAAATAAAATTTTGAGCACAATATTGTTTGGGAGAATTTTTTTTAAGCATATAATATTTTTGGGTGCAAAATGCTTCCAAACATATTATATGTTCACATAATAACATATTGTTTTTTGGAAGACAACATTATTGAATTTGGATGCAAAAATACAAAATGTTTGGAACTTAGACTACCCAAACATATATTGTTTAGACCAATATGCTTTCAAACATATTATATATTGGAAGAGATCAAACATATAAATGTTTGGGCAATACCCAAAAATGTATATGCTTGAAGCAAAATATGTTTGGGAGTATATGTTACAGAAGCGATTTTTTGTGAGCGTGTATGCTAAGCAATATTCGCATTTTAAAGACATGAAATCATTGGGCTCATGACAATATTTTTCCAGTGTATATATTACATAAAATCTTTATGCTTACGACTTTATTCATTCAGAGCAGATACTTTTTCCACATACAATAATCATAAATGTAATAAAAACGAGCAGGTTGAAAATAAAAATTTCTGATTTGTCCCAATATTGTATATTTACAATTAACAAATTGTCAATGATTTATTTTAAGAGACCATTGGAAATTCAATACAGATACTATATGACTCTTTTCTTTTTCCTTAGAAAGACAGGAAAGATGCCCCTAGGAATGATTTACAACGCTCTCAAATAAAGCCAGCTGGACAGACATTAATTTCGTCCAATTAAGAGACAGCATAGGAAATTTTCACAATGGCCGCCAACCACTCTGATGGTATGGCTACCATCATTGTCGATAGTCGATGGTTATCATCGCTCATGGCCCATGGCTTGGGTTAGGCTGGTCGAGAACGTTAAGTGGTAAAGATAACCGACCAAATGCTGCAGCAGCATATCCATATTGAAATATCATTCCATATGGCGAAACATTTCTTCAGAGTTTTTATTTTTTTCACAATCATAAACGAATAAAAATATTTTATAACTTTTGCATCATTTGGAACTTGTTATCGAGACACCATTTCTACTCCATTTCTAAAAGAGAAACAAACTTTTTTGGTGCTAGCAAAGCCAAATCAATCACTAATAAAGACATCTGATATGATCATACACTTTAAGTGGCTTCGATGAAATTCAAATTCCCAATAGACGGACAAATGAGACAACAAACATTTCTTTATAGCAGTAACGGCCGAATGGTTCGTACTAAATGTGATAACGTCTATATTGGATAATAAATTACAATACAACATAGTTACAAAACAAATTGTTGTTGTTGTGACTAAGAGGAAATTTGAATGTTCAGTTTATGATTTTGAATTTCATTGATCGCCTCGGTATCAATGAAACATCAGAATACACTGATAGGCAGGGCCAGATGGCTAAGCCGATAATTGTCTTTTCGGCGGCGCAAAATTATCTATTATAATATCAATTTTAAGTTTTCCGAATTGTAATGAGATTAGTTGTACAACCAATCTTACAATCAAATTTACATTTCATTCAAATTTTTTGAGCAAAATTTTTGTAAAACTATTATAGCAACTTGATACTAATTGATTGAAGGTGGAAAGTTCAAAATTTTGGCAAAAACTATAACAAATATTATTAAATTTTTCTGATATAAATCATGCCCTGTTCCTGTATATCAAACGAAAACCAGTTCGAAAGAAAGGCAGTCACTCGAATTCGAATGAATTTGGGTTTTTCTATTTTTGAAAGTTCGATTCGTTTGCATGAGAATACATTGATTATTAAAAATGAGTATTTTTAAATTTTTGGCCTGAGAATTCATTCAAATGTTAACAATGCTTTTACTTTTTTCTTGACACTTATTGTATATGTTCGTTTATTACTCGACAACAAAATATGAAGTGACTTGCCTTTCGAAATAAAAGAACAAAAATCAATTTTCTTCCGTTTGGAATACGAAAGAAAGCTTTCGTTCGATATACAGGAACAGGCCATCAATATTTTAGATTAATTGGCGGCTAAATTTGAGTTGAGATGAGTCGACGTATTCGGCGGCGGCGTCGACTGCTAAAAACGGGTCGGCGACGGCTAAAATCGGCGGCGCGACTCGGCGGCTTCATTCTCTGATTTGAAGTTATTCGAATGGTAATGAGTAGGCCAAGGAATCTCATGCAAATGCATGTTTTTACTGGTCATCTTAAAACAGACACGGTTAAGTTATCTTTGCGAATCGTAGAATTTGCTATTAAATGACATTCATTTGTTTTTGCATATTTTGCATATTTTGCTAAAAATATCCGTTTTTGCATATTTTTGCGCATATTTTAACACATTTTACAATAAATGCATGTTTTTTGCATATTTTGGTTTTTTGTGCATTATCTATTTGAAAACGCAAAACCCACTAATATTTAGTGCGACATCTTTTTGGTTAGAGTTGGAAAAAGATCGTTACAAATTGATCGGTCAATTTTCATATGTATTCATACAACATTCTTACTGAGTTCGTTAAAAGATTGCAAGTTTTGGCAAGAAAACAAGATTGAATTGAAATGTAAGTCGGTTTTAATATTATTTACTGCAAAAATTGTTGAAGTTGACATTTGATAATACTTTCAGAGTTCAATGCCGAAAATCAAAGCAACTTTATCGTCAAAACATAATAAATACGTGTCTGAACATCCAAGTGTATTTCAAACGGATGGAGTCGTCCTTTTTTGTAAAATTTGCAATAAGGCAGTGGCCTGTGAAAGAAAATTTTAAGTCGACCAGCATTTGAAAAGCATGAAAAATAAGGAACTGCATGATCGACGCTCCGAAAAAATATAGCCTTTGATAACTAGCACTGTAGCAGCGGGGCTAAGCAAATTCTCCATGGACTTATGCGAAGCTTTCATATCAGCAGATATCCCATTGTATAAGCTCAACAACCCAAAACTAAGAACATTTTTGAAAACATATACCAACGAGCTATTCCACATGAAACATCAGTGCGCAAAACGTATATCGACGAAATGTATGTTCTCTCATTAAACAAAATCAAAAATGCTTTAACTGGCCATTTCCTATGAATTTCCATACATGAAACCACCGATATCCAAGGGAGGTATGTTGCAAATGTTATTGTGGGAATTTTACATGAAAATTAAGATGTGTGCGACACAAAATTTTTACTCAATGTCGTGGAAATGGATAAAACTAATCACGCGACAATAGCTCGTGCTTTCAATGACTCCATTGCCTTGCTCGGTGACGATTTTGACAAAAATAAAGTTCTTCTCTTTTTAACCGATGCTGCGCCATACATGGTAAAAGCGGCAAAGGGGTTGCAAATATTTTATCCGAAGCTATTGCATGTTACTTGTATCGCTCATGCTGCCCATCGAATAGCTGAAGAAATTCGAAGTTATTTTAGTGAGCTGAATTCTTTTATATCATATGGAAAAAATATTTATAAAAACACCTTCGCGTGTACAAATTTTTAATGAAAAATTTCCTGGCATTCCGCTCCCTCCAGAGCCAATTATAACAAGATGGGGAACGTGGCTAAATGCTGTCAATTATTACAGCCAGCACGAAAAATTTGCCGAAGTAGTACAGGAGCTTGACGATTCCGACTCAATATCGATTAAGCGCGAAAAGAACTACTACAATTGCCATCTCTCAAATCTCAATTGATTTTTGTGCACAGCAATTATGGGCTTAATTGCTTTAGTTTTATTTAATTATAATTTAACACATTTTTTTAATTTATTGTTTTTCTTTTTATGTACCTTTTGTATTAGTAAACATATTAAACTATGTATATTAAATGAATTGTTTTTTTATGTTAAATGAAAAAAGGCTGATAGCCTTTTTGTCAAATAACTTGCAATATTTATTTTTAAAATAAAGTATTTGTAAAATATTTTTATTTGCATATTTGCTGTTTTTTTTTTTTTTGCATATTTTCTTATTTTAAGTGCATGTTTTATGCACATATTTCCTACTTTTTAGTGCATGAGATTCCTTGCCCTAGTAATGAGATTAGTTGTACAACCAATCTTAAAATCAAATTTGCATTGCATTCAAATTTTCTGAGCTAATTTTTTGCAAAGTTATTATAGCAGCGTGAAATTGATTGATTGTGGGTGGAAGGTTAAAAATTTAAAAAAAAATACGGCAATTAGTAATACATTTGTCTGATTTAAATGGATATTTTTTATATATTGGCGGCTAAATTTGAGTCGAGATGTTTCGACATATTCGGCGGCGGCTTCGACTGGCCCCAAATGGTCGGCTTCATTCTCTATGCAGGGCTGTGGAGTCGAATCAATTTTGCTCGACACCGACATTTTTCACCAGCATCTCCTCCGACTTCGGAGCACGGTTGCCACATGTGGTAGAATTCTTGATGTTTTGGTAGATTTTCCAAAGAGGTACTTCATAAATGTTCTGTAGAAATTAAATTAGAACAAATTTTCTATAGAAATAAAATGTTGACATCCTTTCTATAGAAATAAAATTTTGACAACATTTCCCATAGAAGTAAAATTACAAAATTTTTTATAAAATTTTGTATAGAAATTACTATGTACAAAATTTTGTATAGAACTAGGTTAGGTTAGGTTAGGTGGCAACCCAATGTATCAGGCTCACTTAGACTATTCAGTCCATTGTGATACCACATTGGTGAACTTCTCTCTTATCACTGAGTGCTGCCCGATTCCATGTTAAGCTCAATGACATGGGACCTCCTTTTTATAGCCGAGTCCGAACGGCGTTCCAAATTGCACTGAAACCACTTAGAGAAGCTTTGAAATACTCAGAAATGTCACCAGCATTACTGAGGTGGTATAATCCACCGCTGAAAAACTTTTTGGTGTTCGGTCGAAGCAGGAATCGAACCCACGGCCTTGTGTATGCAAGGCGGGCATGCTAACCATTGCACCACGGTGGCTCCCATTGTATAGAACTAACATTTTGAAAAAAAAAAAAATATAGAAATACAATTTTGACAAAATTTTCTATAGAAATAAAAATTGTACAAAATTTTCAATAGAAATAAAATTTTTACACAATTTTGAAACAAAATTTCTATAGAAATCAAATTTTGACAAAATTAAAAAAAAAAAATTTTTACTAATTTTTCTATAGAAATAGAATTTTGACAAAATTTCCTATAGAAATAAAATTTTGACAAAATTTCCTATAGAAATAAAATTTTGACAAAATTTCCTATAGAAATAAAATTTTGACAAAATTTTCTATAGAAATACACTTGTAGTTTAGTGAATGCATGGTTTTAAGCTGAAATAAAAAAACAACAACAATGATTAAAGAAAAAAAAACCAACAATAACAAATCGAAAGAAATAAAATTTTGATAAGAATCTTCTATAGAAATAGAATGTTGAAAAAGTTGTGTATAGAAATAAAATTTTGACAAAATTGTCTATAGAAATAAAATTTTACCAAATTTTCTATAGAAATAAAATTTTACCAAATTTTTTATAGAAATAAAACGTTGACAAATTTTCTATAGAAATAAAATTTTTACAAAATTTTCTATAGAAATAAAATTTTGACAAAATTTTCTATTGAAATAAAAATTTGACAAAATTTTGCATAGAAATTAATATGTGCAAAATTTTGTATAGAACTAACATTTTGAAAAAAAAATTTATAGAAATACAATTTGGACAACATTTTCCTTAGAAACAATATCTTGACTAAATTTTCTATAGAAATAAAATTTTGACAAAATTTTCTATAGAAATACAATTTTGACAAAATTTTCTATAGAAATAAAATTTTCTATAGAAATAAAATTTTGACAACATTTTCTATAGAAATAAAATTTAGGCATAATTTACTAAAGAAATAAAATTTTGACTAAATCTTCTATAGAAATAAAATTTTGACAAAATTTTCAATAGAAATAAAATTTTGACAAATTTTTCTATACACGGTTGAAAAAGACTGTTTTTCATATGTTTGGCTATAAACATTATATGTTTGGAACACAAATTTTTAAACACAATATTTTTGAGTGCAAGCATATAATGTTCATAAACTAGCATAACATGTTTGGGACATATATGTTAATATGTTAGAACATATTATGTTTGGGACATAAAATGTTTGTAAATATAATATGCTTGGATGCAAACATATATTAATTTAGAAATAGCCTATAAACATATATGTGTTTAGTAGCTTGGAGCGCAATTTAACAGGGAGCGATTTTGAATTAAGTTGGTGGTTGTTGCTTGTTATTACAAAATTAATATTTTATTTTTCCTTGGGCAATTGATCAGCTACTTCTTTGATCCTTACAAACTGTGTGGTCCGCTGTTCGAATCCCCGTCCGGCAAAAGGTAAAATTAAAATAAAAAAAAATCATAAAATTGAATAATTTATTCTACAATGTTTGTATTACAGAAAAAGGTGCTAAGAACTAAAAAATCTCGTGGAAGTGAGAAAGATGTGGGGGAATATACAATATATACCTATGTTGTTAGCACCTATATTACCTGTCTGTTTTCATAATTCATTATGATTGTAAATATATAAATAAATAAATAAAATTTTGAGCACAATATTGTTTGGGAGAATTTTTTTAAGCATATAATATTTTTGGGTGCAAAATGCTTCCAAACATATTATATGGTCACATAATAACATATTGTTTTTTGGAAGACAACATTATTGAATTTGGATGCAAAAATACAAAATGTTTGGAAATTGACTACCCAAACATATATTTTTTTAGACCAATATGCTTTCAAACATATTATATATTGGAAGAGATCAAACATATAAATGTTTGGGCAATACCCAAAAATGTATATGCTTGAAGCAAAATATGTTTGGGAGTATATGTTACAGAAGCGATTTTTTGTGAGCGTGTAGAAATAAAATTTTGAGAAAAGTTTCTGTAAAAATAAAATTTTGACAAATTTTTCTATAATTTCAATCTTTAAAAATTTTAATTTTCGTGTAAAGGTGGGTACAATGTTCGTTATTCGAGTTGAAAACCACTTTATTTTCGCGATTATTATTCGCGATATAAACAAAATGTGTTTTGGGCACAATTTTTAAACACAATATATTTAAGTGCAAACATGTAATGTTCCTAAACTAACACTAAATGTTTGGGACACATATGTTAATATGTTGGAATATATTATGTTTGGGGCATGAATGTTTCATAACAATAATATGTGTGAATGTAAATATATATAAATTTACAAATTTCGAGTAAACATATATATGTTGTGATATTTTATTCAGAGAGCGACAGAGAAGGGTATAGAGAAAGAAATAAAGATGGAAACTGGGAGGGTTGACGAAAGATATCAACACAACACACCGAGAGAATCAAAAGAGAGCAATTTAGATCGATAATGCCATCTTAATACCGGCCTTAAAGGTAAAAATGAAATGAAGTACAAAACACGATAAGTTTTAAATGCATTTAAAATTGTGTTAAATGCTAGTAAGAAACTGTTCACGCCTAAATAAATTTATTTGTATATTATAAAATTATTTATGTATGTTTATACTCAACTCCACGTTCTTCTTTTGAAATCCTTCCAAAATTTCAAACTTTTATACCAAAAACAGTTTTTTGTTACAAAATTGTTATTTTTGCAATAAAAAAATAATATTTTATCCAAAAGCTCAGTCCATTTCGTTTATATCAAGCTCTTTTCTGACTGTAAATCTTTAATAACCCACATTTAGAAATTTCATTATACAAATTTAATATAGTTAAATATAAATGTGTAAATTAAAAAATTAAAAAAATGGTGTTCGGTCGGAGCAGGGATTGAACCCACGACCCTTTGAATGCAAGGCAGACATGCTAACCACTGCTCCACGTGGCCAACAAATGTATGTTTCTGCTAAATAATGTTATGTTTGCATGGGCTCGTGGGCGCTGCAAACTATGCTATATAAATGTAACTTATAACGATAATTATCTACTGGTGACTATAACAGCTACGTAGCCCAGTGAATAGTGTGATGGCTTACAAACTGTATGGTCCTCGGTTCGATTCTCTGTCCAGGAGAAAGGTAAAATTTAAAAAAATTATAAAATTGAATAATTTCTTCAACATTATTTGTATTACAGAAAAAGGTGCCAAGAACTAAAAAATTTCGTGGAAGTGAAAATTATGTGAGGGAATGAGCACAATTGTCTTTGGGGAAAATTCGTCCAAGCATATATTTTTGGACTCAAAATGCTTCCAAACATATAATATGTTCACATAAAACAAACATATTAATGTTTCGGCAGTATCCAATAATATATGTGCTTCATGCAAAATATGTTTGGAACATATGTTAGAGAAGCGATTTTTTTTGAGGGTATATAGTAAGAATCTGCGTTTTCTGCTTTATAGTGAACTGATTTAATAAAGTAACCGCGAACATTTCAAAGCGAAAAACCAACATAGTAATGTCCTTAAGGTCATACTATCAAAGTCCATGCACCCAAAAAATTGTCTCTAATAGGAGAGATCAAAATATTTAATAGTGTAAATAATGAACTAAAATAATAAAACCTTTCTTTCGAAGGAAAAACATTTTTTTTTTTTCAAAATAAGATTTTTTTAATATAGTAGATTTTTGGTATTTTTTTTTTTCAAATTAATACAATTTTTTTTGGCATTAGTGGCAACCTTGCTGCGGTCGAACCAATTGTGACCAATAAAGTTTCATATTAAATGCTATATAATTTTCAATTTGATTTCATGGGTTTTTTATTGAAATTATTTTAGTTACTACAATTTTAAAATATATGAGAAAAATTTTTAAATAGTTAAGCAAATTTTACTTAAATTGAGTAAAAGTGTCCTTAATAAAGAAACAGTATAGAACACATTTTCGTAGTAAAACTAAATTCATTGTAACTTAACTATAATTGTGAATTGTTTTTCATTTGTAAAATACTTCAATCCCTCAAACCCAAATGTCCTTACAAAATGGTTTCCCACCATTGATATGCTATAAATCTAATTATGTGACACTCTTCGTGTCAATTTACCATTTCTTTTCCACCCCAATATAGACAAATGCCTCGTCCTACCTGGATAAACACTCATCATAAGTTGGTTGCATTGAATGTAGCCATTTTTAAAGAAAACCTTTAATCTGTAAAGAGTCAATGAGAATAAACAGAGTTTTACAAAAAAAGGTGTATATATTCTTTGTATTAAATGGAGATTTAGAACAGGGAAAGAGACACACACACAGTCCATGGAGTGCACATTGCATAAATTTGAGTTTTATTTATATAAATTTAAAACCTACACTGAAAAAACAGAGAACCCACCAGGAAGAAAACTTTTGATTAATTTCAGAAAATTTTATTAAACAGTATTACAAGCGCTAACATCACGTCGATATCACTAAAATAAGTAAATATTTTTCGGCAAATTCAAGAAAATTTATTAGACATAAATAATTTTATTCACTTTTTAAAAATTTGTAGCTTGAAAAAAAATATTGGAGTTCAAAATTGCAAGAATGTCTTTGGTGACATGATGGACGATTTTGTGTAAAATTTACAAATTTAAAGAAATAATGAAATATTTTGTGAGAAATACGAATTTAGTAAATCTTTATCATTAATTTCCTGTTTTTTATTTCATTTAACTAACGTACGCAAAAAATATTAGATTAAAGGAAACTTTCTCCAAACATAAAATGTCATGAACTAAAATATAGTTAAATGGGCTTTAGTGAAATAGAGAGTTCACTTTTTTTAGTGTAATGACCGCCCAGCAAAAAAAGCATAGCCAAAAAAGTAGTGGAAATGTTCTTTTTGTATTCGGAAGTGGTGCAAAATTGGCGCAGAAGCGATGTATTTAACATGGGCTTGTCATAGGACGGAAGTCCTCCATTGCACTGAATTTGCATCACTTCTTTAATTTTTTAATGGATTCTAACGCTTGTCGGAAACGTTTGACCTCAAATATTTTCAAAAATTCACAATTTTTTCAGATTGGATTTAACACTTTTTTCGCCAAAATTTAAATGATTTGTACCATTTTATGAATTCTTACTCTGTTTTTTACCTATTTGAAACAAATAAAATTAAAATTACCCATTACTACGTTTTACTGATTTATTTTTGATTTTAGCGACTAAACTCGAACCTAGTACCCGCCTTTAGTTGTTGTTTCTATTTCAGATATTATTGCTAATTCAGAATTTCGGATTTCATAAAAAAGGAAAAAAAAAACGTACACACAAAAAAATTATTGATTTATTTTATGAATAGTGTTCCCAAAAATTTTCCAAACACGGAATTCATAAATTGTATGAAAAAAGTTCATAAATTAAGTAATACAGGTTTTCATTGACTACGAATGTATACATAATATTATTATAAATGAAGTATACATAATTTTCGACATTGAAAAATATGTATTTTTACATAATATATACTAAAAACGTCATGCATTAAATGTATGTTTTCTTTTCGATTTTCCCCCAATTCTTAATGCCTGCATAATTGGTCAAAATGTATGAACTCGTGTATTAAAAACCACATTAAAGTCCTACGAGTAAAAAATATTTTATAATATTTTTTATTACTTATGTTATAAATATGAGGACGAATGCTTCCAGTTAATTAATAAAATTGTTTTATTTCGTCAACCTTTTTCGGCAATAAATAATATTTGAATCCCAACGGCGACTCAAACTGAACTGTAAAAACCAAACACAGCAAAGCCGCTCGTTGCCTTCAAAAACGTTATGTTTGTCTTGTATTAAATGCTTGTATTGTATACATATGAGAATAAATCCATATTGTGGCTCTCTCATGCTTAGAGAAAACCAGTATTTTTGTAAAGTTTCATTAATTTTATGAAAGAATACATGCGCATTATTAAAAATTTCTTAATTTAATAACAAGTATTTACGAAATAAAAAAATAAGTAAACGTACATCTATTTCATGAAAGAGTCCATAAAATAAATGTTTCTCTTCATGGTATATAGGCGGAAAAGGGTCACTGTAAAACATGATTTTTTTTCGAAAATTTGCCCTTTTTGCATCGATATTGAACTAATTAACTTATTACAGATCCAAGTATACACGATTTTTCGTCATCTTTCGTCAATACCTTTCATTTAAGTACCAGCAACGATTAAATCGGACATTTCTAACTCGAGATATAATTTGTTTAATGAAAAAAGAGCGAAAAACTAAAAATAACGAGATATCTCAAAAACTGTTTCATACAATTTTTTTTTGTAATTTTTTTTTTTTGAATTCACCAGATCAAAATACATAAGAAGTCATATCTCATCAAATGTACATGAAAAAATCTTATTTTGTAAACTAGTGTATTTAATATAAAATTGAACTAAAATTAACCAATTTTCATGAACTAAAATAAATTTAAATCGGCTATTAAATATTTCATTGTCTTTTTTCTGGGGGTACTTTCATTTAAACTCCTCTATGATTGTAATCAAAAATAATCAAATTTAGCAACACAAATTGATAATATTTCTCTCTTTTAAAAAAACTTAGTTATGTCTAATAAATTTTCTTGAAATTGTCGAAAAATATTTACTTATTTTTATGACATCGGCGTGATGCCAACGTTTGTAATACTGTTTAGTTAAAATTTTCTACAAATATTCAAAATTTTCTAAAAATAACCGAAAGTTTTCTTCCTGGTGGGTTCACTGTTTTTTCAGTGTGAGAAACTAAAAATAACGAGATATCTCAAAAACTGTTTCATACAATTTTTTTTGTAATTTTTTTTTCGAATTCACCAGATCAAAATACATAAGAAGTCATATCTCATCAAATGTACATGAAAAAATCTTATTTTGTAAACTAGTGTATTTAATATAAAATTGAACTAAAATTAACCAATTTTCATGAACTAAAATAAATTTAAATCGGCTATTAAATATTTCATTGTCTTTTTTCTGGGGGTACTTTCATTTAAACTCCTCTATGATTGTAATCAAAAATAATCAAATTTAGCAACACAAATTGATAATATTTCTCTCTTTTTTTAGTTATGTCTAATAAATTTTCTTGAAATTGTCGAAAAATATTTACTTATTTTTATGACATCGGCGTGATGCCAACGTTTGTAATAATGTTTAGTTAAAATTTTCTACAAATATTCAAAATTTTCTAAAAATAACCGAAAGTTTTCTTCCTGGTGGGTTCACTGTTTTTTCAGTGTGAGATTAATTTTATAAAATTTAAAATAAAATATAAATATTTTTAGAAAATTTCAACTAAACAGTATTACAAACGCCGACATTAGAAAAATTAGTAAATGTTTTTCGACAAATTCAAGAAAATTTCTTAGACATAATAATTTTTTTTCACTTAAAAAAATTATAGTTTGAAAAAAAAAATACAAAAAAAAAAAAACAAACAAAAATGTCTTTAGCGAAGATGGGAGCATTTGTAGTAAAATTTTCAAATTTAAAAAATAATGAACTATTTTGTGAGAAATATGAATTTAGTAAATCTTTATGCTTCATTTGTGTATCATTTTTTCAGTTCACTTAACTAACATACGCAAAAAATAGAAACCTTCACCAAATGTAATAACTCCATGAACTAAAATAAAATTAAATTGGCTTTAGTGAAATAAAGGGTTCACTTTTTTTAGTGCTGTTTTTTTCCAAACGTTTATTCTCTTTGGCGCTCCCTTTTCTCCGAATATATATTTTAATATTCAAAATAAATAATATTTAGAATCAAACATATCAATCTTTTGGGAAACCTCATTAATATGCCAAGCGCATAGCAAAAGCTGTCAAAATAATTTCAAAAATATCTTCACTCTTTTCGGAAAAAATCGTAATAATCGGCAATGTCGTTATAAAAATAAAACATAGTTTTTATACCCTCCACGATGGGGGGGGGGGGTACATAGTGTTGGTATATGGTCTCTAACAACCATGCAAAAATTGGTCCACATCGGTCCATAATTATATATAGCCCTCATATAAACCGATCCCCAGATTTGACTTTCGGAGCCTCTAAGAGAAGCAAATTTCATCCGATCCGGTTAAAATTTGGTACTTTGCGCTAGTATATGACCGATAACAACCATGCCAAAATTGGTCCGTATCAATTTTCTGTTCATAATCACGATTGCCACTCGAGCCAAAAATAATCACCTAAATTTTATTGCCATAGAAACATTTTATTTCTTTAGAAAATTTTGTCACAACATAATTTCTATTAAAAATTTATTTTATTAAAAATTTATTTCTATAGAAAATGTTGTCAAAATTTTATTTCTATAGAAATTTTTTTTGAGAATTTAATTTCTGTAGAAAATTTTGTCAAAATTTTATTTCTATAGGAAATTTGTGAAGCACCTCTTAAAGGGTGATATCGTTTATTTAAGAAATCAAATTAAATTTCTTTTTCACGTTCAATTAGTATAAAATTCAGGAAAAATATTCAGTTAGGCTTTCGCTTTTCCAAATCCGAATTGCCGGGCCTCACGCTTGACACCTGCCATCAGATTTTGTACAGCCACGTTGTCCACCTTCTTCGCCGCAGAAAGCCAGTTTGCCTTGAACTGCTGCTCGTCCTTAGCAGTTTTTTTGGTCTTCTTTAGGTTCCGCTTGACAATAGCCCAGTATTTCTCAATTGGGCGGAGCTCTGGCGTGTTGGGAGGGTTCTTGTCCTTGGGAACTACCTGCACGTTGTTGGCGGCGTACCACTCCATGGCCTTTTTACCGTAATGGCAAGATGCCAAATCCGGCCAAAACAGTACGGAACAACCGTGTTTCTTCAGGAAAGGCAACAGACGTTTATTCAAACACTCTTTCACGTACATTTCTTGGTTGACAGTCCCGGAAGCTATGAAAATGCTGCTTTACAAGCCACAGGTACAGATGGCTTGCCAAACCAGATATTTCTTTGCGAACTTCGACAGTTTTATGTGCTTGAAAATATCTGCTACCTTTCCCCTTCCTTTTGCCGTATAAAACTCCTGTCCCGGAAGCTGCTTGTAGTCGGCTTTGACGTAGGTTTCGTCGTCCATTACCACGCAGTCAAACTTCGTCAGCATCGTCGTGTACAGCCTCCGGAATCGCGCTTTGGCCGTCGTATTTTGTTTATCATCGCGATTTGGAGTCACTACTTTCTTGTAAGTCGATAGTCCGGCTCGTTTTTTGGCTCGATGCACGGTTGTAGACGATACACCCAGCTTATTTGCGGCATCTCGGAGAGAGAGGTTAGGGTTTCGCTTGAAACTACCGGCAACTCTCTTTGTCGTCTCTGCGGCTTCCGGTTTTCGATTTCCCCCCGATCCAGACTTCCTGGCTGTCGACAAACGTTCCCCAAACACTTTAATTACATTTGTAACGGTTGATTTGGCAACTTTTAGCGATTTTTCCAGCTTTGCGTGCGAGTAGCTCGGATTTTCGCGATGCGCGAGCAAAATTTTGATACGCTGCTCTTCTTGCTTGGACGGCATTTTGACAACTGAAGAGTGAATTCCAAAATCAAAATAGGAGCAACATTCTACACTCACACACCTTCAAAATGAGGGGTGTTCAGGTTTTTTAAATGCAAAATTGAAAGAAATACGTCAAGTTTATATTGACCAAATTTTGACCGTATCACCCTTTAGTTGGAGAGGAATATTTTGGAAGATCTTCCCAAATATCAAGAATTCTACCAATCTACCAAACAGTAAAAAATGTGTCAATCCATCGTGGAGGGTACATAAGATTCGGCCTGGCCGAACTTACGACCGTATATATTTACTTGTTAATTTTAATTTTAATTGTTTATTATATTATTATGTGTGGAGGTGGGTATTTATTTGTACAGTAGTACAATTATATTATAATTAGAAATTTTAGAATTTTTGTATAACACATTCTCACTAAGTCATTGTCAATGTTGGTACTAAAATAAGTTAAGATTTATAGTTTTAGGCAATCTTTTGAATAAATTATTCCTTCAAAGGAATCATTCTCAAGCGAAATTCTAATTTTAGTTTTTTTTTTTATAACAAATTGCTAGACATATTTTTTTCTGTGTATGCCCAATAATGTTGATGATGTTGAGGAGGATGCTAAATGTGTGATGTGGTTAAAATTCGAAAAAGAAACCAACGACACATCAATTTTTATGATGATCTTTTAAGTTACTAGTCTTCGTTGGTTCTCAATTCTCTATCTTACAGACTGAGTATCTTAATTGGGGATCAGTTTTTCAGTTTTTTTTTTGGTCAAACATGACGTGACTTTGTGAAATCAGCCATCAAGACATGGCATCAGCTGCCATTATTAAAGAATTTTTCCCATCCCTTTCCCTTTATGAAATGGATAAACATCCGCTCTCTTATGACGATTTTCTTTTTGTGGAAGATTCATTCGAATTCGTATCAATTTAATTCGATGTCATAAAGTTTATGATACCTTTCAAATGGAACGCATGGATGGGAGGATGAACGAGCGAATGCACTAGCCATTGAAAGACAGCCTTTTCTTCACACTTTGTTGTACCTATTTCATCCCGTAGAGTTTTAGCTGAGCCAGCATTAGAGGACAGCAAATCCATATTTCCTCTTAGTTGGTTGTTTAATAAAGGGTGTTATAAATTTGTGTTAATGTTTAAAACAATAGGGCCTACATTAGATCCATATGCAATAAAATATTATCCTTCTTAGAATCGAAGTACATATATACCAGTATCCAACCCTCAGTATCAGCACGTTTATAATGCTACACAACGGGGGGTTTTTTGGGGGATGATGGACATGTTTTATATAAAGGCGTACCCCAGTACATAAAATTTTTGTATTGCAACTTTTTGTTCGAAATAATTATGGAATTCATTTTATAACTTTTATCCCTCGCCATTCAATGATTTTGTTATTGTACACAGGAAAAAAAGATTCGTTGATGTATTAGGGATGTTTTTATAGGAATCGGTTCAGTATAATAATTCAGATTTACAATAATGATTTACATGAACTGTTTTTTATTTCTTACATTATTAAAATATAAGTAGTGCGCATCTTTAAAACTGAAAATAGAAAACTTTGCTCCTCTTTCGTCCACGACATACAATAAGGTACAAATTGAGCATTTGGACAATCTCTTTTGGTCATATCTCTTAAACTAAGCGTCCTAGAGCGAAAAGGACTTTAATTCGTGACCAAAAAAGTTGAAAAATCCACCCAAATCCTAAAAAATAAACAATTGTTTTGGCCATATCTCCTTAAATATGCGTTCTAGAGCGAAAAGGACTTTAAATCGTGACCACCGCCAAAAAAATTGAAAAATCCACCCAAATCCTAAAAATATTAAAATTTTTATATTAAAAACTTCTTTTAGACATATCTCATTAAATATGCGTTCTAGAGCGAAAAGGACTTTAATTCGTGACTACCCGCAAAAAATTGAAAAATCCACCCAAATCCTAAAAAAAAATATTTAAAATTTTTTTAGATTTTATTGTGGGAGCCCAAACACACTAATTTATATTTTTACTCAGCTGGGCAAAGATATTGTTTCATAATTGTGAAATCATTCGCTACACTGAAAAAAATATTCTCGTACGTGAAGAAAAACGCTGAAAAATCGAATAATAAAACGAAAAACTGTTATACTCCATATAAAAACGTTAGCGCGGAATAAATGCGAAATCTTTGTTTTGAGCATTTTCAAACACAAATTTAAGAATGTAAAAAGTACAAAATGGGTTCCCAAATTTCGTGAAAAACTCCTGTAGTGATACACTTTAAAATTTTTAATTAAAGAATATAATAATATGTTTATCAAACAAAAAAATAAACAAGTATATACGGCCGTAAGTTCGGCCAGGCCGAATCTTATGTACCCTCCACCATGGATTGCGTAGAAACTTCTACTGAAGACTGTCATCAACAATCGAATTACTTGGGTTGCGGTAACACTTGCCGATAGCATGGTATCTTAAAACTTCCTAACACCGTCTTCTAAATTACAAGGTAGTCCATACGTAGTATATATTAAACTAAAAAAAGGCCGATCAAATACGTATATAACTAAGTTTAAAGTTTCTACAGAAATAAAATTTTGACAAAATAAAATGTTGACAACATTTTCTATAGAAGTAAAATTTGGAAAAAAAATTTTTTCTATAGAAATAAAATTTGGAAAAATTTTTCTATAGAAATAAAATTTTGACAAAATTTTCTATAGAAATAAAATTTTGACAAAATTTTCTATAGAAATAACATTTTGACTATCTTTTCCGGCTATATATAACTATAGACCGATATGGACCAATTTGGGCATGGATATTAGCGGCCTTATACTAACACCACGTTGCAAATTTCAACCGGATCGGATGAATTTTGATCCTCCAAGAGGGAATCTGGGGAACGGTTTATATGGGGGCTATATATAATTATGGACCGATATGGACCAATTTTTGCATGGTCATTAGAGAACATATACCAACACCATGTACCAACTTTCAGCCGGATCGGATGAAATTTTCGTTTCTTAGAGGCTCCGCAAGCCAAATCGGGGAATCGGTTTATATGGGGGCTATATATAATTATGGACCGATGTGGACCAAGTTTTGCATGGTCATTAGAGAACATATACCAATACCATGTACCAAATTTCAGACGGATCGGATGAAATATGCTTCTCTTAGAGGCTCCGCAAGCCAAATCGGGGGATCGGTTTATATGGGGGCTATATATAATTATGGACCGATGTGGACCAATTTTTGCATGGTTGTTAGAGACCATATACTAACACCATGTACCAAATTTCAGACGAATCGGATGAAATATGCTTCTCTTAGAGGCTCCGCAAGCCAAATCGGGGGATCGGTTTATATGGGGACTATATATAATTATGGACCGATGTGGACCAATTTTTGCATGGTTGTTAGAGACCATATACTAACACCATGTACCAAATTTCAGACGAATCGGATGAAATATGCTTCTCTTAGAGGCTCCGCAAGCCAAATCGGGGGATCGGTTTATATGGGGGCTATATAATTATGGACCGATGTGGACCAATTTTTGCATGGTTGTTAGAGACCATATACTAACACCATGTACCAAATTTCAGACGAATCGGATGAAATATGCTTCTCTTAGAGGCTCCGCAAGCCAAATCGGGGGATCGGTTTATATGGGGGCTATATATAATTATGGACCGATGTGGACCAATTTTTGCATGGTTGTTAGAGACCATATACTAACACCATGTACCAAATTTCAGACGAATCGGATGAAATATGCTTCTCTTAGAGGCTCCGCAAGCCAAATCGGGGGATCGGTTTATATGGGGACTATATATAATTATGGACCGATGTGGACCAATTTTTGCATGGTTGTTAGAGACCATATACTAACACCATGTACCATATTTCAGCCGGATCGGATGAAATTTGGTTGTCTTAGAGGCTCCCCAAGCCAAATCGGGGGATCGGTTTATATGGGGGCTATATGTAATTATGAACCGATATGGACCAATTTTTGCATGGTTGTTAGAGACCATATACTAACACCATGTACCAAATTTCAGCCGGATCGGATGAAATTTGCTTCTCTTAGAGCGATCGAAAGCAAATTTGGGGGTCCGTTTATATGGGGGCTATACGTAAAAGTGGACCGATATGGACCAATTTGTGCATGGTTGTTAGAGACTATATACTAACACCATGTACCAAATTTCAGCCGGATCGGCTTGCTTCTCTTAGAGGCTCCGCAAGCCAAATTTGGGGGTCCGTTTATATGGGGGCTATACGTAAAAGTTGACCGATATGGACCAATTTTTGCATGGTTGTTAGAGACCGTATACTAACACCATGTACCGAATTTCAGCCGGATCGGATGAAATTTGCTTCTCTTAGAGCAATCGCAAGCCAAATTTTGGGGTCCGTTTATATGGGGGCTATACGTAAAAGTGGACCGATATGGCCCATTTGCAATACCATCCGACCTACATCAATAACAACTACTTGTGCCAAGTTTCAAGTCGATAGCTTGTTTCGTTCGGAAGTTAGCGTGATGTCAACAGACGGACGGACGGACGGACGGACATGCTCAGATCGACTCAGAATTTCACCACGACCCAGAATATATATACTTTATGGGGTCTTAGAGCAATTTTTCGATGTGTTACAAACGGAATGACAAAGTTAATATACCCCCATCCTATGGTGGAGGGTATAAAAAATAATTTAAGGTATAAATCTTTTAAATCAAATTAATTTAAAGATAGGTTTATAAAGTAGACAAAATAAACAAAAAATCAGTAAATAAAGACATTTTTCGCCACAAAGAGTCTGCCGTTGCAGTGTATTAATTGTAGGTGTTAAGTTATGAGACCCATAATTAAATGAAATTTTAACTCTAAAAATGCTTTCGACTGCAAAGTTAAAATACCATTAATTTGTTTTTAATGGTGTCAAATATTAAAAATGCTCTATCAACACAAGTAGTTGAAAAGAATGACTAAAATAATGCCAATGTATACTTGCTTATATTTAGGAACTTCGGTTGACTTCCTGCATCTGTTTCCCCAAATTCATGACAGAATTTTTCCAAATTTGGTTGAGAATTGCTCCACTTTATAAGGTCTAAGATATTTTTTAACCCCCAAAAATCCCCCCAAATAAATGTTACCCCTACCCACTAAACGTGGAAAGACCCCCTAAATTTGGAGGGGGGACCCCTAACCGGGCAACACTGCCGTATGGACGAATATCCGATGCCCATTAGCTAATTTCGCATTGACCGTTTAATACGACAGTGCCATCTATACTTTAACATTACTAACATTAAGATGAAATTAAAGGGTTGGTGTCTGAGAAAAGTCGCATTGCCAACTAAAGTGGTAACGCGTTATAAGGGCAAAACCCAATAGAGGGCTTTCGTTCGACTGGAATGATGGATTTCTTCCATCTTCGTTTTTTTGGTTTTAGTTCCACGTCAGTGTGTGTTGGTAGAGTCACACAATGCTCATATACCAGGACTTTCCATCTTCTTCTTTGATTTCTTCCAAATTTGATGATTTCAAATTCAGCTGTTTTGGACATCACAGTCGACCGATAGATTTCCGAGAGACAGGAATAGTGCTTTCTGTCGCTGATGAAGGAATTACATTGGAAATTGTTCTTTAAAGTAAGTACTATGTTCGCTTTTCGAGTTGAAATTTTCGCGGTTACTTTACTAAAACAATGCAATATAAAGCAGATAAATTAACTCAATTGATGCGCAATTTCTTGTTCCTATAGATTTCGGCATGACTTTACGGGAATATGTTTGTTTTCATTTATAATTTTGATTATTTCAGGAAAAGTAATCGCGAAAATATAGTGATTTTCAACTCGAAAAACGAACATAGTACACCCCTTTATGTGGGATTTATACAATGACCCAATAGTGGCAATCTATGAACTTCACTTTCATGCATGCAAAAAACCAATCAGCATTATGCCGTCATTATTCCGTATCTGGATGAAACGTCTGTGTTTGAAAAAACTCTTACAGTGTAGACAAACGCTAAAGATTTAATTACACACCACGCGTCAATCCGTGCGTTGATGGAAGGGTTGATTTTTTCTGTTTGCGGCAGACTATTCGAGCTTTTGATTAGAGAGAGAAATTTCAACTCTTCAATCATTGAACGCATGGTATGTAATTCTACCTTAAGAATTCTTGGCGATAAGTAATAAATTAATAAATGTTTCCTTAAAAACCCTGGCCAGCTGAGAGCAAACAAAGCTTCAGTACAATGTACATGTTCTGCAAGTACAATTGGAAGTTAAAAAATCACGATAAGTTTATTTTAGAAGCTAAAATTTTGAATGTGTAAATATTTACTGGATGCCATTTGTGTACTTTTCGGCAATTTTAAGAAAATAGAGTAAAATGTTTTTACTGGAAACGTATGGAAACAGACCTAATGAGAATTATAGTCATTTTTGACACTACCCTATAGAAGCGTACCCTGTTTTCATTCCCTACAAATAGCCTCGGGTACTCGGTATTGCATTTGCTGTCAAGTCAGTCGCTACAAATAACAAAGTCATCTCGAAGAAGAAGAAGCATTACTTTGCAAAATTTGGATATTCTCAAGCAAACGATTGTTTCATTAATAAAAAATGGTAAATATTTATTAGAAAATCTCTTTAAGTGTGTAAATTATTTTATATGAATTTGCAGGAAACCTCAATTAAAGTTCAACCTACAGCCAATACAGTTTTAGATGCTTCTCCATCATTTGCTGGACCCGGCAAAAGCAATTGTTTAATGCAAGTTGCCCATATCCATAGACTGCGAGATTCCGAGGCTAACTATGATACCCATCAATATAATCTTCATATGCAAATGTTGAGGAATCGTGAGGGTTTGAATGCTCCTTTAAAAATGGGCATGGAATTGCATGCTGCTAGACAAATTGGACGTTTGCCATTTTTGCAATCTAGGTGAGATTTATTTTCAATTACTTATAAATCGAAGATATTACCAGAAGATGACCAATGCAATTTATTATCATGGATAATCTAATTGCTGGTTTCTTTTTGGGCATTTATATATTAAATCTGGAATTCTCTAAATATTCTTCCTTGGGGAAAAAGGGAAAGTTTACTATCTTACAGTCAATTGACACCTCCAAGTTTTTTTAATATACATCAACGAGACACACTAGGTCAAAAGGGTTTAGGTTCTAATATTGTTTTAAAGTCTAAATTTCATTCCCTGGGGAAAATCGATGATATAAATGAGTGCATAAGGTAACCGCTGAGTCTGGGATTGAATACGGACTGGACATACCTTTTACTTATAAGATATGTTTTGAATGAGACAAATTCAGGAATTAACGGATATATGCGTGGTCGAACTTTTGAAGTCACTGTTTGCTTATACATTTTTGAAATTGATAGTTAATTCTAGCATGAAAAATATTTTAACACATTATTTCCACTTTCTACTCAGATTAATCTTATTTACCACATGATGGTCTGAGTAGCATCGGCGTCTAACGTAGATTTATTTAAAGGACAAAATTAAACTCACTTCATTGACCATTCATGTTTTGTATAATAAATTCTGATGTGTATTTTTTTTTTTTTTTGTAGTTGTAAGTTTTAACCCTTTTCATTCAAAATTTGTCAAGGTCTGATATAAATATTATAGTTGTCATACATATTTTTGCGCTTTTAATTTAGAGTGTCGGTGGAAATTTGAACATAGTACCCACCTGTAGATTGCGAACTTTTCTCATATCAAGGAGTGCTGCCCGATTTTATGTATAGCTCAATGAAACTTGACCTTACGTTGAAACCACTTAAAGAAATTTTCATACACCCAAAACTGTCACCAGCGATACTGAGCGGGTATAAACCACCACTGAACAATTTTTGTGTTCGGTCGAAACTGGGATTTAATCCACGAGTATGCATACTAACCGTTGTATATTCCTTGAATGGAATATGGTCCTGTGACATAGAGTATGCAATTTGAGAAATATGCGTATGGAATAAGTCGGTACTATACCGATACTGCTGTTCCCATTTGGGACATCTTCATACAAACAATAACTTTCTGTCACTTTGTGAGCTCTACGAGGATATATGTGATTATTACGCCCATTTTCATGAATCGCCGTTAGTGCTCCGTTAGCTAACGAACTTTTAAACCGTACTATGGATATATCAGCCATTTTGATTATATATTTCATATGCCAGTTAGGATCTTAACTGCTGTAAAATTCTCAGTTAAAGTTAACCGGAGAGAAAGTACTTACTTTCTGTTAACCTAACGGAGCTACATGAACTTGGCCGTTAGTGTCTATTCTATCCCCGGAAATTTCCTTAATTTAAATTTGTTTGTTCCTATTGTGTGGAAAATGACGCACATGTCTACATGTCTTTTTTTAATATTGAATTCGATTGCCATACTTTTGATATGGAGAATCAGTTTAGATTTGTTTGAATTGGCTACCTTTAGAAGGGGTTATGGCCTTCAAACGGCCGAATCCGGAGATTTTGGCTTGAATTCTGGTGGTCAATCGAATGTGCATATTTTCGTCTGACCTCCTTGAAAGTGAACCAGATCACCTTGCTTGTGTTGTTGAAATCACTTTCCACCAAATTCCATAACTGGCCACTTTCATGTAAGCAAAGCAATTCCTGGGGTCATTCGTTGTGTGTGTGCCGGTTAGCTCTTGTACTTTTGCGAGCTTCAATATGTGTTGCATCCGTTCAATGTTTGAAACTCACAAGCAAGTTTTACCATAAGACATTATGAATAATTCGCTGCTCTTTTGTGGAATTGCAAACGTGTTCATCAAATTGCGTTAATAGTGATATAGAGTATTACATTTTATGGGAATACAAATATTGTCTCCATCGTTTTTAATGTGTTAACTTTTGGAGATATTTTCTATATACTTGACTTATAATAGTTGATAAATTCGTTCTAGATTTGTATAGCAGTAGATTATAATCTAACTAAAAACTTTAGATTTTTATACAGTTTTTTTATTTTTAATAAATTAACCCGTTTTACAATCAAGTTCAAACGGCCATATACGATTACAGCCGATCGATTCAACAATAGGATTAACTTTAGTTAATTTCTTTAAACGCAAATTACATGAAAACATCACTACTTCTTAACATTTGTTTTGCAAGCCTTACATGACAAAATATTTATTTTGTTATATTTATTTTTTATTCCAGCCGCATGATGGAGGATGTTTTATTGGGTCGTGATGAAATGATTGGTTTTGAAGACTTTTTGGGTGTTCCAGAAAATGTTGAGTTTATCCGACAACCCCATGTTGTAATGGAAAAATCTTTAGGAATATTGTAATTGATCACATTTAATGTAATATTCAGTTTCTTGTAAAAATAAAAGGTTTTTGTAAAATTAAAAAAAAGATAAAAAAGGATTGTAATCTTTTTCAATATTCAGAACATACATGGTAGTTTTCTTTATTCCTGAAATGCCATTTTTGTTTTTTTTTTTTTTTGATGAATTACTACTCGTTCTAGGACGCATATTTAAGGAAATATCGCAAAATGTGTATTTTCGACGATTTTCATAGGAATTAAAATTTTTTTGCGGGTACTCACGAATTGACGTACTCCTATTTAAGGAGATATGGTCAAAATAAGTCTTTCATATAAAAATAAGGATTTTTCGAGGATTTTCATGGGAATTCAGATTTTTTGGGGTGGAAAGGACGAAAAAAATTGGATTTTTCGAGAATTTTGATAGGAGTTTTGAAATTCATTATTCATGGATGGCTGAAGTCAGAGTCAGTGGCGAAACAATTTCGAATGTACCCTACCCCAAGATTCTCGGGGTCACATACAACAGTCTTTTCAAGTCGTCTACCCACGCAACTTCAATTTGTGATAAGCTGAAATAAATTCCTCAAGTCTCAAGTCGTTTGCCGGCGGCATTTGGTGTGCGGATGAGGAAACCTTGTTGACTACCTATAAGGCAATTGGTTGGATAATGGTAAACTATGCAGCACCAGTGGGGACGCGTCAGAAAAGTAAACACTGCCTTACAATTGCGAAAGGATGTCTCCGCAGTACTTCCTGGATCACCTTTATGTGAAGACCAAGATCTTCCAAGTGCGCACTGTCAAAGCAGTATCTCCTATGTTATTATCGCTCTAATCATCCAAACCACCATCTTATGGATATGCAACTATCACCCACGAATGTAAAGAGTTGATCTACATGATGTACAGCGCGAAATCTAGCGTTACAACGAGAGGCCGAAAAACGATTAATACTGTAGATGACTAAGATCCGGCAAGTTCAGCCGCTAAGATCAGGCAAATGCAGCCGCCTTAATTTCTACCTATCAGTAATTGATAGCAGCGTAGGTTTTCCATTTGCAATCAAAAGGCCACACGACTAGAGGTGTGCGCGTGAGTGAAATTTCATTCACAATCACGCACATTCACGAAGCGAAATGTTTGTTCACGCACGCTAACGAACGATAAAGGGTGATACGGTCAAAATTTGGTCAATATAAACTTGACGTATTCTTTTCAATTTTGCATTTAAAAAACCTGAACACCCCTCATTTTGAAGGTGTGTGTGTGTGTGTGTAGAATGTTGCTCCTATTTTGATTTTGGAATTCACTCTTCAGTTGTCAAAATGCCGTCCAAGCAAGAAGAGCAGCGTATCAAAATTTTGCTCGCGCATCGCGAAAATCGGAGCTTCTCGCACGCAAAGCTGGCAAAATCGCTAAAAGTTGCCAAATCAACCGTTACAAATGTAATTAAAGTGTTTGGGGAACGTTTGTCGACAGCCAGGAAGTCTGGATCGGGGGGAAATCGAAAACCGGAAGCCGCTGAGACGACAAAGAGAGTTGCCGGTAGTTTCAAGCGAAACCCTAACCTCTCTCTCCGAGATGCCGCAAATAAGCTGGGTGTATCGTCTACAACCGTGCATCGAGCCAAAAAACGAGCCGGACTATCGACTTACAAGAAGGTAGTGACTCCAAATCGCGATGATAAACAAAATACGACGGCCAAAGCGCGATCCCGGAGGCTGTACACGACGATGCTGACGAAGTTTGACTGCGTGGTAATGGACGACGAAACCTACGTCAAAGCCGACTACAAGCAGCTTCCGGAACAGGAGTTTTATACGGCAAAAGGAAGGGGAAAGGTAGCAGATATTTTCAAGCACATAAAACTGTCAAAGTTCGCAAAGAAATATCTGGTTTGGCAAGCCATCTGCACCTGTGGCTTGAAAAGCAGCATTTTCATAGCTTCCGGGACTGTCAACCAAGAAATTTACGTGAAAGAGTGTTTGAATAAACGTCTGCTGCCTTTCCTGAAGAAACATAGTTGTTCCGTACTGTTTTGGCCGGATTTGGCATCTTGCCATTACGGTAAAAAGGCCATGGAGTGGTACGCCGCCAACAACGTGCAGGTGGTTCCCAAGGACAAGAACCCTCCCAACACGCCAGAGCTCCGCCCAATTGAGAAATACTGGGCTATTGTCAAGCGGAACCTAAAGAAGACCAAAAAACTGCTAAGGACGAGCAGCAGTTCAAGGCAAACTGGCTTTCTGCGGCGAAGAAGGTGGACAAGGTGGCTGTACAAAATCTGATGGCAGGTATCAAGCGTGAGGCCCGGCAATTCGGATTTGAAAACTGAATATTTTTCCTGAATTTTATACTAATTGAACTTGAAAAAGAAATTTAATTTGATTTTTTAAATAAACGATTTCACTGATTTACACGCGTTTTCCCTTGACCAAATTTTGACCGTATCACCCTTTATGTTTGGTAGCCACTCACACTCACGAAATGTAAACCGGTACACCCGCATGCGCACGCACGAACTACTTTTAAAGACTCACGCTCACGCACGATTCACTACAATTAACGTGACTCACGACAAATTCACGAGACTCACTACATTTTCCAACCGGGAAAGAGGAACTTGCCAAAATTTGCCAAAATTGACAAGATTTTTGCAAAATTTTATTTCTGTAGAAAATTTTGTAAAAATTTTATTTTTATAGAATATTTTTGTCAAAATTTTAGTTCTATAGAAAATTTTGTCAAAATTTTATTTCAATAGGAAAATTTGTCAAAACTTTATTTCTGTAGAAAATTTTGTAAAAGTTTTATTTTTATAGAACATTTTTGTCTAAATTTTATTTCTATAGAAAATTTTGTCAAAACTTTATTTCTATAGAAAATTTGGTCAAAATTTTATTTCTATAGGAAATTTTGTCAAAATTTTATTTCTATAGAAATTTTCGTCAAAATTTTATTTCTATAGAAAATTTTACCAAAATTTTATTTCTATGGAAAATTTTGTCAAACTTTTATTTCTAAAGACAATTTTTGCAAAGCTTTATTTCTACATAAAATTTTGTGAAAATTGTATTTCTATAGAAAATTTTGTCTAAAGTTTATTTCTATAGAAAATTTTGTCAAAAGTTTATTTCTATAGAAAATTTGGTCAAAAGTTTATTTCTATAGAAAATTTTGTCAAAATTTTATTTCTAAAGACAATATAAGAATTGTACCAACTGTGGCAATTATGCACACGACGCGTAACATTTTTGCTTGCCCAGCTAAACCTACCCGTCTCACCACAAGATCACTCTGGACACATCCCATCCTAGGCGCAGAGTTTCTCTATCTGGATATAAGCTGAAGTACCAACAGCGCTACACGAGATGGATGATAACACAACACCTGTTACAAAAACAACTAGGACTCATTCCAAATTAATCCGATAAATTGATGAGATTTTACAAGACCTTATTATAGTTTTGTGAATAATTTTATATTTTTTTATTTTCCAAAAAATGGGAAGAATCTGTTATTGCACTTTCCTTTGAGTGTAAAGCAAATAATAGTGCAATGTAATATTACAGTATGTTATATTAAAGATTATAAAAAAACACATGTCGATTTTATATATTTGAGCCAAATATGCATTCTATGATTTATTTGTAATATTTTCGAAAGCACAAAATAGCTTGAATAAACTTTTTTTCTATGATGACAATTTGTAAGAGTGTTTCATGAATATTTCCGAAGTAAAGTATCATAGTTATATTTTTTTTAATAATACATATAATTTAATAAATTGTAGATGATATACTGTATTAACACTAAATGCAGAAATAACTTTTAAGGGTTTCTTTGTATTTTCCTCATCGTTTAATATTCGATTTATCATATTCGCAGACTTTAAATGAAAAAAAAAAAAAAACAAACGAAATAAAGATAATAATAAAAAACTAAATTATTTCGTTTTCTATGAAACTACACAAAAAAAAAATTTAGAGAAATACAATCTTGTACTTATTCAGTAAAAAATATATATAAAAAAATTGGGAAATATTAAACTAAAATTAAATACAAAAATGTATATATAAAAAAATTGCAACAATTAAATTGTAAATGGACGAATTCGAGTTACAGATAGTATGAATAGTCAATACAAATAAAATAAACTATAAATTTGTATTTCTTTTTATTAAGGCTATTGTCACAAATAAACTAAAAAATACAATAGAATGAAGAATATATTTACTAACAAATAATTAACAACTGCATTTGTTTTTATATTTAAAAAAAATTTTTTCTTTCGGATTTTCTTTAGTTGTAAAAACCCCATACATTAAGGCTCTATATTTTTCGCTGAGAGCTACAAAATTAATTCGGTAGGAGCTAGATCTAGCTTAAAAATATATGTATTGAAAACTCCAACACTAAAAGCTAAATTAACAATTAAGAACACTTTGTTTAAACTATTCAGTTATTAATCATAGGTATATAGTTGGAGGATATTTCTTTATTCTTCACTAATGTTTCCCTTCAGGGATGTATACTTTTACCATCGTTCGGTAATTATTGCGGTCCATTCAATACAGCAAAACGTTTCGAATTAATAACAATTTTAAGAGCATTTCCAAGGAAGCAGTTGTAAGACATATATATTCGTAGTTTCTTCTTTGTGGTGTGTGTGTGTTTGTTTGTTTTGTTTCCATATCGTTCGTTAATTATTTATAATAAATTGGTGGTGTTTTAATAAATCCAATTAACTGGAACCCATTGCTCCTGATGGCTCATTTCGTCAAGTGTTTCGACGACCTGGCGGAACGTATCATCGAAATCTTCATTGATGATGACCATATCAAAGTATTTTTCGTATTTTCGTTGTACAAATGCACTCTCTTCAACGGTGGAAATTAAATCATCATCCTATAATGGGAACATATGAGTTGACATTAGTAATATACACAAATTTTAATTTGAAATATATTTACTTCATATAAAGATGCCAGTGATTCCAAGGTACGGGCTCTCCTTGAACTGAAACGTATGGAGCTTTGACGATCGAACTGTAATTTTTATAAAAAACAAAAACAATATGATATAGCAAATTCTAAAATATATTCAATATTTATAGCTATACTTACAGTTAAATTTTTACTAGAACCCGTTGCACGTCTCTCAGCATAAATGGATTTTAACTGTTCCATACCAGGAGCTCCAATGAATATAACAAATGGCATCAATTCTTGACTATTGTGTAAAATTTTCAAAGCATTTGGAGCACAATCCAAAACACACATTTTACCTGTAAAAAAATGCGAAAACAATTTTAATAGTATTCTTAAATATAAATTGACTTCAATAATCTCTATTTGGTCTTGTTTTTAATTAAATTAAAATAATATGATGTAATAAAACAGAATTTTTTTAATAACGTCAGTTTATTGTTTCTGCAGGGTTTCTTTACTCGAATAAGGGAAAGCGTATACCAAGATGGAGTTGGTTATTAAAATATTTAAATAAAATTTATAGAAATAAAATTTTGACAAAATTTTCTATATTTTGTATAGAGATACAATTTTGACAAAATTTTCTATAGAAATAAAATTTTGAGAACATTTTCTATAGAAATAAAAATTTGACAAAATTTTCTATAGAAATATATTTTTGACAAAATTTTCTATATAATTAAAAATTGGACAAAATTTTGACGAAATTTTCTATAGAAAGAAAATTTTAAGAAAATTTTCTATAGAAATAAAATTTTGACAAAATTTCCTATAGAAATAAAATTTTGACAAAATTTTCTATAGGAATAAAATGTTGACAAAATTTTCTATGGAAATAAAATGTTGACATAATTTTCTATGGAAATAAAATGTTGACATAATTTTCTATGGAATAAAATTTTGACAAAATTTTCTATAGAAATAAAATTTTCTATAGAAATAAAATTTTGAGAAAATTTTCTATAGAAATAAAATTTTGCGAAAATTTTCTATAAAAATAAAATTTTGACAAAATTTTCTATAGAAATAAAATTTTGACAAATTTTTCTATAGAAATAAAATTTTGAGAAAATTTTTATGGAAATAAAATTTTGACGAAATTTTCTATAGAAATAAAATTTTGAGAAAATTTTCTATAGAAATAAAATTTTAACAAAATTTTCTATAGAAATCAAATTTTGAGAAAATTTTCTATAGAAATAAAATTTTGACAAAACTTTCTATAGAAATAAAATTTTGGAAAAAAATATACAAAATTTTCTATAGAAATAAATTTTTGAGAAAATTTGCTATAGAAATAAAATTTTGAGAAAATGTTCTAAAAGTTGATAGAATTTCCTGTAGAAGTAAAAATGTTGACAGAATTTTCTGTAGAATTAAAAATGTTGACATAATTTTCTGTAGATGTAAACATTTTGACAAAAGTTTTCTATAATTTCAATATACGAGTACACAACAAAAAATTTTTCTGATTCAATCACAAAATTAATTGATCCAATTAATTTTTTAATTAAATGTCTTCAATCACAAAATTGATCAATCACAGTTTTAATTTAATTTAACAAATACTTGATTAAAAAATTTTGATTTCATTAGCAAATTTCAATTAAATTTTTTAATCGATTCTTTTAAAAATTTCATTGATAGAAATAAAATTTTGACAAAATTTTCTATAGAAATAAAATTTTGAGAAAATTTTCTATAGAAATAAACTTTTGAAAAAAAATTTCAAAAATAAAATTTTGAGAAAATTTTCTATAGAAGTAAAATTTTGAGAAATTTTTTATAGAAATAAAATTTTGAGAAATTTTTCTATAGAAATAATTTTTTTTTGATTTCAGCCTAAAACCATGTATTGACTAAACTACAAGTGTAGTTTAACCAACAGAGGAAAAGAATGTTTGTTAAATTTATTTGGGCAAAGCCCTATAGACTGCAAGATGGTTGGATGGACGCACGTTTCGGAATTACCACATTCCTCATCAGCATCCTCTACTTGTAAGAAAAAAAAATTTGAGAAAATTTTCTATAGAAATAAAATTTGACAATTTTTTCTTATAGAAATACAATTTTGAAAAAATTATCAATAAAAATACAATTTTAGAAAAAATTTTGTGTAGTAAATAAAATTCTGCAAAATATTGTACAGAAACAAAATTTTGACTAAATTTTCTATAGACATAAAATTTTCTAATAAAAAAATTTATTACTATAAAATGTTGGCAAAATTTTCTATAGAAATAAAATTTTGAAATAAAATTATCAATAGAAATAAAATTTTGAAAAAAATTTTGTGTAACAAACAAAATTTTGCAAAATTTTCTATAGAAATACAATTTTGCAAAATATTCTGTAGAAACAAAATTTTGACTCAATTTTCTATAGAAATAAAATTTTGACAAAATTTGCTATAGAAATAAAATTTTGACAAAACTTTTTATAGAAATAATATTTTGACAAAATTTTCTATAAAAAACAACTTTGTTCTGTCAATATTCCACATATGTATATGGCCTTAAAATGAAATTTAAAAAAAAATAATTTCAATTGTTCGAAATATTTAAAATAAATTGATATGGACATTAAAGTGGATCGATCCAACCCATCTGCTAGTCTAACATTCTAGGAAACATAAAAAGATAGCCGTAATGGAAGTTGATTTTCATTTACAATCATGCTGTACATTGATCGAATGAATAACGCAATGGAAACTAATTTGCGTAAAAACTTGCTTAGTTACAAAAATGTGAAGTGTTTTAAAAAATTTGGTTTAGCCGGAGTCGGTGTCGAGCAAAATTTTTACGACTCCGACTCCAGGAAAATCTTCAGACTCCGACTCCAAGACTCCGACTCCGGCTCCACAGCCCTGGATTCAATACACATAAAAAAAGTTCTGATTCAATCACAATTGATCCAATTAATTTTTTAATTAAATGTCTTCAATCACAAAAATGATCAATCACAGTTTTAATTGGGCATAACAAATACTTGATTAAAAAATTTGATTTGATTAGCAAATTTTAATTAATTTTTTAACCGATTCTTTAAAAATTTAATTGATGTTGATTGTAAAACTTAATTGTTTAATAAAAAACCTGACTATTTTCAATTAAATTCTTAACTGAGTTTGTGTTGTTAGAGTGATTAAAAAAGTTAATTGTTTGAAATTTTAATTTAAAATTAAAAAACAAAATTCCATCACTTTTTTAACTGGCCTAGTCTTCCGAGTTTGATTAAAAAGTTATTTGTATCAATTAATTTTTTAATTAAATATTTAAAAATTTTCAATCATTCACTTAATTAACTTAATGTTCCTATCTTGATTAACATTTTAATTGTATCAATTAATTTATTTATTGAAATTTTGTTCAACTTCAATCAACTGTTTAATTGGAATTATTTTGAAGAGATTTTTTCTGTGATATTTAAAAAAATTTTAATTTTCGTTTTACATCATACTATCAAAATCCATTATGAGTAAGTTCTCCTTTTTGGTAGAAGTAGTAACTTTCCCTTGATGATGCAAGCTTAAATCCTTATAAAATTTAAAATTCGACACATTTACAATTCAAGGGATATTTATACATCCAAAACTTGTCAGAGAGATCAAAATATATTATAAATAAACTTCTAAAATAAAATAATAAAACATTTCTTTCGAAGAAAATAATTTTTTCATACCAACCACAAAATTTTGATCAAAAAAACTACAAAAAAAAATTGTTTAATTTGGTAGATTTTTTTAAAATTTTGATAATTTTTGGCACCAGTGGCAACCGTGATTGGAAGCCAACATTGAAGCATTTATTCCAGATACCGGCCGAAATGTTGCAAAAAGTATGCCAAAATTGGACTAAGCGGATGGGCTATTTGTGGCGGTCAACATTTGCATGAAATAATCGTCAAACAGTGCTATCGATTCCAATAAAGATTTCATGATTTCTTTTGAATTTTATATTTTTTTAATTTTCCTATAGCTCTTCAAAAAATTATCCTTCATATAACAATGTTTGCAAAAATATCAGATAATGATTGCTATTTGAGCACCCAGTGACTGATTTTTTCAGCGTATTTTATTAGGATTTTCAGGTTTTTCTGCTGACAAATATTTTTGAGTGTGATTCTCCAGCCACAGTTGTTACAATCTACACATTTTCATGCTATGAACTGATACATAAAAATTTCTATCTTCGTTGAAGGTATAAAAATGTTACTTACCACTATTAATAACATCCTTAATGGTTTGTATATGGGTACCATATAGATTTCCATTATGTTCACCATATTCCAAGAAATTGTTCTCTTTTATTTCTTGTTCCATCCATTCGCGATCAACAAACCAATAACTAACGCCATTCTCTTCTAGAGCTCTTTTAGGACGTGTAGTATCTGGAAGAAGACGAACAAAAAATTTAGCATTATTACACATGAGTGGAGTCGTACACTTCGTCACATTATATTCGGAATGCTGCATGAGACATATACACCTGATCATGATACAAAAGTACAATTGAACAATCAGTGAATTGAGAATAGTTTGACTTTTCTTCATCTGAGATGTTCGAGAGGTATACACAAACAAAAAATAATTCTTTTCCTCGAAACGAAATTTTAGACTAACGAAAGTTTCTTTTACTGATAACTTTGTCTTTTTATTGACAAATAAATCTTTGTTTTTGTTAAGCGTTTTCATCATGACCATGACCCCAAAAGAATCTAAAATATCGTTTCCCAAAAAATAAATTAATATTTTGTGTGTATAGTGAACCTTTTTCTGACCTACCAAGCCACAAAAACTTAATACTTACGGGGTATTACGTATCCAAAACGATCTGGATCACTATTGACCAAACGATTTTTCAATGTCCTTCTACCCACACCAGACACACCGATGAGAACCAAAGTTTTTCTACGGAAAGGAGGCATTCTTGTAACTTCTTCGTATAACATCAATTCAGCTTTATCGAATTCACAATTTGCAACCGAACGATACATAGTCTTACGTTTACGTTTTGAGATCTAGAAATGAGAAATATATAAGAATATCAGTTAATAATAAAAATACTTAAAGAATAATATAATAATGGAGAACATTTTACCCACAAACTACCATACAAAAAAAAAGTTTTATATTATGTCAACATTTTATTTCTATAGAAAATTTTGTCAAAATTTTATTTCTATAGAAAATTTTCTCAAAATTTTATTTCTATAGAAAATTTTCTCAAAATTTTATTTCTATAGAAAATTTTATTTCTATAGAAAATTTTGTCAAAATTTTATTCCATAGAAAATTATGTCAACATTTTATTTCCATAGAAAATTTTGTCAACATTTTATTTCTATAGAAAATTTTGTCAAAATTTTATTTCTATAGAAAATTTTGTTAAAATTTTATTTCTATAGAAAATTTTCTCAAAATTTTATTTCTATAGAAAATTTCGTCAAAATTTTATTTCCATAAAAATTTTCTCAAAATTTTATTTCTATAGAAAAATTTGTCAAAATTTTATTTCTATAGAAAATTTTGTCAAAATTTTATTTTTATAGAAAATTTTCGCAAAATTTTATTTCTATAGAAAATTTTCTCAAAATTTTATTTCTATAGAAAATTTTATTTCTATAGAAAATTTTGTCAAAATTTTATTCCATAGAAAATTATGTCAACATTTTATTTCCATAGAAAATTATGTCAACATTTTATTTCCATAGAAAATTTTGTCAACATTTTATTCCTATAGAAAATTTTGTCAAAATTTTATTTCTATAGGAAATTTTGTCAAAATTTTATTTCTATAGAAAATTTTCTTAAAATTTTCTTTCTATAGAAAATTTCGTCAAAATTTTATTTCCATAGAAAAATATGTCAACATTTTATTTCCATAGAAAAATTTCACAAAATTTTATTTCTATAGAAAATTTTGTCAAACTGTTATTTCTATAGAAAATTTTGTCAAGATTTTATTTCTATAGAAAATTTTGTCAAAACTTTATTTCTATAGAAAATTTTGTCAAAATTTTATTTCTATAGAAAATTCTGTCAAAATTTTATTTTCATAGGAAATTTTGTCAAAATTTTATTTCTATAGAAAATTTTGTCAAAATTTTATTTCTATAGAAAATTTTGTCAAATTTTTTTTTGTATAGAAAATTTTGTAAAAATTGTATTTCCATAGAAAAATTTGTCAAAATTTTATTTCTATAGAAAATTTTGTCAAAATTTTATTTTTATAGAAAATTTTCGCAAAATTTTATTTCTATAGAAAATTTTCTCAAAATTTTATTTCTATAGAAAATTTTGTCAAAATTTTATTCCATAGAAAATTATGTCAACATTTTATTTCCATAGAAAAATTTTGTCAACATTTTATTCCTATAGAAAATTTTGTCAAAATTTTATTTCTATAGAAAATTTTCTTAAAATTTTATTTCTATAGAAAATTTTCTTAAAATTTTATTTCTATAGAAAATTTCGTCAAAATTTTATTTCCATAGAAAAATATGTCAACATTTTATTTCCATAGAAAATTTTCACAAAATTTTATTTCTATAGAAAATTTTGTCGAAATTTTATTTCTATAGAAAATTTTGTCAAAATTTTATTTCTATAGAAAATTTTGTCAAGATTTTATTTCTATAGAAAATTTTGTCAAAACTTTATTTCTATAGAAAATTTTGTCAAAATTTTATTTCTATAGAAAATTCTGTCAAAATTTTATTTTCATAGGAAATTTTGTCAAAATTTTATTTCTATAGAAAATTTTGTCAAAATTTTATTTCTATAGAAAATTTTGTCAAAATTTTTTTTGTATAGAAAATTTTGTAAAAATTGTATTTCCATAGAAAAATATGTCAAAATTTTATTTCCATAGAAAATTTTGTCAACATTTTATTTCCATAGAAAATTTTGTCAAAATTTTATTTCTATAGAAAATTTTGTCAAAATTTTATTTGTACAGAAAATTTTGTAATATTTTTATTTCTATAGAAAAATTTTGTAAAATTTTTTTTCTATAGAAAAATTTGTCAAAATTTTATTTCTATAGAAAATTTTGTCAACATTTTATTTCTATAGAAAATTTTGTCAAAATTTTATTTCTATAGAAAATTTTGTCAATCTTTTGTCTCTATAGAAAAATTTGTACACTTATTTTTATTTTACTTCCATAGAAAATTTTGTCAACATTTTATTTCTATAGCAAATTTTGTCAAACTGTTATTTCTATAGAAAATTTTGTCAAAATTTTATTTCTATAGAAAATTTTGTCAAAATTTTATTTCTATAGAAAATTTTGTCAAAATTTTATTTGTGTAGAAAATTCTGTCAAAATTTTATTTCCATAGGAAATTTTGTCAAAATTTTATTTCCATAGGAAATTTTGTCAAAATGTTATTTCTATAGAAAATTTTGTCAAAATTTTATTTCTATAGGAAATTTTGTCAAAATTTTATTTCTATAGAAAATTTTGTCAAAATTTTATTTATGTAGAAAATGTCAAAATTTATTTCTATAGAAAAATTTGTCAAAATTTTATTTCTATCGAAAATTTCGTCAACATTTTATTTTTATAGAAAAGTTTGTCAAAATGTTAATAGAAAAGTTTTTCAAAATTGTCCATTTTTTTATTTCTATAGAAAATTTTGTCAAAATTTTATTTCTATAGAAAAATTTGTCAAAATTTTATTTCTATCGAAAATTTCGTCAACATTTTATTTTTATAGAAAAGTTTGTCAAAATGTTAATAGAAAAGTTTTTCAAAATTGTATTTCTATAGGAAATTTTGTCAAAATTGTACATCCATTTTTTTATTTCTATAGAAAATTTTGTCAAAATTTTATTTCTATAGAAAAATTTGTACATTTTTTTATTTTACTTCTATAGAAAATTTTGTCAAAATTTTATTTCTATAGAGAATTATGTCAAAATTTTATTTTTATAGAAAATTTTGTCAAAATTTTATTTTTACAAGAAATTTTGTCAAAATTTTATTTTTGTAGAAAATTTTGTTAAAATTTTATTTCTATAGAAAATTTTGTCAAAATGTTATTTCTATAGAAAATTTGGTTAACATTTTATTTCGATAGGAAATTTTGTGAATATTTTATTTCTATCGCAAATTATGTCAAAATTTTATTTCTATAGGAAATTTTGTTTACATTTTATTTCTATAGAAAATTTTGTCAAAGTTTATTTCTACAGAAAATTTTGCCTAAATTTTATTTCTATAGATAATTTTGTCAAAAGTTTATTTCTATAGAAAATTTTCTTAAATTTTTTTTCTATAGAAAATGTTGGCAACATTTTATTTCTATAGAAAATGTTGGCAAAATATTTCGGTAGAGGTGCACACTGGACCTTCGTGTGTAGGACAACAATTCATTAAGCACCTTATGTAGTTTTTAAGCAAAGACAATAAACTTTAGGAATATAGGAAATTGGCTTGCGTCATACCAAATGTTGCATTTACCATGTTAGTTCCATACATGTTTCTAATTTTTTTAGTTGTTTTTCGTTTTTATTTTTTAAATGAAAAACCTAATTTTCTTAATGAAACAATGTTAAATTTAAGGCAACAACAAAAAAAATACATTTTCCCCTTTATGGAAATTTATTTCCTGTACTTAAGTTCTTTTTATTTGCATTTTAATGCTATGTCAAAACTTGTCGTATACGCGTTTGGTTCGATAAACGAAAAGTATGAAACTAACACTGTAATGGTAAATGTCTTTCGCACTTACTGAGCGCCCGTTGAGTACAGTGAGATTTTTAAATTACAAAAATATTTATTATATTATTATTATTTTTTAACCCGTGTATAAGAGTTGACTGTATTATCGACGAAAATCTCACATATGCAATACAATTTAGTAAAATTTTAACACGAGGTAGTTTATTTTTCCCATAAAATAGTTTACTTACGGTGTGGTCACACTGGACAAATATTTGACAAGAATAAAAAAAGAATTTGTTGCCACAGTCAAAACCAGCAAACATTATTAGCTCATATTGGATATTCTACATCACAATAGGAATATTTCCCAAAAACGGTATCCAAATATTTCGAAAGTGCTCCAGAAGAAAAAATTTACACCCATTTTGGGCTAGTGTAACCACACCCCTATTGTTCTATGTAAATTTATTCAAAAGGTTTATTTGTTTTTAAACAAAAGTCACCATGAAAACATGAAGATTCAAAGTGATAGCACGAACTTAATAACCAAGTTAAAAGTGTAATCAGGAAAATAAAAAACAAATAATCTATTTCTGTACTTACCCTGGTGCCGCAAATACCAATTTTGTGTACATAATCAGCTTCAGGTGCTACGAAAGCCTTACGCCTTTCTTCCAATTCCTGAGAGGGTATCAAACCGATTTGATCACTTTGAGCAGTAATGTTTTTAGCTTGCCACCAATTGGGGTCTTTGACATTAATAATCTAGAAATATTTAAACAAAACAATATATATTAATAATAATAAAACAGCTTTAATAACTTCTATTTAATTTGTTTAACATTACCTGTAAAATATCTCCTGATTTGAAAGCCAATCCAATATCCTTACAAGGCAGTAAAGAGTCATCAGAAGGATGATAACTAAATAAGGCACGCATGTAACACTAGATAGATATAAATAAAAATTTAAAAATTTTATTTTAATTTAGTTTTTATATAATTATACATATTTTAAATATTTTTTATTTATATATTCCTGAAAATTTTTTTTATGCAAATAAACCTTCTTCATATCTTATTGTCTAATTTCTACTTACATACTCGTTTCAATTTAGTTTCTTTCTGAATTTTGTATATATGCCTAATTATTTTTGTTTCAATTAATGAAAATAATGAAGTAACACAATTTATTATTAAAATTTTAATTTAAAATATTATTGAAACCAATGCAAAATTTGTTTATTAAACGAAAAACTTTCAATTAAAACATCAAATACATTGATGCATTGTTATAGAGTATAGTTTTAAACATGCACTAATAACATATTTTCTTTTATTCCTTTCTAAAGGACTTTGTAATATTTTCTAGAATATTTTAGACCAAAGATATTAAATTATAATATGTTAAATTAAAATAAGTATTTAATTTTTAATTTATAAAAAAAAAAAATGTTAATTTAACAGTATGGTCGTTAAGTGCCAATTTTCTATAATAACTAAATTCGTTTATCGCTACCTGAAGAAGATGTGCGTGTAAACCGTGAAAAATTTAATTTAAATATATTTTGTCTTCAATCACGAAATTAATTGATGCAATTAATTTTTATTAAATTTTCTACAATCACCCAAATTTTTGCAATTAAAATTTTAATCGAATTATATTCAATTAATAAAAAAAAATGTTGTCTTCACGAAATTAATAAATTTTTATTGAAATTTCTTCAACCACCCAAAGTTTTGCGATTATAATTTTATTTGAATTATATTCAATTAACCCTTTCGACCCTAAAGTTGCCTGTGGGCAACTTTTTGTGTTTTGAGACTCACTGTCAGCGTTGTTTTTGTTTTTGTTCATAAAACTGTAACGGTATCGAAAGCTACAAGTGTTTTCTTCAAGTTGAATGAAAAATCAGCTAATTTGGTTGTCAATTAGCAAAAAATTTTTTCATTAATACGCACGTACCTCAAGAAAAAAATATTTGCGAATTTAAAAAAAGGTTTTTACACATGTGACTTTTTTCAAAAATTACAACTAAAGGCCGGTACTCTGTTCGGTTTTCGCGTTGAAACTCCATACAAAATTAAAAAATGCGAAAAACTAGCGAAATTTTTCCATTTTTAGTACTATGTTTTTTTCGTGTTGAAAAACTGACGTTTATAGCATGGCGCCATTTGCAATGTGAATTAAGAAATAATTTATTTATTAAAACTATTTGTGTGGGTTTATAACACAAACACGGATTATATTTTTGTTCCGAAACTATACAAAGGATCAAAGGAGCAGCAGATCAATTGCCCAAGGAAAATAAAATGTTAATTTTGTAATAACAAACAGCAACCACCAACTTAATTCAATATCGCTCCCTGTAAAATAGCGCTCCAAGTTACCTAAATAAACACCGCTTTCTATGTGCGAAATAATGGTTTCTATAAAAATTTTTCGCAAGAATGAACATAGTACCGGCCTTAAAATGTTGAAAGTTATTATTAAATCTATTGTAGTACATGTCAAATAAAATATTTCTGGAAGTCAAATCTTAGAATTGCAAAAAAACAACAGATGGGAAATTTTTAAAATTGAAAAGTTGCCTGTAGGCAACTTTGGGCAATTGTGGTAGTAAAATTGCATATTTTTGAACATAAGACCTGGAGAAAAAAGGTTTGAAAAACAATGATTTTGAAAAAAAAATTGAACTTCAATTGGGATATCCCAGTGACGAGAATTGCGGCGATGATGTGGAAAACATATCTGCAGTGCAGTGGGGAATTTGGAAGGAATCGTAAAAAGGGAGGAAGTCACTTCTTGGCAACATACTAGTGGATTAGCACGAATATTGACGCTTTATAATACTTTGGTTTTTTACACCACCAGTTAAATTTACATGGGTTGAAAACAAAAAAAAAAAAAAACAACACATTTTCGTGAGTCACGCGTGATTCACGCGAAGCCGTGAATGAAATTTAAACGAAATCTCGTGAATGAAATTTAAACGAAACCTCGTGAATGTGCGTGAACGGGATTAAAGAAAAATGTGTGGCGCGTGAGCGTGAGTAAAAATCAAATTGTGTTCGTGATTGTGAGTGAGTAAACTTTCTCCGAAATCACGCTCCCGATAAAAATTTACTTTCACGATCCAACCCACGCTCACGATCCAACTCACGCTCAAGATAAAATTCACGTTAACAATAAAGTTCATATTCACGATAAAATTCGCACTCACGGTAAAACAGACACAAAAAGTCACAATCACGAACAAATTCACGTTCACGATTAAATTCAAGCTCACCGATTTTAATCACCTTTACATATTTAATCACGCATAAGATTTCAATAGCGTGAGTCACGAGAACTTTCGTTAATTACCATAATTTTATTGAGCCTTCATGGCTCCGTGTTCCGAAAATATTCGTGACTTACGAGATTTGTCGTGAATTACGAAAATTGTCGTGAATCGTGCGAAAGCGTGAGACATAAACATTGTTCATGTGTGAGCGTGTGCGAGTATGACTTTTCATTTCGTGTCCGTGAATTCCTACCCACATGGCATGCGTGAGTACAAATATTTCTTCGTGAATGTGTTTGAGCGTGTTTGAAATTCCACTCACGCGCGCATCTAAGTATATATTTACTGTAAAATAACAAAAAAACTTAACAAAAATCCAATAAAACGTAATACGTCTATCATTACAAAATAAAATAGTTTGTAGTCACAATTGCCCAAAGTTGCCCACAGGCAACATTCTCTACCGCCTAAACGAATGGGCGTGGCGACCCGAAATTTTGGCTAGACGCTTCTTAAACGACTTCAACATGATTAAAAGTAAAAAAAAAATTTTGCGATACCTATAAAAATTCGGGGTCTAAAGGGTTAATAAAATATTAAATTAATCAGTTACAAAAATTAATATAACATTTTAATTGATTTCCCTTGTTAATTAAAAAAGATAATTGAAAAATACTTGAATCGATTAATTTTTTTATTGGAACAATTATTAAAATTCAATTAAAATTTTATTTGGAAAAATGTTGGTGATATTTTTATTCATGTATTCACTACAGTTAGATTGGATTTAAAATATGTTTCAAGCTTGAAAAATCCTTTTTTATTTGATATATCGAATAAATCAAATTATCTGCGGACGAAAGTTGGCTCTGTCTTATACAGGTGTTGCACCAACTCTTTAAACTCGAACGAAAAGATCAGTAATAACAGCAACAAAGTAACTAATTTCAACAGGTTTTTTCTACTGAACAAGAGAAAGCAGTCTCGTTTGCTAAAACAGCAAATCTTGTAGAGCCACCGTGGTGCACTGGTTAGCATGCCCGCCTTGCATACACAGGGTCGTGGGTTCGAACCCAGTTTCAACCAAACACCAAAAAGTTTGTGTTATGCTGTAATGTAGTATCAAATTCACCACAGTGGTGGTGAAAAAATGATTCAACTTGAGAGAAATGATTCTCGTATGTAATTTTCATATAACACCCAAATTGAATCATCTCACCCAGCCAGATCTTACTAGAGACTATGGAAATGTGGATTGGCCGACACTGAAACATATGTATAGTCAGGCTTGTAAGATGGGTATCTGGCATTTTCTTTTCAATAGCATAATAATCACAATTCCTTAATCTCCATGTCCAATTAGCTCGCATTTAAAAATTGTAATAATATGTAAGTATTTGATTTGGACGAAAATTGTCAAAATTTCAAAATTTTATTTTTATAGAAAATTTTGTCAAAATTTTATTTCTATAGAAAATTTTGTCAAAATTTTATTTCTATAGAAAATTTTCTCAAAATTTTATTTCTATAGAAAATTTTCTCAAAATTTGATTTTTATAGAATATTTTATCAAAATTTTATTTCTATAGAAAATTTTGTCAAAATTTTATTTCTATAGAAAATTTTGTCAAAATTTTATTTCTATAGAAAATTTTGTCATGTTTTATCACAGGATGGACAGTGCAAGATCGACTCTGACACAATTCCCTTTTAAATTTGAGTTTCGCGTAAATGGTACTAAGAAAAAAATGAATTTATTCGTGTTTTTGGCATTTTTCTTCATGAGCTATTAAAGGCCTTTAGACCCGTTTTAACGATAACTTAAAATTCCAAATTCAGAATCGACTTCAAGTAGAAATTGTTCTATGATACAAATAAAAATCTTTAAAATGAAGTGTTGAAATATATATCCTATTTTTTAACGCTTTTTTACTGAAAACAAACTCAAAGACAAATTCATTAAGTTTTAAGAATTCCTTCGGAATTGGTAAATTGACCTTAGTTAAATCTTAACAGGTTGGCTGATAAGTCCGGTCTGACACATAGATGGCGTCGCTAGTATTAAATGCATATTATTTTTATATAGTACCAACCTTCAAATGATTCGTGTCAAAATTTGACGTCTGTAAGTCAATAATGTTAGTTTGAGAGATAGAGCGTCTTTTGTGAAGCAACTTTTGTTATTGTGAAAAAAATGGAAAAAAGGAATTTCGTGTTTTGATAAAAATACTGTTTTCTGAAGGGAAAAAATACGGTGGAAGCAAAAACTTGGCTTGATAATGAGTTTCCGGACTCTGCCCCAGGGAAATCGGCAATAATTGATTGGTATGCAAAATTCAAGCGTGGTGAAATGAGCACGGAGGAGGTGAACGCAGTGGACGCCCGAAAGAGGTGGTTACCGACGAAAACATCAAAAAAAATCCACAAAATGATTTTGAATGACCGTAAAATGAAGTTGATCGAGATAGCAGATATCAAAGGAACGTGTTGGTCATATCATTAATCAATATTTGGATATGCGGAAGCTCTGTGCAAAATGGGTGCCGCGCGAGCTCACATTTGACCAAAAACAACAACGTGTTGATGATTCTGAGCGGTGTTTGCAGCTGTTAACTCGAAATACACCCGAGTTTTTCCGTCGATATGTGACAATGGATGAAACATGGCTCCATCACTACACTGCTGAGTCCAATCGACAGTCGGCTGAGTGGACAGCGACCGGTGAACCGTCTCCGAAGCGTGGAAAGAGTCAAAAGTCCGCTGGCAAAGTAATGGCCTCTGTTTTTTGGGATGCGCATGGAATAATTTTTATCTATTATCTTAAGAAGGGAAAAACCATCAACAAAGACTATAATATGGCGTTATTGGAGCATTTGAAGGTCGAAATCACGGCAAAACGGCCCCATATGAAGAAGAAAAAAGTGTTATTCTACCAAGACAACGCACCGTGCCACAAGTCATTGAGAACGATGGCAAAAATTCATGAATTGGGCTTCGAATTGCTTCCCAAGGATGCTTCAAAAGGATGCTCGCAGGGAAAAAATTTGGCTGCAATGAAGAGGTGATCGCCGAAACTGAGGCCTATTTTGAGGCAAAACCGAAGGAGTACTACCAAAATGGTATCAAAAAATTGGAAAGTCGTTATAATCGTTGTATCGCTCTTGAAGGGAACTATGTTGAATAATAAAAACGAATTTTGACAAAAAAAAATGTGTTTTTCTTTGTTAGACCGGGGACTTATCAGCCAACCTGTTATATCAGAGAAATGTGTCTTGTTGCTAAGCAAAACAACGAATTTGTATTTTAAGGACATGAAATCTTTGGTCTCACGACAATATGTTTTTTTAGTGTATCAAACCGACAATCCGTGTAAAACGATAAACCGGTCCACAGGTTTTGACTACTCTATATATCACATAATAATAATTTGTTTAATACGAAAGCGTATTCCAACGTCAAAAAGTTTTTTTGTGGAAGTATCACTACTTGACATAAGTTGTCATAATTTCGTTTGGGTGTTGTTCTGTTTTTGTAATAGTATAATAGCTTGGGTAATTGCAACAATGGTGATCTAAACACTTTTCAGGTAGCATAAAATATCACAATATATAATTTGGAAAACTTCAATGAAAACATTTCTGAAAGGCATGTAAAATAAAACTCAAGCTACTCAAAAAAATTCCATAGCATTAAAAAAAACTATATAAAAAATCATTCCACATTCATGAAAACAAATGTTTCAATACATACAACACCACCTACCGTTAATTTTTTGCCCGGCTCAATTTTAGCAACACCATTTTGTTTTACCTGACCCCTTGTCAAACGTGCCGAACGTATTTCCTCCTCAACATTTGGTCCAATTTTCAAAGTTAAATTTTCTTTTGCTCTCGATACTTCCACTTGTAGATCTTCAGGAGTGTGTACTGGAGTACCATTAACTTCCAGGATGACATCACCAGGATGTAATAAACCCTGTTTATCGATAACACCACCAGCCAGAATACGTGCCACCACCAGTTGTTTATGTTCATCCAACTCCACAGTTAGTCCGAGAGGTTGATTAAGATTGCGACGCAATCCAACCATCTTAATGGTTTCTATAGGCATTTTGGTTGCAAAAAGATCTGGAGGAAAGAGATAACCACCAGATTTTCGTTGTGAGATAGTTTCAAGTTTTGTAAGAGAACCGCCGGCAGCTTTTAATCGGGCTTCGTAGAGATAGCCTATTTCATCGTGGGCACGAATGAGAGCCTGCAAATAAAAAACGCTTTAGTTCATAGTAGGTTATAACATATAAATTTTGACACAATTTTCAACAGAAAATAAAATGTTAACAAAATGTTCTATAGAAATAAAATTTTGACAAAACGTTCGATACAAATAAATTTTTGACAGAACTTTCTATAGAAATAAATTTTTTGACAAAATTTTTTATAGAAATAAAATTTTGTCACAATTACAGAAATAAAATTTTGACAAAATTTCGAAAGAAATAAAATTGTGACAAAATTTTCTATAGAAATGAAATTTTGACAAATCTTTTGATAGAAATAAAATTTTGACAAAATTTTTCTATAGGAAAAAATTTTGACAAAACTTTCGATAGAAATAAAATTTTGACAAAATTTTCTATAGAAACAAAATTTAAAGAAAGTTTTCTCTAGAAATAAAATTTTGACAAAATTTTCTATAAAAATAAAATTTTGACAAAATTTATATAGAAATAAAATTTTGACAAAATCTTCTATAGAAATAAAATTTTCTATAGATATAAAATTTTTACAAAATTTTTTATAGAAATAAAATTATGCCAAAATTTTCTATTGAAATAAAATTTAAATAAAATGTTCTATAGAAATAAAATTTAAACAAAATTTTCTATAGAAATAAAATGTTGACAAATTTTTCTATGGAAATAACATTTTGACAAAATTTTCTATAAAAATAAAATGTTGACAAAACTTTCTATAGAAAAAAAAAATTGACAAAATTTTCTATAGAAATAAAATTTTGACAACATTTTCTATAGAAATAAAATTTTGACAAAATTTTCTATAGAAATACAATTTTGACAAAATTTTCTATAGAAATAAAATTTTCACAAAATTTTCTATAGAAACAAAATTTTGACAACATTTTCTATAGAAATAAAATTTTGAAAAAATTTTCTATAGAAATAAATGTTGACAAAATTTTCTATAGAAATAAAATTTTGACAAAATTTTCTATAGAAGTAAAATTTAAACAAAATGTTCTATAGAAATAAAATTTTTATAAAATTTTCTATAGAAACAAAATTTTGACAACATTTTCTATAGAAACAAAATTTTGACAAAATTTTCTATAGAAATAAAATTTTGACAAAATTTTCTATAGAAATAAAATTTTGAAAAAATTTCTATAGATATAAAATTTAAACAAAATGTTCTATAGAAATAAAATTTTGACAAAATTATCTATAGAAATAAAATTTTAACAAAATTTTCTATAGAAATAAAATTTTGACAAAGTTTTCCATAGAAATAAAATTTTGACAAAATTTTCTATAGATATAAAATTTTGACAAAATTTTCTATAGAAATAAAATTTTGACAAAATTTTCTATAGAAATAAAATTTTAAAAAAATTTCTATAGAAATAAAATTTTGACAAAATTTTTTATAGAATTAACATTTTGAAAAAAAATTTCATAGAAATAAAATTTGGACAAAATTTTTTATAGAAATTTTTGACAAAATTTTCTATAGAAATAAACTTTTAAAAAATTTTCTATAGAAATAAAATTTTGACAAAATTTTATATAGAAATAAGATTTTTGACAAAATTTTTTATAGAATTAACATTTTCAAAAAAAAAATTTTATAGAAATAAAATTTTGCCAAAATTTTCTATTGAAAAAAAAATTAAACAAAATGTTCTATAGAAATAAAATTTAAACAAAATGTTCTATAGAAATAAAATGTTGACAAGTTTTTCTATGGAAATAAAATTTTGACAAAATTTTTTATAGAAAAAAATTTTGACAAAATTTTCTATAGAAATAAAATTTTGACAAAATTTTCTATAGAAATAAAATTTCGAGAAAGTTTTCTATAAAAAATACTTGACAAAATTTTCTATAGAAAAAAATCTTCACAAAATGTTCTATAGAAATAAAATTTTGACAAAATTTTCTATAGAAGTAAAATTCAAACAAAATATTCTATAGAAATAAAATTTTGACAAAATTTTCGATAGAAACAAAATTTTGACAAAATTTTCTATAGAAACAAAATTTTGACAAAATTTTCTATAGAAATAAAATTTTGACAAAATTTTCCATAGAAATAAAAGTTTGACAAAATTTTCTATAGAAATAAAATTTTGACAAAATTTTCTATAGATATAAAATTTAAACAAAATGTTCTATAGAAATAAAATTTTGACAAAATTATCTATAGAAATAAAATTTAAACAAAATTTTCTATAGAAATAAAAATTTTGACAAAATTTGCCATAGAAATAAAATTTTGACAAAATTTTCTATAGATATAAAATTTTGACAAAATTTTCTATAGAAATAAAATTTTGACAAAACTTTCTATAGAAATAAAATTTAAAAAAAAATTCTAAAGAAATAAAATTTTGACAAAATTTTATATAGAAATAAGATTTTTGACAAAATTTTTTATAGAATTAACATTTTGAAAAAAATTTTTATAGAAATAAAATTTTGAAAAAATTTTTTATAGAAATTTTTGACAACATTTTCTATAGAAATAAAATTTAAAAAAAAAATTCTATAGAAATAAAATTTTGACAAAATTTTATATAGAAATAAGATTTTTGACAAAAATTTTTATAGAATTAACATTTTGAAAAAAAAATTTATAGAAATAAAATTTTGACAAAATTTTTTATAGAAATAAAATTGTGACAAAATTTTCTATAGAAATAAAATGTTAACAAAATTTTCTATAGATAATGGCAAGGAACAGGGATAGTTTGTTTTCCAATGTCTCTCCTTTCTTAAAGATGTTTTATTGAAAATAACTCAATTTCAATTTTGAAATTTACTCACCCGAAAATGTGGTTGTGCCAAAAGTTTTGCTAACTCCCGCGATTCCAAACGTCTGGATGGTGAAAATTTTCTGATGATATCGTCACAGATGGGCTTGTTATTCAAATGAGCTGGCAGAAAAGCAGGAACTGGTTGTGGTTCAGTCGGATTCAGCTGAAAGAGTAGGAAAATACACCAATGATATAATCAGAAGAAGAAATAACCCTCCTATACCATTCATACATTCATTCAATCATTCATACAAAGTAATGTTCAGTCTGTGAAAATAATTTAATTAAGTGATCTTAATTGGTATTGCGTAGGTCAAGAGACATCTGCCAGGGGGACTCGGTATGAAATTTTCAAGCTTCAAACACGCACCACAATGATGACGAATCATAGAAAACAAAATTGCTTACTATGACTTGTAGGCTTTAATTGTATGAAGCCATTCATACAGCTTTTAACTAGCGAGCAAGAAGACATAAAACAATATTGGGAATATTTTACAAATGTGAAATAATAACATTAATAATAAGTATTTAACCTCTGACCATATTCCCATGTTCATTTCATATCATGTCAATAGGAATTTAACAACAGATTTCTTTTGCTTTATATGGGGAGGGAGGCGCTACTGTTGCAACATATTTCAACGAAGGCTAGGTCAGCGTTTAGAGTTAAAATTCGTAAATGTCATTGTTCCATTCATTCGTTCATTGAGATATGCGAATGTTTCATTGCTAGAGCATTGGAACATTGAAAAATTGCTACTGGCTTAATTAATTTAAACTTGAGCTACGTAACTAAGAATGCGGTAGTGCAAAACGAACTCTATGGTCTAGGGGCTACAATATGATATGAGAACAAACGAATACAGTGAAACCTCTCAGATGTGGACACCCACGGTCGCCAAATTTTTGTTCACATTTGGGAGGTGTCCACTTCTGAGAGGTTCATTTTAATGTGCTAATTAAGGAAACATCTCTCGAAATTTGTCCGCTTTTCAGAATGTACAAGTTTGAGAGGTTTCACTGTATAAGGTATATTTCGGTTTTTCCCACATCTACACCCATAGAAAAAACCATGAATGGCGTGGTCGTGGTTCAAAACGATCCGTTCATGAAAGCGAATCAAACCGAAAACAAACGGGGGTCAATCTAACAACGTTAAAATGACACCATGCGTTGTCAACACAACAACCAGCGTTCATGATCTAAAAACGTAATGGTTACGAATTTATAAACCAAATTAAAAAAGATTTCGAACCTATGTTGTCTGCACCATATGCGTTAACAGTCGCCATCGGCGAAGTTGCCATAACAACGTATTACGATTATTTTAAGACTATTCATGGCCAAAAGAAAAACGAATGCCGTTCATGAAGTCGTGAACGCCCGTGGACGACATCGTGAACATTCCGTTTTAATTTTTGTGAACGTTTCAGTTTCATTTTGTCACTGTCCGTTCACGATTATGCAACGTGCGTTCCATTTGCTCCTATGTTACACTCAAAAAAAAGTTTACTTGGATCCAAAGATTTTGGCCTTCCCTTAAGGATTTTGATATTGATTCCGAGCCAAAGATGCAGCTTCTTTAAAATAAAGAAATTTTTTAGCCACCTATCTGGCTTTAAATCTAGGGCCACTAAAATTAAAATTAGAATACAGATCACATTTATCAAATTTTTATTCTCTTTTCGAGGTTTATTAATAAATCTATTCACGTACAAACAAATGCCAGGTTAAAAATCCAAATTATAACGGATACTTCAAAGTAAAAAAATATTTTCTTAATTCCAAAAAACTTTAAACCAAAGACGCTAAATCCTCAAAATAAGTCTTAGCCTATATTTGAAGCGTTTTTATCTTAAATCTAAACTTTCAATATTTCAGTTAATTTATAGACAATTTCTTTACATCAAAAATTTGTTTCTTTACTTTAAGGAAAATTAGACTTAGTTCAAAGACATGCGACTTTAACGACGTAAATTTACAAAATTTGTGTCCTAAATTTAACCCTCTAATGCCCCAAATTTTTGCCAGCTGATTACATTTTCAATGTTAACGACAAAAAAGCAAGAGAACTAAGCAAGAAAAATGTATACGGTAAAATTCAGCATATGCTGCAAGGCCTCTTGAATAGTTTCAAATAAGTTTTCTTTTTATTTGTGCCCATTTTTGTTGTCTTAAGGTGTGTTTTACTAAAAGCTTCCTTATTAAAAGAAGGCCGCCTAAAGGCGGGCTTGGGCATTAAAGGGTTCATATTTGAAGCAAAGATTATAAACTTTATTTTCATTAAAATTTCATTATTTTAAAGAAATTTGTCCTTAATATTTTGTAAATTTCGCATCCCAAAATTTAGGTTGCGTAATCTTTAATATCACGTAAATATTTTTTGTTTAGTGTACACATTTTTTGTATCTCGCCAAAAAGTTTAAACTTTTATCACCAAATCAATTTTGGTATTACAAATTTTTTATTTTTGTCGTGAATAAAAATAATTTTATTGTAAAACCGCAATAGATTTTATTTATACCAAGCGTTGTTCATTTCTGAAGAACCAATGGCTTCTAGACGCAAGCATGACCAATCTTAATGTTTCGGGGTACATAGTGCTATGCGATTCCATACATCCTAAATTTACAATGTTTTTATATATTGAATTATTTATTTATTAATTAATTACATTTACAATAAAATTATAAATATAATTGTAAGCTTTAACTGCTGGGGTCTTAAGCTTATATTGAATTATTATTTCCGTTTTTGTTCTATCCATAACGGAAACTGACATTTGCAAATACAACATTAGTCTATAAATAGATTTGCTTAGCAGTGTACAGCAAAAAATTTCACCAAAATACTTGCAATTAAAAAGTTGATTGAATTTGAAAAAAAAATCCAATTAATAAATTAATTGATACAATTAACTTTTTAATCAAGGTAGAAACATTAAGTTAATTAAGTCAATGATTGAATTTTTTTTTAAATTTTCAAATAAAAAATTAATTAATACAATTAACTTTTTAATCAAACTCGGAAGAAACTCGATTAGAAATGACAAAACCACGAAATCATTATCATGGTAGTAAGGAGTACAATAAATTTTGTTCGTCAAAAACTCTCAGACAATTTCAATTTTTAAGAAAAGACTAAAAGAGCGCTTATTACAAAACATTGTAATACTTCTTGCATTAGTGTAAATAGTTATAAAAATAATTAATTATTAACTAAGTAATATCACATACTTTTTTGTTTTAAATTTTAACGGTGTTTTTTAAATATTTTGACGGATTGTCTCAAAAATGCCTTGAGGGCGCTGAAGCACATTTTTTTTTGTACATAATGAATTCAATAAAAAATAAAAAAGACTAACCCCCATTTTCATGAAGCTCCGTTAGTGCTCCGTTAACTAACGAACATTTAAACCGTATTATTGACATAGCTGCCATCATGCCTATATATTCCATATGCCAGTTAGGAACATAACTGCCGAAAATTTTTCAGTTAATGTTAACCGGAGAGAAGATATTTGCAATTTACTTTATGTTAACTGGGAGTTAAAGCCTAACGGAGCTACATGAAAATGGCCGTAAGTCAGTTAAGAATGGTGATGGATTTTTTTTAGTTTTAATTAAAAATTTATTTCAAACAATCAATCTATTATTCAAACAAAAAACACAAAGTCAGATAAGAAATTAATTGAAATTAGTTACGTTTTTAATTGACAAAATTTATTGAGTTTTGCAATCAACATCAATTAAAATTTTAATTGAATCAATTAAAAACTTAATTGAAATTTACTCATGAAATCAAATTTTTTAATCAAGCATTTTTTTATTACCAGTTAAAACTGTGATTTATACTATCATTTTCGTGATTGAAAACTTTTCAATTAAAAAATTACTTGAATCATTTAATTTCGTAATTGAATCAGAATTTTTTTGTTTTGTGTAGCGTTCAAAAATGGGAAGAGGCTTTGAAGACTTTTTTATTTGAAAAATTTCATAATTTATCTATGACAGTGAGTTTTAAGTTGCGAATTTGGAATTTTAAGTTGTTAAGTTTAACGCATTTAAAACGGAATTTTGAAGTTACTTGACGAAAACCAATTGAAAAACTAAAAAAAAATTGTGTCTAGTTCAACTACGCAAGCCCTAATTTTAAAGGTTAGGTTAGGTTAGGCCGATATTTCAGGCTCACTTAGACTATTCAGTCCATTGTGATACCAGAGTGGTGAACTTCTATCTTATCACTGAGTGCTGCCCGATTCTATGTTAAGCTCAATGACAGGGAACCTCCTTTTTATAGCCGAGTCCGAACGGCGTTCCACATTGCAGTGAAACCACTTAGAGAAGCTTTGAAACCCTCAGAAATGTGACCAGCATTACTGAGGTGGGATAATCCAGTGCTGAAAAACTTTTTGGCGTTTGGTCGAAACTGGGTTTGAAGCCACGACCCTGTGTATGCAAGGCGGGAATCAAAACTGGGTTAACTTTTTTCAGCACCCATCTCATCATCTCAAACATGTTTCAAGAGTAAAATGTTACTTTTGGACGGGGAACATGTAACATTGACTGGGAACATGTAGGCACATTGAGCCAGATTGTTCGCTTTCCTTGACAATGGAACAATTTTCTGCTTTTACACTAATATCGATCTTTTTGCACATAAGCTGTTCGAGTTCTTTTCGCAACAAAATAACTAGAAATGAACCGATCATTGACTGACTGACAATGAACTAAGTGACCGAACTAGTTCCTTGATTGGAAAAAGAGCTGAAGTTAGCGATCATTACACTGAACTACACGCACAAAAATAATTCTTTCCTCCCAAACGAAATTTTAGACAAACAAAGTTCGTTTCTCATTTGCTTTTCGCTGTAAGGAAGTGTATTTGGAAGAAAAGTATATACCTTTTGTGATAAACGTTTATTCTTTTCCAGGATGTAAAAACAATTTCATAAAGACAAACTCAAAAAAAAAAAAAACAAAAACATTGTTTTCTTGCTAATTGCATTTTCCCTCACATCTTTCTCACATCCACGAGGTTTTTAGTTCTTAACACCTTTTCCACAATGTAGAAGAAATTATACGATTTTATAAATTTTTAAAATTTTTTTACCTTTCGCCTGGACGGAGAATCGAACCGCGAACCATGCACTTTGTAAGCCAACACACTAACAACTGAGCTATGTACCTGTTATGGACACCAATAGATAAATATCCATATAAGTTATATTTATATAGCATAGCTTGCGGCGCCACGAACCGAATAAACAAAGTTTATTTAACAGAAACAAACATTTAGTTTGGCACCGTGGAGCAGTGGTTGCTACGTCCGACTTGCATGCCAAGGGTCGTGGGTTCGATCCCTGCTTCGACCAAAGTTTTTTTTTAATTTTTTTACATATATTCCAGATACGCTTGGAAGATTCCAAAAAATGTTCAACATTACATTGTAGTATATTAAATTTTGAACTATAAAATGTGTCTTATTAAAGACCTAAAGTCAGAAAAGAACAGTGTTTGATATAAACGAAATGGACTGTGTTGTTATTTAAAAAATAACTTTTTTTATTGAAAAAATAAAAATTTTGTAACAAACGAATTTTTTTGGTGATAAAAGTTTAACATTTTCGAAGCAATTCAAAAAACTCTAACAAAAGAAAAACGTTTTCGGTACACATTTTCCAAACGTTTTTTTGCTTTGCGTGTATAAACTACTGTTCCACCAAACTTTTTTGGTGTTATGAATAAAATTTTATTGTTTTTTATGCTGATACAATACAAGAGATATCGTACAAAGAGTCTTTCAGCTAACTGGGGAACGTACAAGGTCTATTTATCCCTGTTGGTCCGGAAAAATCATTTTTGGGTCTATAACCAAATTAATTTAACCATGATTAAAACCATGTATTTTTTTGTATATAGTGTAGTATATTAACATAATTTTTTCACATTGAATTTATTTTTCATTCGCATTTTTGTTTTTGAATTTACTTTCCATTTCCACTCATTCTCTTTAATATGTGTGAAATGTAAAACAAAAAACTGCAGAAGCTATTGGCATTGTCTTTATTCACATATACGAAGAACATTATCACCATAATCATGCACAGATGCAGTTTCCAATACCCAGACCCAAAAAAAATGAACGTAATTGAAAATTATTGCACGAATTATAGCTTCGTTGGTGTGGGGAATGTCAGTGCAATTACTTTCTATGATTCATAGATGCAAGTCCATAGTGCGATAATGAATGTACATATGGATCCATACATTCATCTTTAGTATCTATAAGATTCACGTGATCATGATGGTTTTCATAAGGTTTCATATTGGAAACTTGCTTGCTTCAAGCCGTGGAAAGCAATGAAAGGGGAAAGGGCCAAACCATATCAATAGGTCTTAAATAAAATACGTTGATATTGGGTTCATGCAAAATCATTTAGAAAAGCTATAAAAACTCGCACTTTCACATACGAAAATCAAAATTAAATTGCAATATAAAAATATATCTTATATTGTAGATTGACATAATTCTTTTATTCAATTGCATGTCTGTACTACTCTCATTTAGTAGTTAGGATGTTATGAATAAGACGGAGGCAGCAAATAGGAAATTATTCAAAAACTATCCAGCAACAAAAAGCGTACCTGAAAAGTAGTAAAAATTACATTTTAGATCCGGAAGTGGTGCAAAATTGACACAGAAGCGATGCATTTAACATGGGCATGTCATAGAAGGGATGTCAACAACAGCCGCTGTACTGTATTTGCATCACTTCTTAAAGTGTGATCCGAATTAAGTGTTTTGGATGTGAATTAAGAAATTCTGTGATATTTTACCAAATAAATAATTTTTATAATTTTTTTATACTTTTTAATGCATTCTAACGATTGTCTAAAACGTTTGACCTCAAATATTTTTAAAATTTCGCAATATCTCTAGAATGGATTTAGCATTTTTTTCGACAAATTTTATACAATTTGTACAATTTTATTAATTCTTACTCAGTTTTTTGTGTTTTGTAATAAAAATCTTTAATATTACTCATTACTGTTATGGAAAAGGGTAGTTATGAAAAATTGAATTAAAAGAACTTTCTGTGTAGTTAAAATTAAAAACATCTTTTGGGAGGAAAGTTTTGGAAGTTCTTTTGGAAGTTGTGCCTTTAGAACAACTTCCCAATTTTTTGCTGGGTAATGTTTAATGCAGTGATGACTTTACTATAACCGACTGTAACAATTTTTTTTTTTGGCCAATAATTTTTTTCTAGAAAACTCCGAAAAAGACAATTTATCTTAATAAGTATTAAACGTTTTCAAAAAAGCTTTAAAAAATAGGAAATGTTTCACAATACTTTATTTCAAAGACGTATTTTACTTGAAACATAACATAATTTCTACTTGAAGTGGACTCTGAATTTGAACATTTAATTTGTCAGCGGATAAATTAAAATTTTTCGTAGAATCAGGTATGCAAAATCCAAATTTAAAAGAGAACACAAAAAATATCACCAAAATATTTGAAATTAAAAAGTTGGTTGAAGTTGAACATTTTTTCAATCACTAAATTAGTTAATACAATTAAATTAATTAATTGCTAATGAAATCAATTAATTTTTTAATCAAGTATTTTTAATGTTCAATTAAAACTGTGATTGATACTATCATTTTCGTGATTAAAGACATTTCAATGAAAAAATTAATTGGATCAATTAAACCTAGAAAGCTTAACCTATACACACAAAGAAAATTTCATTAAAAGTCAGCCAACGAAAAATTTTCGTTGATATAACGAAACATTTTCATTAATACAATAAAATATTCGCTAATAATACGAAACGCTACGTTGATTAACAGAAAATTCGTTATAATAACGAAAAATTTCGTTGCATTAACGAATTTGTTTCATTGGCTGACTTTTAACGACACATTTCGTTAATATAACGAAACTTTTTCTATTAGTGTAAAATGAAAGTCACGGATAAGCTAAACATACGTCTGTGGAACGTATCATAGTTTGTCATCATGTGGACAAAGTTTGTGGCAAAAACCCCATTTTTATTTTAAGGACAAAGTACATATCTATGCGTTTTACACAATGCTTTTAGTGTAGCTTTCATATTCCCCACTAGCATATTTTTCTATATCATTTTATTGTTTCTATAGCAATGACACGACGTCATATAATCCGTGTGGATATATTGGTTCTCAAATAAATTGCATTGACTTGTGCATTGAATTGCTCGAATAACTTAAGAAGCCACAGAAGAGAGAATATGCAATACACATGCAATTTCATTGTGTGTTCACAAAAAGAAGGGCTTTAACCTTTATTTCTCCGATTATTCCATTTCCTTCGGAGACAGTTGCAAGCGCTTATACCGAACATACCGTTTGTTACTCATAGTATGTCATTACAAAAACATACACGATGAGTGTTTTGTTGGTACGTTTTTGTTTTTGTCACAATACAATATGGTTACCCTGTTTAAATGTTCAACAGTTAATATGACAGTAACGAATGACATACTACATATAAGTATGTATGCATTTCAGAGGGTGGCTTTGGGAGGCAGGGGAACAAAATGCATGAATAATTATTGTCTCATGCCAAAACTGGGTGTAAATAAAACAAACAGAAACGAATGTTCACAATTTTAGGAAGAGCTATACTTAGGGAATTTCTTTCATAAACTCGAGAATTGAGGAATTACCAAAAAATTAATAACAATAGAAATACCTTAAAACTTAATTCTATTGTTTATGCAGGTGTTCAATATTATTATTTTTTTTTTCAATAGATATTGCCATCCCAAATTGAAAAAGCCCAATTGTTTGCCAAGAAAACCTTTTGTGAATTTTAAAAACAAAAATTTGTTGAGTACTCTGGACCACTCCCAAAAATAAAGCTCAATTTTAACCATGACTTAACGTAAGTCTTGCAGAGCGCCACTCTCAAGCCAGAGTTGTTTGTCAAAGAGTGCGAGAGAGCAATAACACAAATATTACACAATTAATATCAGAGTTGCCAGTATGGAGAGATTTTTGGTTGAAAATTGGGATGCAAGTTTTGAGTCATTATTTATGGATTTTGAAGAGACATTCGAATAGAATAAGGAAAAGTTGGAATACTATAGCATTTTTAAATACTATTTGTAATATATATTTATAATTATAATTAACGTGATTGATAAAAATATGCATTAAATCAGCTATTATTTGAGTATGAATATTTTCAATTTCATAACGGCAATGAAAAATTGTAGTTTAATCGATGGTTGATTATATTGAATGACAAATTTGAAATGTCGCAAATCGACCAATTGTTTTTTTGTAAAATGTCGAAATCTGTTTTTTATTTGACACTATCAAGTAACTGACCTTGATGTTGGCAGAAAATGTCCAATCCACTTTTGATGTTAGTTAAAATTGATTGATAAATCGCTTTTAATGTAGTTTAATGAAAATTATTCAACCTAAATTTTAGGTCTCGCAATTTAGACAATATTAAGGAGAAATTTCTTTAAAATAGAGAAATTTTAATTAAAACTATGTTAATAATATTCATTTTTAAATTTTTTCATTTAAATTTAGGATACAAATTTTTGAAATTTGTGTCCTTCCGTAAAAGTCGTATTTTTCAAGGAAGATAAAATTTCCTTAAAGTAAAGGAAAACAAAAACAAAAAATAATCTTTAAATTAACTCAAACATTGTCTAGGAATTATTTTGAGTATTTTGCTTCTTTGGTTTAATATTTTTTAATTAAGAAAACAGTTTTTCGTTTACTTATCATTTATTTTTATGTGAATAGTTGAAATGAAAACGATATCTGTATACTACAATTCCCTGAAAATGGTTTCTTTTTAAAGAAGCAACCTCTTAGGTTTGCAATAAATACCAAAATCTTTAAAGGAAGGTTGAATCCATAGTTCTTTAAAATGAATAGTTCTTTAAAATGGAACCAATGACAGCTATGATGATAAAATCACAAAAAATTTACACATTTTTCAAAATATCTAAATTATCTTGTGGCTTAGTACATATTGACACCATTCCGAAATTAACTGCCTTTCGTCTCAATTTTCGAAAAACATAGGAAATTTTGCAACGTACACAGAAAAAAGTGAACTATTTTATGGGAAGAATGAACTACCTTGTGGGAAAATTTAACTAAATTGTACTTCACATTTCGAGATTTCCACAAAACGTTGTTAAAACCAGGGGAATTTAATGACCCGGTGTTCTTTTTAACTGCAACTCACGAAATTACACCCTCTCAAAGAAGAAAAAATTAACTACAAATAAAGAAAAAGTCATTGGCGCCAAAACATGACAATTTTAACCACAGATTAGCTCATTCTTACTACCTTTGGAAATCATACGAAAATTTCCTTCTGCTTTAGTTCATATTGAACATATGTGTACAGTACGATAAGTTCGTAAAATGTTGAGACATACATACTTAAAAAAAGGAAAATGTCATTGGCTGTGGAAAAAAATAATGAAATTTAACTACAAACAATATTTTTGCAATAAAAATAAGTTAAATTCAGCGATAGTTTGACAACGTAGTTTCTTCAGTGTAAATTTATTAAACAAAATCTGACATTATTTTATTTGAATTATCTGTAGACACTAATTCAAATAAAAATAATGTCAGAATGTGGTTAATAACAATACGTTGCAAAATTTCCCATGTTTTTTGAAAATTGAGATGAAAGACATTTACACAAGAAAAAACTATTACGTGGAAAATTGCAAGGAATTTTATTTCATTTTTTCAGTTTTTCAAAACAAGTTATTAAAACAAAGTTATTCTTCAACCATCAATTGCAAAATGTTTCCTTACCATAAAATAAATAATAAATTTCTATTATTCCAGAAACTTTACTTGAATTTGAGTCTGCGGGTAATGAGCTTACTACTACCATTTAGTTCAAAAAACCTTATCAGAAATTATTGATGTGACCGAAATTTCGAAAAAAATACAATTGAAACAAACTTTGTTGAGATAAATTTCTTGTGCAAAAATTTTCAAGAGACAATTTGTTTCTCTGAAGAAAATTGTAACTTTTTCTAGTATTTAAATGGTATGATGGTTATCATCATAAAAACAACAATTTTTATTTAATTAATTTTTGTTATATTTTTTCTGATTTTAGTTTTAAAAATTACTTTGAAATTGGGATAATTGGGAATAAACGATTTGCAGTGTGAGGAGAATATACACGCAAACAAATAATCCTCCCAAACGAAATTTTAGACAACAATGTTCGTTTCTCATTTGCTTTTCGTTGAAAGGAAGTGTATTTGGTATATACCTTTTGTGATAAACGTTTATTCTTTTCCAGGATGTAAAAACAATTTCATAAAGACTAACTCAAAAAAATTTTGTTTCTGGCTAAGTGCATTTTCCCTCACATCTTTCTCACTTCCACGAAGTTTTTTAGTTCTTAGCACCTTTTTCTGTAATACAAACAATGTAGAAGAAATTATACGATTTTATAAATTTTTAAAATTTTTTTTAACTTTCGCCTGAACGGAGAATCGAACCGCGGACCATGCAATTTGTAAGCCAACACACTATCCACTGAGTTATGTAGCTGTTATTGTCATCAATAGACAATTACCCATATAAGTTATATTTATATAGTATAGCTTGCGGCGCCCACGAGCCGATTAAACAAAGTTTATTTAACAGAAAAATACATTTAGTTGGGCACCCTGGAAGTTGCTACGTCCGACTTGCATGCCAAGGGTTGTAGGTTCGATCCCTGCTTCGACTAAAATTTTTTTTTTACATATATTCCAGATATGGTCGGAAGATTCCGAAAAAATGTTCAACATTACATTCTACTATTTTAAATTTTTACTATGAACTGTAAAATGTGTCTTATTAAAGACCTAAAGTCCGAAAAGAACAGTGTTTGATATAAACGAAATGGACTGTGTTGTTGGTTCAAAAATAACTTTTTTTATTGAAAAAATAAAAATTTTGTAACAAACGATTTTTTTTGGTGAAGTGTATACTTTTCCAAGCAATTCAAAAAACTCTAACAAAAGAAAAACGTTTTCTATACACATTTTCCAAACGTTTTTTTTTCTTTGCGTGTATAGAAACATATTGGCAACGCTTAATAAACACAATGAGCGATTGTTATGTTAAACAGAACACAATTCTCAATTTCTCGAGTTGGATCAGTTATATGGACTTAAACTCTTCACCACAATGGGCCTAAATGTTTTTTCTTCAGATATTGTCGCATCTGCATAATTCTGCGCTTAGAAATGGGCGCTTTCTTTCTTTTTAAAAGATTAACTAGGGGAATCTTGGCGCATATTTACTCAAAACAAAAATACGGCTGAAACAGACAAAAAAGTCACAACACGAACTCAAAATATGTACAGACATTTTATATGGATACGTCATCGCCAGCCACCGCCACCACTCTTGCTGTTGTAGTCGTTGTCTTGGGGGGGCAAATGAAGAAAAAGTGGTTATAACTGGTTGGTTGTTTTGGTTGTAACACAAACTCACATGCATACACACACACAAACACTCGTTATTAAACATATTTTACTTTTTCCCCCCATAATTTTTTTGTAAACTATTGTCATCACCAAGGTAGCAAGAAGCACTTTTATAGTTATTTGTTCCAATTAATAGGTATTTGCAATGGAACTTGGGGATTTTTTCTATTGGGGGACACTTATGTTTAGTTGGGAACCACCCATACGATACCCACTCACTCACTCACAAAGTACACGTTGTGTATGGGAATTATTAATTAATTTATTTATTGATTTTCTTTGCTCTCTGTGGTATTTGCTACAGAGATACTTTGCTTAAGACACCTTTGAATAAAATTCAGACATCCATTTATGTTAAATGCACAATTTCCCGTATTGAAGAGTACGCTATGACTAAATGAATGACTGATACACCTTAAAATTCGATTTACAGAAGTATTTTTTTTTCATCTCCAACGCAATGAGAAACTGTTGAATATCAATTAAGCGTAAGTTTAGGCCTTTATACATCAAAGCACATTCTCTCACATACACACGTTTAGGAGAAACCTCTGAGTGGTTTAACTCTTTTGAGAAAGCCCGTATTAGGGTTTAAACTTGTACACTACACTCGCACACACATCTCAGTATTTAAGCCATATTTATTGTACACACAATGAGCATAGTTAGCGGCATGTTTGGATGAGAGTAACAGAAGCATACAACATGGTTTTATACAAAGCCCGATTCTCTCATTTTGTACGTTTATTTTCTTACTTGTTAACCGATTGAACGAACGAACCTTACCTAAACACAGTCCAAATGTTACTAACTTGTGGTGAGCTGCTTTTTAAACGACCAAACCCCAAACTACTCACTGACAAATGAGATACAATTTGATTGGGGGGAAAACAATCAAGCTTGTTTTTTTTGAATTGGGGAGCGTGTTTATGAACAATGAACATAGCTGAAAGCATTGGCGTGGTGAATAACTAAGCTTACTATGTTTTTTTCATACAAGAAGTTATCGGCAAATAGGTTCCAATCAATCACAATACACTGAGAAAAAATAAAAAGGCAAATAATGTAGTATAAATCGACTGAGAATCTCTAATTTAAAATAAAAGTAAAAATTTAATTAAAAAATTGAACTTGTTTCCCCAAAGTTAACTTTTCGATTGTTAGGACGATGAAAGTCGATTTGATTTAATTTTTGATCCATATATAACTGCTAAATGTGAATTAGGCTTAGTTTTTGTTGATTTTTAATAATTTAAAAGTATTAATTTATTGATCTAAAGTAACATAAAAGTCATATGGTCACATCCTAAGTGAAGTGAATCCACCATGAAGGAAAATGTAGGTTTGTTTTATTAACTAAAATATTTTATTAATTGCAACGCAATCACGGTTGTCACTCGAGCCAAAAATAATCTACCAAAATTTGGAGATAATTCTACCAAACAAACAAATCTTCTATAGAAAATTTTGTCAACATTTTATTTCTATAGAAAATGTTCTCAAAATTTTATTTCTATAGAAAAGTTTGCCAAAGTTTTATTTATATAGAATATTTTGTCAAATTTTTTTTTTTTATAGAAACTTTTGTCAAAATTTTATTTCTACAGAAAATTTTGTCAAAATTTTATTTTTATAGAAACTTTTGTCAAAATTTTATTTTTAAAGAAAATTTTGTCAAAGTTTTATTTCCATAGAAAATTTTGTCAAAGTTTTATTTCTATAGAAAATTTTTTCAACATTTTATTTCTACAGAAAATTCAAAATTTTATTTCTACAGAAAATTCAAAAATTTTGTCAAAATTTTATGTCTATAGAAAATTTTGTCAAAATTTTATGTCTATAGAAATTTTTGTCAAAATTTTATTTCTTCTATAGAACATTTGTCAAAATTTTATTTCTTCTATAGAAAATTTTGTCAAAATTTTATTTCTATAGAAAATGTTATCAAAATTTTATTTCTATAGAAAAGTTTGTCAAAGTTTTATTTCTATAGAAAATTTTGTCAAAATTTTATTTTTATAGAAACTTTTGTCAAAATTTTATTTCTACAGAAAATTTTGTCAAAATTTTATTTTTATAGAAACTCTTGTCAAAATTTTATTTCTTCTATAGAAAATTTTTTCAAAATTTTATTTCTATAGAAAATTTTGTAAAAATTTTATGTCTATAGAAAATTTTGTCAAAATTTTATGTGTATAGAAAATTTTGTCAAAATTTTATGTCTATAGAAATTTTTGTCAAAATTTTATTTCTTCTATAGAACATTTTGTCAAAATTTTATTTCTTCTATAGAAAATTTTGTCAAAATTTTATTTCTATAGAAAATGTTCTCAAAATTTTATTTCTATAGAAAAGTTTGTCAAAGTTTTATTTCTATAGAAAATTTTGTCAAAATTTTATTTTTATAGAAACTTTTGTCAAAATTTTATTTCTACAGAAAATTTTGTCAAAATTTTATTTTTATAGAAACTCTTGTCAAAATTTTATTTCTTCTATAGAAAATTTTTTCAAAATTTTATTTCTATAGAAAATTTTGTCAAAATTTTATGTCTATAGAAAATTTTGTCAAAATTTTATGTGTATAGAAAATTTTGTCAAAATTTTATGTCTATAGAAATTTTTGTCAAAATTTTATTTCTTCTATAGAACATTTTGTCAAAATTTTATTTCTTCTATAGAAAATTTTGTCAAAATTTTAGTTTTATAGAAAATTTTGTCATAATTTTATTTCATTCGTTTTGTTTGTTATTGTTGGTTTCTCTTCAATCATTATTGTTGTTTTTGATCTCAGCTTAAAACCATGCATTGACTAAGCTACAAGTGCAGCTTAAAATTTGACAAGCATACTTTTCCTCTGTTGGTTAAGCTACACTTGTGGTTTAGTCAATGCATGGTTTTAAGCTGAGATCAAAAACAACAATAATGATTGAAGAGAAACCAACAATAACAAAATTTCGATAAAAATAATAAAATTTAACTACAAGCAAATAATTTTTTTCCAATAAAAAAGTTAAATTTAGCGTTAGTTTAACTACGGAAATTTTTTCTGTGTAATTCTGAAACAGCTGTACATCAAAACATCTTGCAGTCTGTAGGGCTTAGCCCAAATAAATTTGACAAGCATGCTTTTCCTCTGTTGGCTAAGCTACACTTGTAGTTTAGTCAATGCATGGTTTTAAGCTGAGATCAAAAACAACAATAATAATTTTATTTCTATAGAAAATTTTGTCAAAATTTTATTTCTATAGAAAATTTTGTTAAAAATTTATTTCTATAGAACATTTTGTCAAAATATTATTTCTACAGAATATTCAAAACTTTATTACTATAAAAAATTTTGTCAAAATTTTATTTCTATAGAAAATTTGTTTGAGAGGAATATTTTGCAAAATCTACCAAAACATCAAAAATTCTTCCAATCTACCAAACAGTAAAAAATCTAACATTTTTGGTAAAATTCTACTAAATGTGGGAACCGTGAACGCAATTAATATTCAATGTTAAGAAAATATATTGAAAATAATAAATATATATATTTTTTAAGAAAATTGAATATCTTGAAGGAAAACATACACGCAAAAAAATAATTCTTTCCTCCCAAACGAAATTTTAAACGAACAAAGTTCGTTTCTCATTTGCTTTTCGTTGAAAGGAAGTGTATTTGGAAGAAAAGTATATACTTTTTGTGATAAACGTTTATTCTTTTCCAGGATGTAAAAACAATGTCATAACGACTAACTGAAAAAAAAATTTCTGGCTAATTGCATTTTCCCTCACATCTTTCACACTTCCACGAAGTTTTTTAGTTCTTTAGCGCCTTTTTCTGTAATACAAACAATGTAGAAGAAATTATACGATTTTATAAATTTTTAAATTTTTTTACCTTTCGCCTGGACGGAGAATCGAACCGCGGACCATGCAATCCACTGAGCTACCCACTGAGCTATGTAGCCGTTATTGTCATCAATAGTCAATTACCCATATAAGTTATATTTATATAGCATAGCTTGCGGCGCCCACGAGCCGATTAAACAAAGTTTATTTCACAGAAAAATACATTTAGTTGGGCACCATGGAGCAGTGGTTGCTACGTCTGACTTGCATGCCAAGGGTCGTGGGTTCGATCCCTGCTTCGACCAAAGTTTTTTTTTTTTTTTACACATATTCCAGATATGTTAGGAAGATTCCGAAAAAATGTTCAACATTACATTGTAGTATATTAAATTTTTAACTGTAAAATGTGTCTTATTAAACCCCTAAAGTCAGAAAAGAACAGTGTTTGATATAAACGAAATGGACTGTGTTGGTGGTTCAAAAACAACTTTTTTTATTAAAAAAATTAACATTTTGTTCTTTGGTGATAAAAGTGTATACTTTCGAAGCAATTCAAAAAACTCTAACAAAAGAAAAACGTTTTCGGTACACGTTTTCCAAACGTTTTTTTTTCTTTGCGTGTAGGAGTAAAAAATGTTAAAATGTCTTTAGTGTTATACTTATTTCAATAAAATAAGAAAAATATGAACTATTTTGTGAGAATTGCATACATAGTAAAATTGTGTACTTCATTTGAATAATTTGTTGTTACATTTTTACTCCGTATCATCAAAGACTACTTAAAATAAGGAAAATTTGATCAGATTTTCCAAAATTTAACTAAAAGAAATTTAAATCAGATATAGAAAAAATTCGTTGACTTTTTCTGAGGACACACGTATTCTCAGAAAATATTGGGAACATTTTTCGACTTCAATTATAATGTTATTGATATCCATTAACTGTGCAGTTTTTTTTCATGAAAGATGAGAGGTGAATTTTCTTATGTATTTTGATCTGCTGAATTCGAAAAAAAAGGTTAAAAAAATGTATGGAACAGTTTTTGAGATATACCGTTATTTTTAGTTTTTCGCTTTCGCTAGTTTTAAAACAAAATTTTATGGAACAGAATTCAGCAGATCAAAATACATAAGAAAAGTCACATCTCATCAAATGTACATGAAAAAAAAATTATGTTGTAAACTAGTGTACTCATACACGATAATTGTTAGTTTCATCATGAATAAACATACTATTGACGAGAAATTTTCCGTGTGCACACTTCTATACAGACCTAAAAAGACTATTTAACCTTAATTTTAGGAAACGGAACTTGCACAATATTGAGGACAAATTTCCTTAAAATAAAGAATTTGTAATTAAAACAAAGTTCATAATCTTTAATTCTTCTCTAAATTTAGGACACTAATCTCTGAAATTTACGTCGCTTCATTAAAGTCGTATTACTGTTTTATTATCTCAATATAAATTAATTTAAAACGTGAAAATATCCAATCATTTTCTTTATTAATTTGATTAAAAAGTTAATTTTATAGTTAATTTTTTAATTGAAAATATTTTGGTGATATTTTTTCTGGGTTAACATTTTGAAATAATCTTTTATATCGCTCATGTACGAGTAATCATAACAATCTTCGCATTTTAAATTTACTAATTAAAATTAATATATTGAATTTGAACCACGACAATTTTATTTGGAAAATTTTGGATTCACTGCTTTCTGATTTTTTGTAAAAAAGCACAAGAGTAAATCCATTTTTCTTACAAATTTTAAAATTGGTCTTATGGTTAGGATTTTAGAAAATTTTTTCATGATCATGAATGAATTCATTTTAGCCTCTGAATTGAAACTAAACACACTCCCCATTCACCATTAACATACTCGCATATGTGAATATCATGATATTCTCTCTCAACTCAAGCTCAAATTAACACTTACACAATGCATTGCATTTGCACTTGGCTTAAACTTTTGTGTGTTTTAATTTAGGCCCCAAAAACAGGTATTCAAATATAAACTCACCCAAAAACACTTCAATACATGGTTATGATAGATAAAGTGCACGGAAGACTCTTCAAATTAGGACTTGTTTTTGGTTATTTATTTATGAATATAAATATTTGGTAGATAGACCGGTTTTCATAAAAGTCACGACAATTTTATTACGGCGCATAAAACTAACCTAACAATATATATTGAAGAGGAGTCAAAGTGTCAAAGCTTTGTGTAAGGTACGGGTAAACGTTTATGTTGCTCAGTGACTTAAACGTAAATACTTACACAGAAAATGGGAGAGGAAGAATGGTATAGAGCTTTTGTGTAAATCCATGTAAAAGTATGTGAGCTTTACAAAGACTTTAGTAGCGAAGAACATAACTAGACTGAAGAGTGCCAATGGTTGATTCAATTGGTAGAAACAGATGAACGAACCTAAGAAAATTTTCCAACAAGAAATCTAAGATTTCTGATGAAGCAATTACTCGTGGGGTTAGAATAATTTTTGGGGAGAGGTAATCAATGTTGTATGACGATAAATCTAACCGAATTTGAAGGTTTTTTTTATTTTTCAATGATCAACATGTGAAATTTTTTATTTGTCTCAAAGATATCATACTTGAGTTTTCTTGGTGCAAGAAACATTCACATTTTTTAAATGTAAATAATTTGAGCTCATAGGTGCGTAAAGTATAGGCTCCCCCCAGAATTTCTAATAACGTTTTGGAATGTAATATGTACTGGCATAGGTTTCATAACGATTGTTGAGGGCCAAGCAGTGGTTCTGATCCGATCATCTAAATTTTAATCATAGACCAAACTCAATAGAAAAAGTAAATGTGGAATTGATAGACGCCATACATAATGTTGTATTTACTTCATTAGGATCATACATAAACAGAATTTTATTTCTATAGAAATTTTTGTCAAAATTTTATTTCTATAGAAAAATTTGTCAAAATTTTATTTCTATAGAAAATTTTCTTACAATTTTATTTCTACAGAAAATTTTCTTAAAATTTTATTTCTACAGCATATTTTCTTCAAATTTTATTTCTACATAATTTTTTTTTTTTAAATTTTATTTCTGTAGAAAATTTTGTTAAAATTTTATTTATGTAGAAAATTTTGTCAAAATTTTATTTCTATGGAAAGTTTTGTCAAAATTGTATTTCTATAGAAAGTTGTGTCAAAAATTTATTTCTATAGAAAATTGTGTCAAAATTTTATTTCTATAGAAAGTTGTGTCAAAATTTTATTTCTATAGAAAATTTTGTATGGAAAATTTTGTCACAATATAATTTCTAAAAAAAAAATCAAAAATTTATTTCTATAGCTAATTTTGTCAAAATTTTATTTCTATAGAAAATTTTGTCAACATTTTATTTCTGTAGAAAATTTTGTCCAACTTTTATTTCTATATAAAATTTTCTTAAAATTTTATTTCTATAGAAATTTTTTGTCAAAATTTTATTTTTATAGAAAAATTTTCAAAAATTTTATTTCTATAGAGAATTTTGTCAAAAGTTTATTTCTATGGAAAGTTTTGTCGAAATTTTATTTCTATAAAATTTTATTTCTAAAAAAATTGTATTTCTATAGAAAATTTTATTTCTATAGAAAATTTTGTCAAAATTCTATTTCTGTAGAAAATTTTGTTTTTAGAAAATTATTTCTTCAAAATTTTATTTCTATAGAAAAATTAAACACTGACAAACTTCTACTTCGAATTCGGACATCGAACTTTGAGACAGAGAGCGCTACAACCACGGACGCAAAAATAAACTTTTGAAATAAAACTTTGTCAAAATTTTATTTCGATAGAAAGTTTTGTCATAATTTTATTTCTATAAAAATTTTTGTCAACATTTTTTTTTTCTATAGAAAATTTTGTCAAAATTTAGTTCCCTATTTCTGTAGAAAATTTTGTCAAAATTTAATTTCTGAAAAAATTTTACAAATTTTATTTATGTAGAAAATGTCATCAAAATTGTATTTCTGTAGAAAAATTTTGTCAAAATTTTATTTTTATAGAAAATTTTGTCAAAATTTTATTTCTATAGAAAATTTTATGAACATTTTATTTCTATAGAAAATGTTGCCAAAATTTTATTTCTATAGTAAATTTTGTCAAAATTTGATTTCAAAAAATTTTTTCCAAAATTTATTTCTATAGCTAATTTTGTCAAAATTTTATTTCAAAAAAAAAATTCCAAAAATTTATTTCTATAGCTAATTTTGTTAAAATTTTATTTCTATAGAAAAATTTGTCAAAATTCTATTTCTGTAGAAAATGTAGTCAAAATTTTATTTATATAGAAAATTTTGTCTTTAGAAAATTATTTCTTCAAAATTTTATTTCTATAAAAAAATTAAACTCTGGCGGACTTAATTTTTATGGAAATGTGTCTACCAGAAGTATTGAATTAAGAATCCTTAGTCGATGTAGCCTTCGATGTCACAAAAAAATCCACAACATTTTTTTCATGGAAATTTGTTGATTTTAGTTAAATTTTGCAAAATGTGAAACCATTAGTCCTATTTAAATTTGTGCTTACCTTTATCTCCAAAGAAACGGAGAATTGAAGTAAAGGGTGATACGGTCAAAATTTGGTCAATATAAACTTGACGTATTTCTTTCAATTTTGCATTTAAAAAACCTGAACACCCCTCATTTTGAAGGTGTGTGTGTGTAGAATGTTGCTCCTATTTTGATTTTGGAATTCACTCTTCAGTTGTCAAAATGCCGTCCAAGCAAGAAGAGCAGCGTATCAAAATTTTGCTCGCGCATCGCGAAAATCCGAGCTACTCGCACGCAAAGCTGGCAAAATCGCTAAAAGTTGCCAAATCAACCGTTACAAATGTAATTAAAGTGTTTGGGGAACGTTTGTCGAAAGCCAGGAAGTCTGGATCGGGGGGAAATCGAAAACCGGAAGCCGCTGAGACGACAAAGAGAGTTGCCGGTAGTTTCAAGCGAAACCCTAGGATAGGTTAAAGTGGCAGCCCGATTAAGATTCAGGCTCACTTAGACTATTCAGTCCATTGTGAAACCCTAACTTCTCTCGCCGAGATGCCGCAAGTAAGCTGGGTGTATCGTCTACAACCGTGCATCGAGCCAAAAAACGAGCCGGACTATCGACTTACAAGAAGGTAGTGACTCCAAATCGCGATGATAAACAAAATACGACGGCCACATAAAACTGTCAAAATTCGCAAAGAAATATCTGGTTTGGCAAGCCATCTGTATCTGTGGCTTGAAAACCAGCATTTTCATAGCTTCCGGGACTGTCAACCAAGAAATTTACGTGAAAGAGTGTTTGAATAAACGTCTGCTGCCTTTCCTGAAGAAACACGGTTGTTCCGTACTGTTTTGGCCGGATTTGGCATCTTGCCATTACGGTAAAAAGGTCATGGAGTGGTACGCCGCCAACAACGTGCAGGTGGTTCCCAAGGACAAGAACCCTCCCAACACGCCAGAGCTCCGCCCAATTAAGAAATACTGGGCTATTGTCAAGCGGAATCTAAGGAAGACCAAAAAAACTGCTAAGGACGAGCAGCAGTTCAAGGCAAACTGGCTTTCTGCGGCGAAGAAGGTGGACAAGGTGGCTGTAAAAAATCTGATGGCAGGTGTCAAGCGTGAGGCGCGGCAATTCGGATTTGGAAAAGCGAAAGCCTAACTGAATATTTTTCCTGAATTTTATACTAATTGAACTTGAAAAAGAAATTTAATTTGATTTTTTAAATAAACGATTTCACCTATTTACACGCGTTTTCCCTTGACCAAATTTTGACCGTATCACCCTTTATGGATACAATTAAGGCACCATTCTCCAAATTTGAATTTATTAGTTTTTTTTTTGCTTTTTTCTTCATGTGCTATCAAAGTCCTTTAACGAAAACTAAAATACAGACTCGATTTCAAGTAGAAATAATGCTATGTTTCAAATAAAAAAACGTCTTTATATAAAGTATTTTTGAATGCATTTATATGTCGTACATATATATCCTCATTTTCACAAATAAGGCCATATTATCCTAACCTCTGAATTAAAACTAGATTCACTTCTAGAAGTAAGAATTGGATGTAAATTACGACACCTACACTCAAAAAACTTGAACCCTATATTTCACTAAAGCCGATTTAATTCTATTTTAGTTCAAGGAATTATTACGTTTTAAGAAAGTTTCCATGCCTTTAATAATTTTTACGTACGTCAGTTAAATTAATTAAAACATAAGAAAAAAGGAATACACAAATAAAGCATAAAGATTAACTAAATTCGTGTCTCCCCAAAATAGTTCAGAATTTCTTAAAATTTCTAAGTTTTACCAATAATGAGTCCAGCATGAACTTCGTATGGTACTAAAGAGATTTTTGCAATTTTGAACTCCAATTTTTTCCTTAAAACATGGACATTTTATTTAACTAGTGAAAAAAATGAATTATGTTGAATATTTTTTTTTTGAATTTGTCGAAAATTATTTACTTATTTTTTACTTATTTTATTAACATAATATTTACTTATTTTTTCTAATGCAGTTTAGTTAACATTCTCTAAAATTAATTTATTTTTTCAAAAATTAACTCAAATTTTCTTTCCTGGTGTATGCGCTTAAGATATAAAATCGTAAGATCAGCTCATACACTTAAAAATATTATCCTAATACGAATATATGCTAATATTGAGGATAAGTCTCTTTAAAATAATGAAATTTTAATTGAAAGTAAGTTTTAAATCTTTTCTTCAATCATTTTTCATTAATTTTTTTGCGTCCCTCTGTTAAAATCGTATGTCTTTTATGTAAGTAAAGAAAAATCGTGTTTATATTAATTGATATATTGCATCTTAAGATTTATGTTATAATAAAAACGTTTCAAATATAAGCTAAGATTTATTCTGATGACTTTGCATCTTTGGTTTAATGTGTTTTTTTGGTTTTAACCCTTTCCATGCCTTTAATAATTTTTACGTACGTCAATTAAATTAATTAAAACATAAGAAAAAAGGAATACACAAATAAAGCATAAAGATTAACTAAATTCGTGTCTCCCCCAAAATAGTTCAGAATTTCTTAAAATTTCTAAGTTTTACCAATAATGAGTCCAGCATGAACTTCGTATGGTACTAAAGAGATTTTTGCAATTGTGAACTCCAATTTTTTCCTTAAAACATGGACATTTTATTTAACTAGTGAAAAAAATGAATTATGTTGAATATTTTTTTTTTTGAATTTGTCGAAAATTATTTACTTATTTTTTACTTATTTTATTAACATAATATTTACTTATTTTTTCTAATGCAGTTTAGTTAACATTTTCTAAAATTAATTTATTTTTTCAAAAATTAACTCAAATTTTCTTTCCTGGTGTATGCGCTTAAGATATAAAATCGTAAGATCAGCTCATACACTTAAAAAATATTATCCTAATACGAATATATGCTAATATTGAGGATAAGTCTCTTTAAAATAATGAAATTTTAATTGAAAGTAAGTTTTAAATCTTTTCTTCAATCATTTTTCATTAATTTTTTTGCGTCCCTCTGTTAAAATCGTATGTCTTTGATGTAAGTAAAGAAAAATCGTGTTTATATTAATTGATATATTGCATCTTAAGATTTATGTTATAATAAAAACGTTTCAAATATAAGCTAAGATTTATTCTGATGATTTTGCATCTTTGGTTTAATGTGTTTTTTTGGTTTTAACCCTTTCGACCCCGAATTTTTATAGGTATCGCTAAATTTTTTTTTTTTACTTTTAATCATGTTCAAGTCATTTAAGAAGCGTCTAGCCAAAATTTCGGGTCGCCACGCCCATTCGTTTAGGCGGTAGGGAATGTTGCCTGTGGGCAACTTTGGGCAATTGTGACTACAAACTATTTCGTTTTGTAATGATAGACGTATTACGTTTTTTTTTTGGATTTTTGTTAAGTTTTTTTTGTTAGTTTACAGTAAATATATACTTAGATGCGCGCGTGAGTGGAATTTCAATCACGCTCAAACACATTCACGAAGAAATATTTGTACTCACGCATGCCATGTGAGTAGGAATTCACGGTCACGAAATGAAAAGTCATACTCGCACACGCTCACATATGAACAATGTTTATGTCTCACGCTTTCGCACGATTCACGACAATTTTCGTAATTCACGACAAATCTCGTAAGTCACGAATATTTTCGGAACACGACAATTTTCGTGGCTTAATAAAATTCTGGTAATTAACGAAATTTCTCGTGACTCACGCTATTGAAGTCTTAAGCGTGATTAAATATGTAAAGGTGATTAAAATCGGTGTGCTTGAATTTAATCGTGAACGTGAATTTGTTCGTGATTGTGACTTTTTGTGTCTGTTTTACCGTGAGTGCGAATTTTATCGTGAATATGAATTTTATTGTTAACGTGAATTTTATCTTGAGCGTGAGTTGGATCGTGAGCGTGGGTTGGATCGTGAAAGTAAATTTTTATCGGGAGCGTGATTTCGGAGAAAGTTTACTCACTCACAATCATGAACACAATTTGATTTTTACTCACGCGCCACACATTTTTTCTTTAATCCCGTTCACGCACATTCACGAGGTTTCGTTTAAATTTCATTCACGAGATTTCGTTTAAATTTCATTCACGGCTTCGCGTGACTTACGAAAATGTTTTTTTTTTTTTTTGTTTTTAACCCATGTCAATTTAACTGGCGGTGAAAAAAACCAAAGTATTATAAAGCGTCAATATTCGTGCTAATCCACTAGTATGTTGCCAAGAAGTGGCTTCCTCCCTTTTTACGATTCCTTCCAAATTCCCCACTGCACTGCAGATATGTTTTCCACATCATCGCCGCATTTCTCGTCACTGGGACATCCCAATTGAAGTTCAAAATTTTTTCAAAATCATTGTTTTTCAAACCTTTTTTCTCCAGGTCTAGTGTTCAAAAATATGTAATTTTACTACCACAATTGCCCAAAGTTGCCCACAGGCAACTTTTCAATTTTAAAAATTTCCCATCTGTTGTTTTTTTGCAATTCTAAGATTTGACTTCCAGAAATATTTTATTTGACATGTACTACAATAGATTTAATAAAAACTTTCAACATTTTAGTTGTAATTTTGAAAAAAATCACATGTATAAAAACCTCTTTTTAAATTCGCAAATATTTTTTTTCTTGAGGTACGTGCGTATTAATGAAAAATTTTTTGCTAATTGACAACCAAATTAGCTGATTTTTCATTCAACTTGAAGAAAACACTTGTAGCTTTCGATACCGTTACAGTTTTATGAACAAAAACAAAAACAACGCTGACAGTGAGTCTCAAAACACAAAAAGTTGCCCACAGGCAACTTTAGGGTCGAAAGGGTTAAGAAAACATTATTTACTCTATTAATATATCGCAAAAACAGAATGAAAATTAGATAAATGAGTGTTGTATCCTAATTTTAATTTTATTGATCCAAGATTTAAAGCTAGATAGTTCCCTAAAAATATCTTTAGTTTAAAGAAGCCGCATCTTTGGCTCGGAATCAATACCAAAATCCTTAAGGAAGGTCAAAATCTTTAAATCCAAGTAAACTTTTTTTGAGTATATGTCTCATATAAGCATGCTGCAAAGAATTGCAACATCGAGTTGTAAATTCCAGCTACAAAACCTCATGTACATGTCTGTTTTAGAGAGAATTATTCCATACAATTTACCTGATACTCGTGCTTAAGTCATATATTCCTCACTCGCGTTAATTTAAAGAAATTCCACTGCTAATCAAGATTTCAATAACCAAGAACGATTTTCCACTTTTACTTAAACTAACGTTTCGCCTACAACTGAGGAACAAGTATATATGGAAAATTTAATGTCCTATCGTATAGCCACGATAAATTCCCAAGAATATTTTTCAATGCATGTCAGTCTCTGTGTCTTATCATTTCAATCTATTTGTGTTAATTTATGCTTAAACATGTAAAGTGTTCTCCATATAACTTTCACTCTGAAATAAAGGCTAAAGGATGGCAAAACACGGACATAGTGAGAAACTATATCGAAAATTATTCATTCATCCAAATAGCAGAGGTCACGCCATCATTCATGGAAATAAATTTGCGTGATTTAGATTGGTTTTCCTTGTATTTATACGATTAGAGAATATGCGAATGAGAGGGAATTTCGAAAACCACATCGTTGGGTATAAACATTGGAGGGGGAATTTCATTACGTACTCCATCAAAGAGCAAAGCAAATACACTGTTCTATTCAAGCAAAATAAGACCATATTCTACAGGAATGTAGGATGTAGGATAATAACATGCATATGAGGAAAAATTAACAGAATTGGGGTTGTTTAGTTTGTCCTGCTTTTAGGTTTTTTTTTGTGGGGCTCGTTATACTTTTTAATTAGCTTTTGAATCAGTAGCTCTTATTTCTCTGTTATAATGGCGAGTGAAATCACCTAAATATGAAATTATGAATATGAACAACATTAGGATAATTTATTGCTTTCTATTGCGTGTGTCATATACAGAAATAGTAATGAAACTGTAGACGGTTCAAAGACTCCTTTTTAACCTAATTAACACTATATGGCTTCCGTTCGTGTCGCCGAGGCAAAATTTTAAATAACAAGTACATACGGTCTTAAGTTCGGCGGGGCCGAATCTTAAATACACCCACAGAAAAAATCATGAACGACATACACGTGTCAAAACGATCCGTTCATGAAAGTGAATCAACACACATGTGGTGTCAAACGGAGAACAGACAGTGTCAATCTGACAATGATAAAATTACATCATGACAACCAGATTCATGATCTGAAAACGTAATAGTTATGAATTTATAAAAAACAAGTAAGGAAAGTCTAAAGTCGGGCGGCCCGACTATATTATACCCTGCACCACTTTGTAGATCTAAATTTTCGATACCATATCACATCCGTCAAGTGTGTTGGGTGCTCTATATAAAGGTTTGTCCCAAATACATACATTTAAATATCACTAGATCTGGACAGAATTTGATAGACTTCTACAAAATCTATAGACTTATAATTCATAAGCCGGCTAATGAAGTAGGGTGGAACACAATGTTAGTAATAAAATGGGAAACATTTAAATCTGAAGAAATTTTAAGGAAACTTCGCAAATGTTTATTTATGATTTATCGCTCGATATATATGTATTAGAAGTTTAGTAAAATTAGAGTAATTTTTAAAACTTTTCGACCAAGCAGTGGCGATTTTACAACGAAAATGTTGGTATTTTGACCATTTTTGTCGAAATCAGAAAAACATATATATGGGAGCTATATCTAAATCTGAACCGACCAAATTTGGCACGTATAGCTACAATGCTAATTCTACTCCCTGTGCAAAATTTCAACAAAATTTCAAATCGCAGCAAAAAATGGGTCTCTGTGGTGCTATGAGTGTAAATCGGGCGAAAGATATATATGGGAGCTATATCTAAATCTGAACCGATTTCAACCAAATTTGGTACAGAGAGTTCAAATGTTAATTCTACTTCCTGTGCAAAATTTCAACTAAATCGGAGCAAAAAATTTGCCTCTGTGGTCATATGAGTGTAAATCGGGCGAAATATATATATGGGAGCTATATCTAAATCTGAACCGATTTCAATAAAATTTGACACACTAGACTACACTAATAATTGTACTCCAAGCGCAAAATTTCAACCAACTTGGGGTAAAACTCTGGACCATATTAATCCATATCGGGCGAAAGATATATGGGAGCTATATCGAAATCTGAACCGATTTCAATTGACTATGGTACTAATTGTTCTTCTTCTGCAAAATTTTAAGCGAATTTGGGTAAAATTCTGGCTTCTGGGGCCATATAAGTCCATATCGGGCGAAAGATATATATGGGAGCTATATCTAAATCTGAACCGATTTCTTCCAAAATCAATAGGGTTATATTCTGGGCCAAAACACATACTTGTGCCAAATTTGATCGATTGGACTAAAACTGCGACCTAGACTTTGATCACAAAAATGTGTTCACAGACAGACGGACATGGCTATATCGACTCAGGAGCCCACCCTGAGCATTTTTGCCAAAGACATCATGTGTCTATCTCCTTCAGGGTGTCTCCTTCTGGGTGTTGCAAGCATATGCACTAACTTATAATACCCTGTTCCACAGTGTGGCGCAGGGTATAAAAACCATTCCGCTGCCGTGACTCGAACCTGGATCGTCATGACGAAATAAAAACAAAATCCGGCCATGAAATCGTGAACGCCCGTGGGCGAAACTGTGAACATTCATCTAATATTTTTCGTCAATGTTTCCGTTTCATTTTGTTACCAGCCGTTCACGATTTTGGAACTTATTTTTATACCCACCACCATAGAATGGTGACGGGGGTATAATAAGTTTGTCATTCCGTTTGTAACACATCGAAATATCGAATTCCGACTATATATATATATATATATATATACATATATATATATATATATATATATATATATATATATATATATATATATATATATATATATATATATATATATATATATATATATATATATATATATATATATATATATATATATATATATATATATATATATATATATATATATATATATATATATATATATATATATATATATATATATATATATATATATATATATATATATATATATATATATATATATATATATATATATATATATATATATATATGTATATATATTCTTGATCAGGGAGAAATTCTAAGACGATATAACGATGTCCGTCTGTCTGTCTGTTGTAATCACGCTACAGTCTTCAATAATGAAGCAATCGTGCTGAAATTTTGCACAAACTCGTCTTTTGTCTGCAGGCAGGTCAAGTTCGAAGATGGGCTATATCGGTCCAGGTTTTTATATAGTCCCCATATAAACCGACCTCCCGATTTGGGGTCTTGGGCTTATAGAAATCGTAGTTTTTATCCAATTTGCATGAAATTTGAAATCTAGAGGTATTTTATGACCATAAAAAGGTGTGCCAAAAATGGTGAGTATCGGTCCATGTTTTGGTATAGCCCCCATATAGACCGATCTCCCGATTTTACTTCTTGGGCTTATAGAAACCGCAGTTTTTATTCAATTTACCTGAAATTGGAAATCTAGAGGTATTGTAGGACCACAAATACGTGTGCCAAAAATTGTGAGTATCGGTCCATATTTTGATATAGCCCCCATATAGACCGATCTCCCGAGTTTACTTCTTGGGCTTATAGAAACCGCAGCTTTTATTCAATTTACCTGAAATTGGAAATCTAGAGGGATTGTTATACGTGTGCCGAAAATTGTGAGTATCAGTCCATGTTTTGGTATGGTCCCCATATAAACCAACCTCCCGATTTGGGGTCTTGGGCTTATAGAAACCGTAGTTTTTATCCAATTTGTCTGAAATTGGAAATCTAGAGGAATTTTAAGACCATAAAGAGGTGTGCCGAAAATGGTGAGTATCGGTCCATATTTTGGTATAGCCCCCATATAGACCGATTTCCCGATTTTACTTCTTGGGCTTCTAGAATCCGAAGTTTTTATTCTATTTGCCTGAAATTGGAAATCTAGAGGTATTTTCGGGTCATAAAGAGGTGTGCCGAAAGCGGTGAGTATCGGTCCATATTTTAGTATATCCCCCATAAGAACGATCTCCCGATTTAACACCTTGGGTTTCTAGAAACCGTAGTTTTTATCTGATTTGCCTGAAATTGTAAATATTCTGGTATTTTAGGCTCACAAAAACGTGTATCGGATTAAGTTTTTATCGGTCCATTTGGTAATGCCTCCATATAGACCGACTTCACTTCTTGAGGGTGTAGAAGGCGCACTGATCATGAAAATTGCTTGAAACTCAATGTAAAATTTCCAAATTTTACTTCTACAGATTTAAGATTTCAAATCAAGACGTTATTTTATAATTTTCTTGCACACTTACAAGAGATGTTAATGATTCTTCTAAAACTCAAACAAAACTCGTTCTTATAAATCCAGAATCTGATATAGTCCTCATAGGTGAAATCTTTAAATTTATCTTCGGGAAGTGTCCTCAAGTCCTCAAGCCTTCCTGAAATATCAAAGGAAACCCTAATATTTGGTTCATGGTGGTGGGTATTTAAGATTCGGCCCGGCCGAACTTAGTGCTGTATATACTTGTTTTCTATTAGTGTACTCACCACAAGAACAATTTTTGAGTTTTATAGGTACCATAAACTTCTCGTCTAAGCGCGCAATCTGATCCAATTTGATTTATATTTGGTTCTCTAATTATGGTGCGAATATTGGTTCATTATGGTAAAAACATGGTGTCATATGGTAAAAGTTGTTTGAAAGCAAATAAAGTACTTGCCTATACTGAAAAAAATATTTTCGTGAGGCCAAGGATTTTTGCCCTTAAAATTCGAATGCAAATTCTACTTAGCATATTTCTCAAACGCATAAAGTTGTTTTCCTTGCCCAAAAGCGAAAAACTTTTCACTGAAGCTGTATAGTTAAGTGATTCGACTGGATATCTTTAAATGAAAGAAAATTTTGTTTGACTAAGATCAACTTTACTTTAATAAATCTGGAAAATTCTTCAAAATGCATGAAATCGTCTTGACTACAAAGCTTAAGATGTCTTTCGACACTTTATTTTAAAGATGTGTTTTACTTGAAAAAGTAATGTGCTCTTATAGCACACGAAGAAAAAAGCAGAAAAAACGAATAAATTCAAATGTGTTTCGTAGTGCCAAGTAGGCAAAACTCAAATTTAAAAGAGAATTGTGTGTTAAAGTTATTACCTTACTTCAAGTCTCCGCTTCTATGGCTCGGAATCAATGCCAAAATTATTAGTGAAAAGACAAAATCTTTGGAACCGTCTATGCTTTTTCTCAGTGTGGCTTCGCTTCTAGTTACAAAACTAAATACTAATATTTTTAAAATCAAAATTGTCTTATAACTAGCTGAAGCAAACGTTAGGGTAAAGATTCGGCTTCGGTTAAGCGGTTTCATCACGCCATAAACCGATTGTCAATGTATTGCCAAATACCAAAGCCGATTGTTCGGTCGAGCTCTAATGTGGGCTACTCTTTAGCAAATTGTTATCAGCGTTACCGTTGGGAATTTTCAAAAAGTGGCACAATTATTTTTGAAAAGTGGCATATTCTCTTTTATTAACTTACAAAAAACCTTAAAAAATAAATACTGATATGAGGTCAAGTTAAAATATATTTTGCGATTCTTTTAAACTGGAGAACAAATCCTATTTAAAATTATTTTTTATGCGTTTATAAAATAATCAGACCTTTCAATTATATCATTCGATTTATTTACGATATCAAAATAATTTATATCATCATTGGTTGTTAAGCTAAGAATTTTCTTTTATTCAATTTTTTTTTTCATTTATATCAGTTCATGATAAAATTTTTCCACAATTTTCGGATAAAATTTAACTGTAATAATATCAGTTTCAGGGATGTTTTCTGAAATAATTTGTGATTTGGTTTTGTGACCAATCTATACATAATTTCGTAGTTTCTTTAATATACAAAGAATTTTTATAGTCGATATCTGCTAAATCACTAATTACAATATAACTCTTTTACAAAATTTATGTGTATTTGTAATAGAATAATTATTGTTATATATTTTAAATAAATAATTCGATTCGCTTTGGAATGTTTTGCTAAATATATGCATACTTTTCATAAAATAAACAAAAAATTTGAGATAAATCTCGTTGGTATTTGAAAGTGCATTTTGGATTCTTTATATTCTTCTTATTCTTAGGACATTTTCTTCCATCTTTTCTCTAAAGAAGTAATGCTTCAATATTGTCCACTGTTCCAGCATTCAGTTACAGGGATATAGTCTGTCGAATTGGAACAATAAGTCTCAAAGTGAGATTGCATTTTTTTACTGTGGCCATCATCAATTATTCCTTGCGGTCGCAGTACAAACCTTAAACATTTTCACATTTATCATAGACCTGATATTTAATACAACAATAAATTTGGCATATTCAAAATAAACGTTTACCAAATAAATTGAATCATAACTGTTCACCTAATAATAAGGATTAATGGACGAAAGCTGTTTATCGTTGGTGCACAATATTCAATTTTCTGAATAACACATCTCTTTATGGTGATAACTACCCATAAAATTTAAACTTTTAAAAAAGTGGCACACATTATTGGAAATGTGGCACAAAATCGTAAAAAGTGGCACCGCCCAAAAAAAGTGGCACAACGGTAACGCTGGGTTTTACTGGAAGAATACGCGAACACTTGTGCCTCAATATATTGTATTTTAATTTTGAGATTATCTTATCCACACAAACAAATTACTTGAATTCGAAGATTTTGACCTTGCTTTAAGGATTTTGGTATCGATTTCCAGCCAAAGGTGCTGCTTCTTTAAAATAAAGACACTTTTCAGGGATCTATCTATAATTAAATTAGGCTCTTTAAAATTAGGAAACACATCTCATTTATCGAAAATTTTCTCTTTTTGCGGTATATCATGAAAGATATTCATGTGCAAATAGATGCCAGTTTAAAAATACAAATTATAAAAAAACACTTCAAAGCAAAACTGACATCTTCAGATCAAACAAACTTTAAACCAAAGATGCATAGTCTTTAATATAAAAGTTGGACTTTTTTGGAAGCTTTTTATACCCTCCACCATAGGATGGGGGTATATTAACTTTGTCATTCCGTTTGTAACACATCGAAATATTGCTCTAAGACCCCATAAAGTATATATATTCTGGGTCGTGGTGAAATTCTGAGTCGATCTAAGCATGTCCGTCCGTCCGTCCGTCTGTCCGGCTGTCCGTCCGTCTGTGGAAATCACGCTAACTTCCGAACGAAACTAGCTATCGACTTGAAACTTGGCACAAGTAGTTGTTATTGATGTAGGTCGGATGGTATTGAAAATGGGCCATATCGGCCCACGTTTACGTATAGCCCCCATATAAACCGATCCCCAAATTTGGCTTGCGGAGCCTTCCGGAGCAGCAAAATTCATCCGATCCGGTTGAAATTTGGTACGTGGTCTAAGTATACGGTCTCTAACAACCATGCAAAAATTGGTCCATATGGGTCCATAATTATATATAGCCCCCATATAAACCGATCCCCAGATTTGACCTCCGGAGCCTCTTGGAGGGGCAAAATTCATCCGATCCGGTTGAAATTTGGTACCTGATGTTAGTATACGGTCTCTAACAACCATGCAAAAATTGGTCCACATCGGTCCATAAATATATATAGCTCCCATATAAACCGATCCCCAGATTTTACCTCCGGAGCCTCTTGGAGGAGCAAACTTCATCCTACCCGATTGAAATTTGGTACGTGGTGTTAGTATATGGTCTCTAACAACCATGCAAAAACTGGTCCATATCGGTCCATAATTATATATAGCTCCCATACAAACCGATCCCCAGATTTGACCTCCGGAGCCTCTTGGAGGGGCAAAATTCATCCGATCCGTTTGAAATTGGGTACCTGATGTTAGTATACGGTCTCTAACAAGCATGCAAAAATTGGTCCATATCGGTCCATAATTATATATAGCTCCCATATAAACCGATCCCCAGATTTGAACTCTGGAGCCTCTTGGATGAGCAAAATTCATCCAATCCAATTGAAATTTAGTGCGTGGTGTTAGTATATGGTCTCTAACAACCATGAAAAAATTGGTCCATATCGGTCCATAATTATATATAGCTCCCATATAAACCGATCCCCAGATTTGACCTCCGGAGCCTCTTGGAGGAGCAAAAGTCATCCGATGCGGTTGAAATTTGGTACATTTCGTTAGTATATGGCCTCTAACAGCCATGTAAAAATTGTCAAATTTTATTACTATAGAAAGTTTTGTCAAAATTTCATTTCTATAGAAAGTTTTGTAAAAAGTTTATTTCTATAGCAATGTTTGTCAACATTTTATTCCCATAGAAAATTTTGTCAAAATTTTATTTCTATAGAAAATTTTGTAAAAAATTTATTTCTGTAGAAAATTTTGTCAACATTTTATTTCTATAGACAATTTTGTCAACATTTTATTTCTATAGAACATTTTGTCAACATTTTATTTCTATAGAAAATTTTGTCAACATTTTATTTCTATAGAAAATTTTGTCAAAATTTTATTGCTATAGAAAATTTTGTCAACATTTTACTTCCATAGAAAATTTTGTCAACATTTTATTTCTATAGAAAATTTTGTCAAGTTTTTATTTCTATAGAAAATTTTGTCAAAATTTTATTTCTATAGAAAATTTTGTCAAACTGAATTATATACGTATTTAATCGGCTTTTTTTTTTTGTTTAATATATACCCCTTATGGACTAACTTACAATTTAGAAGACAGTGTTAAAAAGTTTTACGATACCTTGCCATCGGCAAGTGTTATCGCAACCCAAGTAATTCGATTGTGGATGACAGCCTTTAGTAGAAGTTCCTACGCAATCCATGGTGGAGGGTACATAAGATTCGGCCTGGCCGAACTTACGGCCGTATATACTTGTTTTCTTTAATCCAAAGATTCAATATCTCAGTTATTTTAAAGATTGTTTCAAAAATGTTTTCTTTAATTTACAGATGTACGGCTTTAACGGAGAGATGCAAATTTCAAAGATTTGTGTCCTAAATTTAATGAAAAATCTTTTTTTATAGTAACTATTTTCAACTTTCTTTTAACAATAATTTCTTTATTTTAAAGAAACTTATCCTTAGTATTGTGTAAATTGCGTATCTTAAAAATTAGGTTGAAAATTCTTTTATAATTTTTCAGTGTAGACACCAATGCTATATCGTTTCAGCTTAGCATTGCACACACAAAATTTTAAAAGCCTATCTCTTTGGTGACGTTCATATCCGGAGAAAATAGGAAACTAAGCCTATTATAATATTCTCTCATATCTACATCTCTGACACCATTCACTCTCCTGCGGAAAAACTTATCTCAATCGTTGTTTTTGCAAATCTCTGCAGATTAACGTTGGCAAATTGTCCCCATGGGAAATTTATAAACTTTATCGTAATCACAATTCGCATTCTCTTTCTAGACTCATTCGTAAACAATAAAAAACCATCCCAATATGGGCCCGCAAAAAACAACACATACCAAACATAATAAATCGACACCACCACAAACACGCAATGTCAATGTGATTCAGACCAAAAGATAGAGAGAGGACTACCAAAACAAAAAATATGGGTCAATTAAAATTCCAGTGAGCAGCGAGCTTTAAAAGCAATCCCAATCAGAGATATACCAATGTGATAAATACTTTAGCACGGAAGTTGATCATTAGCAGTATTCAAAGACCTAGCATGAGGGATAGAATTTAGGCGCAAAAAATTAACTAATAAATACTATGTGCCTAGGGTCAAATAATTTTAAACTGCATAGAAATATTGGCCTTAGACTCCACATATACTAATCACTTCATCTCCTGCGTAAACATTCCCGTTCATTTGTTTGATATTGTTGTCCAATCTGCATGGAATTTGGTTCAGAAGAATGAAGGAACGAATACATCTATCAAACGTATATACAAGGTGTGCTGATATGTATTGCTCTCAATTTCAGGTTGGTATCATTTCTAAACCGCTCGTCTGAAAGTTGATAGCTTTATACCAGCAACAGTTCATTTTATTGTTTAAAAGTTTATAAAAGCATTTCGATCTATTGCTTTCAGAAATAATTTTTTTCGCGATGGAATTCAAGTGTGATTACTTTATATTTGGCTGGAAAACCAAAAGTGACTATCGTTAGGGCCCTTCTATCATTTAAATGGGAATAAATCTTTTATCTCTGGTACCATTGTTCAATACCGCGATACTTGCATATATAACTTGATCGAGACCTGAACATATTGCGAGAACGGATGCAACACATATTGAAAAATGAGCTTGGACTATAAAGTTCTAAAAAGTATACGAGCACTCCGATGCACACATAAAAAGGAAGATTAGAAAGAGCCAAAAAGTTGCTTCGCTTGCCCAAACGTGGCCAGTTACCGAATTTAGTTTTCTCAGATGAGAAGACACTCCACATTGAGCAGTTTGTGAACAAACAACATGATCGGGTTTACTTGCACGGTTGCCACAGTTGGTAGAATACTAGAATGATAGAATTCTTGATGTTTTGGTAGATTTTGCAACATATCCCTCTCCAACTAAGAGGTACTTCATAAATTTCTAAAATTTTCTATAGAAATAAACTTTTGACAACATTTTCTATAGAACTAAAATTTTCACAACATTTTGTATAAAAATAAAATTAAGAAAAGATTCTATAGAATTTTGACAAAATTTTCTATAGAAATAAAATTTTGACAAAATTTGCAAAAAAAAATGTGAAATAATTTTGTGTGGAAATAAAACTTTGACCAAGTTTTCTATGGAAATAAAATTTTGACAATATTTTCTATAGAAATACAATTTTGACAAAATTTTCTATAGAAATAAAATTTGGCAACATTTTCTATACAAATAAAATTTTGACAATATTTTCTATGGAAATAAAATTTTTACAAAATTTTCTATGGAAATAAAATTTTGACAAAATTTATATAGAAATAAAATTTTCACAAAATTTTCAATAGAAATAAAATTTTGAGAAAATTTTCTGTAGAAATAAAATTTTGAGAAAATTTTCTATAGAAATAAAATTTTGACAAAATTTTCTATAGAAATAAAATTTTTTCCAATTGATAATTGTTGATAAAAACGAGCTCGAGGTCTGGATGATTAATTTTTATTTATTCAATATTTCGTCTTTTCATTGAAAGACTTCATCGGGAAAATTTTTCTTTTAATAAAAACATCCATAATATAAAAACATCCATAATATATGAAATAAAATTTTAAGAAAATTTACTATAGAAATACAATTTTGACAAAATTTTCTATAAAAATAAAATTTTGACACAATTTTCTACAGAAAAAAATTTTGACAACATTTCTTATAAAAATAAGATTTTGAAAAAAAAATTTCTACTGAAATAGAATTTTGACAAATTTTTCTATAGAAATAAAATCTTCACAAAAATTTCTATAGAAATAAAATTTTGACAAAATTTTCTATAGAAATAAAATTTTGACAAAATTTTCTTTTGAAATAAAATGTTGAGAAAATTTTCTATAGAAATAACATTTTGACAAAATTTTCTGTAGAAATAAAATGTTGAGAAAATTTTCTTTAGAAATAAAATTTTGACAAAATTTTCTACAGAAAAACATTGACAAAATTGTCTATAAAAAAATTTTTGACAAAATTTTCTATAGAAAAAAATTTGACAAAATTTCTTATAAAAATAAGATTTTGAAAAAAAATTCTATAGAAATAAAATTTTGACCAAATTTTCTTTATAAATAAAACTTTGACAAAATTTTCTGTAGAAATAAAATGTTGAGAAAATTTTCTTTAGAAATAAAATTTTATTATATTTCATGTTAGCCTGATACCGAAAAAGGCAATTGACGTCCAAATGCATTATATCTAATTATACAATTATTTTTCGAGCTTTATGGACAGATATAGATTAAGGAAGATGGTTAATAGAGCCATTGAAAAGAAAACGCCAGATACAAATCTATACACGCCTGGACTGTACATGTTTCGGTTCGGGCGAATGAACCTTTCCACAGCCTTTAGTATAGATCTGGCTGGGAGAGATAACTCAATTTTGGGTCCATTATGCTAGCTCCTTATGAAGTGAAAAAAATTTCTATAGAAATAGAATTTTGACAAATTTTTCTATAGAAATAAAATCTTCACAAAAATTTCTATAGAAATAAAATTTTGACAAAATTTTCTATAGAAATAAAATTTTGACAAAATTTTCTTTTGAAATAAAATTTTGACAAAATTTTCTTTTGAAATAAAATGTTGAGAAAATTTTCTATAGAAATACAATTTTGACCAAAATTTTCTGTAGAAATAAAATGTTGAGAAAATTTTCTATAGAAATAAAATTTTGACAAAATTTCTTATAAAAATAAGATTTTGAAAAAAATTTCTATAGAAATAAAATTTTGACAAAATTTTCTTTATAAATAAAATTTTGATAAAATGTTCTGTAGAAATAAAATTTTCATAAAATTTTCTATAGAAATAAAATTTTGACAAAATTTTCTATAGAAATAAAATTTTGAGAAAATTTTCTGTAGAAATAAAATGTTGACAAAATTTTCTATAGAAATAAAATTTTGACAAAATTTTCTATAGAAATAAAATTTTTACAAAATTTCTATAGAAATAAAATGTTGAAAAAATTTTCTATAGAAATAAAATTTTGACAACATTTTCTGTAGAAATAAAATTTTCATAAAATTTTCTATAAAAATAAACTTTTGACAAAATTTTCTATAGAAATAAACTTTTGACAACATTTTTTATAGAAATAAAATTTTGATAATATTTTCTATAGAAATAAAATTTTGACAAAATTTTCTATAGAAATAAAATTTTGACAAAATTTTCTGTAGAAATAAAATGTTCATAAAATTTTCTATAAAAATAATTTTTTGACAAAATTTTCTATAGAAATAAACTTTTGACAAAATTTTTATAGAAATAAAATTCTGACAAACTTTTCTATAGAAATAAAATTTTGCACAATATATTTTTTTGTTTGGTAGGTTTTTGTTAAAAGTTTCTCCAAGATTACTTTGGACTCGAGTGGCAACAGCGTTTACTTGCCAAAGAACACCTCAAGACGGTAGAATGCTGGCTTTGTCGGTCGTTTGAAGGTCATAATTCGTACCAAAGGTAGCCAATTCGAATAAAATTAAAACGATTATAAAATCTGAAGTTATTTCTTATAGTTTTTTCTTTTGAACAATAAATTTAAAAAAATATCGACCTTTACTTTGTTGCATTACATATCAGTCACCCTGTATAGATTCTATATGGTCTATATGGCACTTATTTACTGGAACATACCAAGGAACAATAAACCGGATAAGTTAGCAAGACTATAAACCCCCTTGCATATTCCTGAGGTACTAGACCTATAAACCACTTATTTAATTGATAAAAATTCTTACCAATAGTTCCTTGTTCGGTGTTGATGGATTGCTTAGTAGCAGACCTTTCAGAAATATTTCATTCGTGGAGGAGCGAACCAACGTTTTTTGTTTCCCATCGACACCGTCATTGTAACCATCTGAAAAAATATAAAAAAATGCTATTTTCTTTAAAAATTCCAAATTTAATAGTACATAAATGCCACTACTACTAAAATTCACACCCGACAAATTGCTCTTGTATTTATTTTACTAAAAATAAGACAATGACCTATACATTTTCCCCCAAAAAGGCAACAGCAAACGAAATGCTACATAAATGAATGGATACAATGAATAGCAAAAATATTCACACATTGCACAGTGGGCCACAACAAAAGAAAAATATTACAAAAAATATTGGAAACATAAGGCTGGTACTATGTTCATTCTTGCGAAAAATTTTTATGGAAACCATTATTTCGCACATAGAAAGCGGCGTTTTTTAGGTAGCTTGGAGCGCTATTTAACAGGGACCGATATTGGATTAAGTTGGTGGTGTTGCTTGTTTTTACAAAATAACATTTTATTTTTCCTTGGGCAATTGATCTGCTATTCCTTTGATCCTTTGTATAGTTTCGGAACAAAAATATGGTCCGTGTTTGATTTATAAACCCGCACAAATAGTTTTTAATAAATAAATTATTTCTTAATTCACATTGCAAATGGCGCCGTGCTATAAACGTCAGTTTTTCAACACGAAAAAACAAAGTATCACAAATGGAAAAAATTTCGCAAATTTTTCGCATTTTTTTGGTTTTGTATGGAGTTTCAACGCGAAAACCGAACAGAGTACCGGCCTATACACAGAAAATTTTTTTCTGATAAAAATTCGGTATGTGATGTCTTTAAACAACCATGCACGAATTAGTCCATATTGGCCCATAAGTATCTATCGCCCGATCCTCAGATTTTCGGGAACCTTCTGAAGGAGCAAATTTTACCAGATCCCGTAGAAAAGTACGTGATACCAATACATGCTCTCAAATTAATGATGCGAATTAATAATGCGAAAATTTGTCCAAATTGGTACATGATTATATAGACTCCTATATACAACAATTACCACTACCCAAGTATTTTAATTTGTGGATGACAGTATTTGGTAAAACTTTGTGGGCAATACATTGTGGAGGGTACATAAGGTTCGGCCTGTCCGAGCTTTTGGTCTTTAATTCCCGATCATTTTTGTTTTTATGAGAAGGACGGATTTCGTAAATAGTTGTTAAAATTTCAACAACGCGTTATGGAAATCTCAAAAAGAGAATAACATTTAGCCCATTTTCGCACGAGGTAGTTCATTTTTCCCACAAAATATTTTACTTGTTTTTCTGTCAGTGCATAGCACACCAGAAAATCTTAAACTCGTGGCGTTGATAAAAATACGAGTCACACCAAGAAGAAATTTCAATATAACTTCTGCGAGTAACATATGTTATGATATTGCGATCAGAAAACGATGATGTTGATGTTGCGATCAGAAAACGAAGTCAGAGATTTTAGCCGCCGACTATTTTCTGGCAGTTGAAGCCTCCGCTGATTAGATCAACTCATCTCGACTCAAATTCAGATGCCAATCAAAATACCCAGCAAAAACCCTCATTTCCAATCTATGAGGTAACTTAGTCCAAAATTGGTAAGCAAAATGAAAATCTCTCTTATTTTCTGTCCTATGGGGCAGTACTTCTCTGCAGCATTGCCATGAGCTAACTTGTAAGCGTGTAGGAGATATGAGCAATCAGCGTAGTTGCGAGAAATAAGCAACAAATCTATTTAGTAGGCGAATGAACTCATAGGTTAGGTATAGTGGCAGCCCGATATTTCAGACTCAATTAGACTATTCAGTCCATTGTGATACCACAGTGGTGAACTTCTCTCTTATCACTGAGTGCTGCCCGATTCTATGTTAAGCTCAATGACAGGGGACCTCCTTTTTATAGCCGAGTCCTAACGGCGTTTCACATTGCAGTGAAACCACTTAGAGAAGCTTTGAAACCCTCAGAAATGTCACCAGCATTACTGAGGTGGGATAATCCACCGCTGAAAAACTTTTTGGTGTTCGGTCGAAACTGGGTTCGAACCCATGACCCCGTGTATGCAAGGCGGGCATGCTAACCATTGCACTACGGTGGCTCCCAAGTTGTGCCTTAAGAAGAACTTCCATATTTTTATACCTTCCACCATAGGATGGGGCTATATTATCTTTGTCATTCCGTTTGTAGCACATCGAAATATTGTTCTACGATCCCATAAAGTATATATATTCTGGGTCGTTGTGAGATTCTGCGTCGATCTAAGCATGTCCGTCTATCCGTCCGTCCGTCTGTTGAAATCACGCTAACTTCCGAACGAAACAAGCTATCGACTTGATACTTGGCACAAGTAGTTGTTATTGATGTAGGTCAGATGGTATTGCAAATGGGCCATATCGGTCCACTTTTACGTATAGCCCCCATATAAAGGGAACCTCAGATTTGGCTTGCGGAGCCTCTAACAGAAGCATATTTCATCCGATCCGGCTGAAATTTGGTTCATGGTGTTGGTATATAGTCTCTAACAACCATGGTCCACATCGGTCCATAGTTATACATAGCCCCCATATAAACCGATCCCCAGATTTGGCTTGCGGAGCCTCAAAGAGAAGCAAATTTCATCCGATCCGCCTGAAATTTGGTGCATGATATTGGAATATGGTCTCTAACAACCATGCAAAAATTGGTCCACATCGGTTCATAATTATATATATCCCCTATATAAACCGATCCCCAGGTTTGACTTGCGGAGTCTCTAAGAGAAGCAAATTTCATCCAATCTGGTCGTAAGTTGGAACATGGTGTTAGTATATGATCTTTAACAACCAGAATTGGACCATATCGTTCCATAATTATATATAGCCCCCATATAAACTGTTCTCCAGATTTGACCTCCGGAGCCTCTTGGAGGAGCAAAATTCATCCGATCCGGTTCAAATTTGGAACGTGGTGTTAGTATATGGTCGCTAACAACCATACCAAAATTTGTCCATATCGGTCTATAGTTATATATAACCGATCTCCAATCACACAAAAATTGGTCCATATCGGTTCGTAATCATGGTTGCCACTCGAGCCAAAAATAATCTACCAAAATTTTATTTCTATAGAAAAATTTGTTAAAATTTTATTTCTATAGAAAATTTTGTTAAAATTTTATTTCTATAGAAAATTTTGTTAAAATTTTATTTCTATAGAAAATTTTGTCAAAATTTTATTTCTATAGAATTTTTTTTTTTAAATTTTATTCCTATAGAAAATTTTGTCAAAATTTTATTTCTATAGAAAATTTTGTTAAAATTTTATTTCTATAGAAAATTTTGTTAAAATTTTATTTCTATAGAATTTTTTTTTAAATTTTATTTCTATAGAAAAATTTTTTAAAATTTTATTCCTATAGAAAATTGTGTCAAAATTTTATTTCTATAGAAAATTTTGTCAAAATTTTATTTCTATAGAAAATTTTGGTAAAATTTTATTTCTATAGTAAATTTTGTCAAAATTTTATGTGTATAGAAAATTTCGTCAAACTGAATTATATACGTATTTGATCAATCTTTTTTGATTTAATATATACCACGTATGGACTTACATACAATTTAGAAGATGGTGTTAGGAGGTTTTAAGATACCTTGCCATTTGATTTAATCGCTAAATTAATTGATCCAGTTAATTTTTTAATTAAAATTTCTTCAATCACGAAAATTATAAATAAAATTTATCTAAAAGGAATAACTTTACTTTTAAATGAAATAAATTTCTCATAATTTTATAAGAGTTTATACTTTCTTGTGAATTTTCCGATTCTAATTATAGATGGACTGCTCTTTAAATTTAGAATGAGTCAAAATTTAATGAGCCAATGAATAGTATAAAATAAATCGATACGGTTTCAGAAAGACAGAATAAATAAATGATTATATCGGCACAAATTTTGCAATTATATTTTTAATCGAATACAATTTTTTTATCTAATTAAAATGTTAATAATAATTAATTAAAATTTTAGTTAAAATTGCAAACATTTTCAATAATTTTAATTTAATTACAAAGGTAATAAACCGTTTAATTGGAAATATTTTGGTAATAATTTTTCTTTGTAGCTGCAAACTAAGAGTTTGTGAGAACGTAACCATAACCTACGAGTAACATAATGTACATTCTCGACTTCATCAAACTTTAGGCATTGTTTCAATTTTTCTTTACTACTATTACAAAAAAGTTATATTTTCATATATTAAATTCATAATATTGGGGTTTTGAATACAAATATTCACAGCAGCAATACCCCACAAAATGCTATGCAATTTTCGCTATCAAACTGTGTAGTACATACATTTCCGTAGTAAAATTTAAATGTACTCATATATAAATATATAGTATGTACGCACTCATATTGAGGACATACTTACCATTATCGGTGGCCTCCACTTCATCACTTATGTTCACTTTATTGCTGCTGGACAATAAATTGATTTTATCCTGTCTTTCTTTACGTGTTAAACGCACCATGACCGATTTCGGTGATTTGAACGACGTGACGCCACAGTGCATAAACCGTTATATTCAACCGCACAAACGCACGCACACACAAACACACACTCTCTCAGAGACTATGTGATACTAACGTAATTTATTTCCTTGCAAAAAAGCAAACGCAAGGAAATCTAAATCCAAATTGAAGTAAAAGGAGTCCAAGTAATATAAAACTTAAGTGGGTGATTGAAGGATATTCCACTGGGATAGGAAGGGGGGCAAGCAAAGTGAAAGGCAATTTAAACGAACTGCTGTCGGTTTGGGTTAACAGGCCAACAACCCACAGAATATATAAAAGTTGCCCAGAACTACTTTCTAGGACAGGACAACCAACAACAGTCGCAAGGAGAAGCAAGAAGAAAACTGGAAGATGACGCACCACGAAATCAAAGTAGTTTTATTATACTGCACAAAGGATTTTCTTAGAAAAGTTTGCTGTCATGCAATAAGTTTTTGTATTGTTGGAGAATATGGTTGCTTTGATTTATTCCATTGCTCTTTTCAAGTGTTGTTTTTGTTTTATTTATTTTCCTAGATAAATGCGAGAGAAATGGCCTTATAAATGCCTTTATTATTTTGGCTAGACTAATTATACGTTCTCTTGCCACTTGGCTGTTACTATATGGATAAATATATTTAATATTTTTTATCTTCTCTTTTTTGCTCACATGCAATGATTTACGCAACAATCTGTTGCCAACAAACTTTTTTTTTTATTTATGCCACATAATTTCCTGTTTGTTTGTTTATCTCTTTACTTGATTGTTGTTTGGTTTGGACATTGGGGGTTTATTAATCTTCGTTTTTTTTTTTTTCTTATATTACAAAGATATTATTGGTATTCAAAACAATTTTTTCTTATGTTTCTCACTCACACAATACTATAGAAAACGCCAAAGGGGCAAGACAATCGCGCACACACACACGATAACGCAACAACAATATAATAAACCGAAATGCCTTTACACACTGTAAACAAATAATACTACCACGAGATTAACAATTTTTGTATTTTCGCTTTTCATTTATTTCTTTTTTAGCCAGCGGAAGCCAATGCTTTGCTTTCAATGAAATGTAGACAACTGACTAATGAGAAAATGTAGACATAACAACAAAACTTTGAAATACGGAAAAAAGCACAGAGAATAAAAGAGACCAACCAAAAGATATGTTATATTTGTATTAGCATAACAATACCCAGTGATAAAGAGAACTTCGACAGGAAACAGAGTTGTATTTTATGGAGTGTATTTTTGCTTCAGTTTGAGTTATGGCAAAGAAAAAGTACTGTTATATATGAAGAAACCCATGAAATTAATGCTGCAACAAGCAATTCCATTTGTGCACGCATTGAACAGTAAAATCCATACAAAAAATTTAAGTAAGGATTGCAAATATACACTAAAAAAAAACAAATGAACCCTATAGGGCACTAAAGCCTATTGTACTCCATTTTAGTTCATGGAGTTATTAGTTTTTTGCCTACGTTAGTTAAATGAATTTGTGAATTTTACAACAAAATCGTCCAAATCGAACTTCTTATGACGCTAAAGACAGTTTTGTCAAAATTTTCCTTCAAACTACGAAATCTTCTTTAAGAAGGGGAAAAAATTATCATGTGTAAACACTTTTCTTGAATTTGTCGAAAAATATTTACTCAGCTTAATTAAGATTATCTAAACTTATATTAAATATTTTCAAATTAATCTAAATTATATTATATTTTATGAAAATGTGCGTTAAAATTAGTTAGTTCAAATATAGATCAAGTAAAACAAAAAATACTAAAAAATAGTAATTCAGTTTAAACTATTTTTTATTTAATTTAGCTGAAAACATTAGCAGATTTATCCGAATTTGTAACGTTTCTAAAACATACGGAAATTTTCATTCATGACGGGATAGCCGCATTTTTTGTTTGTTTTTTTTTTTTATAAATTAAATTGGAATATAAGTAGCACAATAAAAAATATCAACCAACTCATTTTACTACCCCCGCAGCAAATAATTTATCAACTGTAATAGTTTTTCCATATGTAAATCGGACACTCTAAGGAATATTATTGGTGATGGAATATAGTTATATTTTCGTTTTTCGTCTACTTACCCTGCCAACATTTTTTGAATTTGGGGACTCTTTTGAGAATCCCCACTACGTCGAAAACAATCATATACGACATCAAAAACTCGTCGGAAAAGCGCCGTCACTATTGAGAAGTTGTACCACGCCAAGTTACTACAAAAATGTTTCGCATGAGTGCAATTATTAGGTGCCTTTATAGATCAATTTAGAACGACGCCAATAAGGGACCCTCCAAACAATCAGAAAAAGTGCATTTTAAGATAGTTGTAAAAGAATCATTGTGGTCGAGTAAAACACGTTTGTTTAGATATTTATTAATTTGATTAAACATTTACAAATTCTTAAAAATATAACATTTATACCACTATCACATTACATTTAACATAATTTTTGGCATTAATGATGATGTTGAGTTACAAGTAGCGAGTTACATGTTGCTGCGTCTATCAACCAGTGTTTTTATTCCATGGAGGCAGCGTGTCTGTAAAATATCTGAAAAACAATCACTTTATTCCATTTGGAAAATCGCCAAATTGTTCAACAATATACCTTTCACAATTTTAAGCGTATAATCTATGTTTTCAGAACTTTATTTTCGTTTTTATTTAATTAATATATAACAAGCTGGTTGCGCTTGGCGTTTCACAAAAAAAAAATGGCTTTTTTAACAGTAGGGATGGCAAATTACTTGCATGTACTTTTTGATGTACCTTTTCATGATGGTTGAAGTGACATTTACGAGTCTGTGGTAACGATGAGGTTGAAATGGAACTTTGAAATGCTGGCAGGGTACTGATCAAGTTCGGATATAATCAGTTATGATAAATTTGAAATCTTGTATTCTTTCAAATATATAAGAAATGAACCGACGATGGTCAATATAAGTCCATGTGTTGATATTGTTTCCACATAGACCAAACAAACACATAACTATCGAGTTAACTTACATATGTAATTGGAGACCTTTTTCTATTGCCCTGCCAGCATTTCAAAGTTCCATTTCATCTTCATCGCTACCACAGACTCGTAAATGTCACTACAACCATCCTACTGTGATGGGGGGCAGCATATCATAAAGTACAAAATGTACTTCATACATGTATTTTGCCATCACTACTTTTACAAAAGCCATTTTATTTTTTGTGAAACGCCAAGCGCAACCAGCTTGTTATATTTTATTTAAATAAAAACGAAAATAAAGTTCTGAAAACATAGATTTTACGCTTAAAATTGTGAAAGGTATATTGGTGAACAATTTTTGATTTTCCAAATGGAATAAAGTGATTGTTTTTCAAATATTTTATAGACACGCTGCCTCCATCGAATAAAAACACTGGCTGATAGACGCTGCAACATGTAACTCGCTACTTGTAACTCTACATCATCATTAATGCAATAAATTATGTTAAATGTGATGTGATAGTGGTATAAATGTTATATTTTTAAGAATTTGTAAATGATTAATCAAATTAATAAATATCTAAACAAACGTGTTTTACTCGACCACAATGATACTTTTACCACTATCTTAAAATGTGCTTTTTCTGATTGTTTGGAGGGTCTCTTATTGGCGTCGTTCTAAATTGATCTATAAAGGCACCTAATAATTGCACTCATGCGAAACCTTTTTGTAGTAACTTGGCGTGGTACAACTTCTCAATAGTGACGGCGCTTTTCCGACGAGTTTTTGATATCGTATATGATTGTTTTCGACGTACTGGGGATTCTCAGAAGCGCCCCCAAATTCAAAAAATGTTGGCAGGGGTTAGGCTTTAATCGGAAGTTAACAAAAAGCAAATTGCAGATATCTTTCCTTCGGTTAACTTTAACTGAAAAATGGTCAGCGGTTAAATTCCTAACTGGCATATGAATATTTAGGCACGACGACCAGATATGTCCATAGTGGTTATATTGTTCTTAATTTATATATTATTCCCATCAAAATTTGAAGCTTATGTACAATATTTATAAACTGACCAATATTCATTCATAAGAACATCATTGATATCTTGCATGTTCTGCTAATTTACAATGTCTATGATTTGGTATCGTGTCCACTTACGTGTACATTTATTTAAATTAAATTGATCAGCAATGTTGGTCAATGTTTTTATATAACCCACACATAACTAGCCATAAGGACTTCAACCTTTGACCTCATGCATTAGGAAAACATAGCTATTATAAAGTTTGTTATCGATACCGTGCAATCGGATTAATTATCGAGTATAGTAAATAGTACCATTGAAAACAACTGTGTAAATGAATTGATATTTGCACTGATGAGTTATTGAGGTTGCCATCACCACGTAATATTGCCTCAATTTTTCAGCTATTCCATTTAATTTAATTAAAATATGTATTAATAGTGTCGATATCAATTACATAGTTTGCCACTTTATCAATAGATTTGACTTAAATTTTCACCCGTTCCAATGAGACTTATATTCATTTCAGTCATAATGTTGGTATTCTTTTATATGTAGCCGGCTTTGGATTTGGCAAAAACTTGGCAACCCCAATGAATAATCATTGACACATTTTTTTAAGAGCGACTAGATAGTGTCCGGGAAGCTATTATTTAATTGCAGTAAACTACGTGTTAGAACTAAAAATAATAACAAATTTCAAAATGCCAGACGAGGTGCAGCAAACATTTGTTCGTAGTTTTATTGATTACCTTAAAAATCAAATAAATTCACAAGCCTTTTCTCCGGATGCGCAAGAGAGTTGTGAAGTGGCAATTCAATGTCTGCAGGCAGCTTTTGATCTAGGTGAATAGAATTAATTACTAACAAATTAATATTAAATTTCCCACACAAGATCGGCTGGTTGTAAATTATACAATCAGCCGGTTTTGAAAAGATTTCTTTAGAATGATAGGAAAGTGAAACTTACCAACCATTTGGTAGGTTACTTAAAGACCTGGAAACTACCGTTTATAAAGGCACACAGTTTATTAATCCCATTGGAAGATTTGTTTTGAGTGATTCAATGTTCCATAATATTTAAATTACATTATATATTAGAAACTTGGATGTAAAGTGCAAGTCCAATCACTAGTTTCCCCCGAAATGTCGGGGCCCGGAAACCAATAATACATTTCTTTTATATAGTTTGTGGTACTTTCTAACAAACCTAACCTACCATTTTGAACCGATTCTTAAAAATGGCATTTCTTTTTTATCTAGGTGAAGAGGAAGAGGCAGAGGAACAGACACAGACAACGGCAGAGCCCTCTTCCGGTACGTCGTCAAAAGTGAATGCCAAAGAAGTAAAACTTTTCGATCTATTCGAAACATATTATTTGGAACGAAATCCAGAAATTTTAAAAATGACTGAAACAATTAAGAATGAAGGTAATCGTCTAATGAAGGATGGCAAGTATAACGAAGCTTTGTTGCAATATAACCGAGCCATCACATATGATCCCAAGAATCCAATATTTTACTGTAATAGAGCTGCAGCCTATATAAGATTAGGAGATAATGAAAAAGCTATTATAGATTGCAAATCGGCTTTAGTATATAATCCCAATTACGGTAAAGCATACGGTCGTTTGGGTATCGCCTACTCCAATTTGGGCAAATACGAGGAAGCCCAGCAGGCGTATGCTAAAGCAATTGAATTAGAACCGGAAAATCAAGATTATCGCAATAATTTAGAAGTTGCACGTAATGCCCGCAATCATGCAAACGTTAATGTCATACCCAATCTGCAAGAGGGACTTAATGCAATGATATCAAATCCTGCCATACGTAATCTATTCAGCAGTGCAGAAATTGATTTAGACCAATTGCAGTCTATGACACAAAATCCCATGGTTATGAATACGATTGGTCAACTATTTTCGGGAATGCAGGGTGGTGGAGGTGCCGGTGCCGGACTGGGTGGTGGAGCTGGTGGTCTCGGTCCCATGCCGAATGATATGTTGCAATTATTCCAAGGATTTGCTCAACAACTAAGCGCAGCGGCAGGGCAGCCCCCAAATGCCGGAAATCAAAATTCTTCATCAAATAATGATCAACCACCACCATCATCAAATTAAAATGATAGAATGGTAGAAGAGTTTCCTTTGTTTTATGTATCGAAAACAGTCGTAAATATGATGTTTCTTTTCACTTTTAATTTTTTGTATTACTTTATTCGATAATGCATTTTAGTTATTTTATAGAAATGGTATTTAACAGTGAACTACTTTGTAACGAAAATTATTATTAGAATATCCGCCCCAAGTTATTTATAAAAATGAGCGGATTTTCAATAAAAAATGCTTAATAAGGCAATATCATATAGTGCTTCACACTAATTATTCGTAATGAAATTGAAATTGGTTATTCCTTAAGACTTCGTGTGAAGATAAAGGGTGGTAAGTGGACATAATATAACTGAAGTTTTGGTGATGGTAATGTTGGTCAATTCTTAGATCCATCTCGAAGTTGGGTAAGGATTAAGGAGACGTGTCATTGTTTCATTACTGGAGCCGTAACAGTGTAAACTTTCATTTAATTCAACATTCTTACATAAATAGAGCGACAAGAAAAGTAATTAATTGAATATGAGTTTTATGAGAGCAGAATTTCTTTTAACGAAATCCCCTTGCTTTGTTTAACTTAATTCCCTTCTAGGGTGGTTATAGCGACCCTCATATATTTCTATAACATTTTTGCAGTTCAGTTTGTCCTTTGCTTCAATATAGTTAAATTTAATGAAAATTTCTTACAAAGAGCAGCGGGATCTTAGAACATGAAATTTTGGGACAGATCTGGAGATATGGGAGATTTTTAACAAAACCTACACAGGTTTTGATCACTCTAATACGGAGACAAGCTCAGCGAATGTATTTTTCCTTGACATATAAGAAAAAATGTGTGTTGGTTTATATCACGATATTATTTGGTCCAATTAATTATTAATTGAAATTTCTTCGATGTGTTAGTCCGAGGATTTTACTATTTCTTTTTTTTCTTGTAAAAAAATGTGTATTCTTTATTGGAAAAATATATCTTACATATATTACATATAAATCGACATGGTGTTGGTTATTACTACACGGCATAATGGACAGATCCCAATTTTACGACTATTAAACAAGCCGCTTGCACATTCTTCACATAGGCAAACATGTTTGCATGGCATTAAAAGTACTGATTTTTGGCGATCTATGCAAACAACACAGGTCAAATTGGGATCGATGGTTTTCTTTGATTTTCGACGAAAACATATTCTGTAAATCTGAAAAAGAAAGTTAGGTAATATTTTATAAATAAAATTATGTAAAAAAGGGTAAAATTTAAGATTTTAAAAATATTAGATTGAGTATCGTTTTGTTGTTACAGACATATTCGAGACTAACAAATCAATTTTGATACCATTGATAGAATCGACAGAACTCTTATCAATGAGTACTGCCAATTCTATATTTAGCTCAGCGATATTTTTATTCGATTGCCGTGCCACACTATGTGTGAAACGGCTAAGAGAAGTTTTGAACGGCAACTTTACTGAGGGAAAGTAAATCACTGCTGGAAAACTTCGGCAAAACGGTTGCTCTCAAAAGTTCCAATGAATGGAATATAAATAAAAAAGTGAGACCTCTGAAAGGTGGACACCCAAGGTCGCCTAAATGCTGTCCACATTTGGGAGGTTCCAGTTATAAAAGGTTAATTTTAATGTGTTAATACAGCAAACGTCCCCATACAACTGTCCAAATTTGGGAGGTGTACGGTTTTCAGAGTGTCCAAGTTTGATAGGTTTCACTGGCCTTGAGGCTTTTGTATTACTTTGTGGATAAATAAATTAATAAAATAAAAATACCAGTTATCCTTCTTCCATTTCTTCACTAATTCTAAAATTTCGCTTTATTTTTGTATATTCGTAGGACCACAGCTTCTCATAGTGAAATGGACAGATCTTCTCTGAAGTCCACATGTCTCCCTGATCTCGATACAAACCTATCACTCGACGAAATTCTTAGATTTGCATAAGTCGTAATTTTGATCCGATTTAAATGGAATCTGGCTTTTTTAGAACCATAAAACTGTTCGAATAATTATGTATTTTTATATACTGCATCATAGGCAAGAGTGTATAATAAGTAAGTCATTCCATTTGGAAATAATCTTAATCATCTGCATCATAGGCAGCCCTCATATAACCCGATCTCCCGATTTGACTTCTTGGGCTTCAAGACACCGCAATTTTATCCGATTTACCTGAAATTCGGAATCTGGAGATATTTTGCGTCTATGCTTAAGTATGCCGAATGTGGTGTGTATCGGTTAACGTTTTCGTACAGATCGATCTCTAGATTTGACCTCTGAAGTGTGTAGACATCCCAATTTTCATGCGATTTGCCTGGGTATTTTTCGGTCCACACATAAGTAATCCGAATATGGGTCGTATCGATCGATTTTGATATACCCCACATATAGAACGATCTTTCGATTGGACTTCGAGGCACCGCCATTTTTATACGATTAAAGAAATTCAAAATTAGAGGTATTTTCGGTCTGCAAATAGGTATAGCCAATATGGTGTGGATCGGTACATGTTTTGGTATAGCTCCCATCCACCGTGGTGCAATGGTTAGCATGCCCGCCTTGCATACACAAGGTCGTGGGTTCGATTCCTGCTTCGACCGAACACCAAACAGTTTTTCAGCGGTGGATTATCCCGCCTCAGTAATGCTGGTGACATTTCTGAGGGTTTCAAAGCTTCTTTAAGTTGTTTCACTGCAATGTGGAACGCCGTTCGGCCTCGGCTATAAAAAGGAGGTCCCTTGTCGTTGAGCTTAACATGGAATCGGGCAGCACTAAGTGATAAGAGAGAAGTCACAATGGACTGAATAGTCTAAGTGAGCTTGATACATCGGACTGCCACCTAACCTAACCTAGTATTCGTCTAGTTGTTGAAATCCACAGCCACTAAAAATATTTTTTTAACCAAAAAAAAAAATTTTTTTACAGGTATAATCGTGCCCCAACACAGGTTCACACACTAAACTTTTCATTTTATAAACAATTACCACCATGCATTGTCGTTGCAAGGACAACCTTAGATAAACCTAAGATTGAAACATTTGTTATTGTCTTCGAATCGATCTATCAACGTCTGCAGATCTTATTTTATTAAATTGGCCTATTGTAAATGAAGAAGACATTAAATGGTCTTACCCCTTTAACCGATGCTGTAACAAGGAACGTAAAGACACCGATCAAAGACCACTTTTTTGCCTGGACCTTTTTGTTTTGCATTTTTCTACGGACCAACTGAAATACAAAATACAGTTGAAAATATTAATTTTATTATGATTTCATTTACGTTTACCTTTGTTAAGGCAGCGAATGAACCCACTAACAAAAATGCAATGCAATTTAACATAATTTTTCTAATGGTGGGAGAAAAAGTGATTATTCCAAGCCACAGGCATACAGCCAAAATTTGCCACATTGTCATGGAATATGTGATATCGAAATAGAAGTCTTTTAAGCTCTTAATAAAAATCCATCCAGAATTAAGTGTACACACGAATAAATTCTGGTCACAGCCCTCTAGATAATCGAATGCACATTCTAATCCATTGCTCAGAGAAAACCATAAATTGAAGAAGAAATTACAGGTCAGGATTGACAAAGATGTCACACGTAAACATATCCATGTTAGGATGCAACTAAAATCGAATACTTGATGCACAAGATCCGAAATGAATGTTACTATAAGATCCATACGATACGGAGACTCTCGGAACAAAAAAAAAACAAAAACAATGGAAGATGAAGATGGGAAAATGGCAGCAGAGGGTATCAAACCATTGACGGCGTTCGATGCAAACGTGTCGTTTATGATTTTTTGTTCCACAAATTAAACTAATACTACGTTCGCACTAGGCACGAAATCTCTCTATTTAAAACTCAAATCTCTTTACAAATCTCAAGTGTTCGGACTGGCCAAATACGAGATTTCGTAGATTTAGGGCTTTAACAGCTGTTTGTAAATATATCAACACAACGCACACACACATTCACCTACAAGGAAAATTGGGACAGGGTTGCAAAAAGCGCGTTTTTAGTACTAAAACCACAGTTGTACAAGGCAGTATAGGGGATTTTGAAACAGATTTTGTTGAAATCCTCTATGAGCCAGCTAGGGATCTATAGTACAAACCAATAATCGATTTTTCTACTTTTCGATTATTGACTTTTAATCAAAAGTCGATTTTCGATTATTTTTACCAATCAAAATTCGAATATTCGATTTTTCATAATCGAATTTCATAGAAATAATGATTATACAAAATATTCGATTTTATGAAATATATTTTGCTTTTGTTGGTGTTATCAACAATAGTTGGAGAGAAATGCAAAAATTTGTGTTCCAGTCAAACATTTAAATTTTTTTAATTTGTTTAATATATTTTTAAAATGTTAAATATAAAATTTTTAACATGTACGAATCATTTATCATTAATTCCCCAAATAAATTCAAGGAAATTGAAAACACAAAGGATTCATTCCTACCAATTTGATATTTTATTTAATAAAATCAGTATTTTTATTCTTATTGGTAATATAATTCTATAGATAACAATTAAGAAATATCTAGGTATTTTTCAATTGAATTGAAACCAATGAATATGAAAACAGAAAAAACTAAAATCGATTTTTGATTGTCACAATTAAAAAATAGTTCAAAATCTAAAATAGATTTTTGATAGCAAAATTAAAAATTAGTTGAAAATCTAAAATCGATTTTGCGATTATTTTATTTATTAATAATCGATTTCAATTTTTTAGATTTTCATGCCCATATTCGAATAATCGATTAATCGATTTTCGATTTATAGATCCCTAGAGCCAGCCCAATAAACACAGGATGAGCGTTTTTCAAATGCAACAACTTTTCAGTTTGAGGGTAAATATAATTTTCAACATAAATTCAACATGACTTGAAATAGCTCATCTTCAATACATCTTCAAATTGTTTGCGAATTACTTCCAATTTGCCAAAATGTTGACGAAATCTTTGAAAAGGTGTTGAAGATAATTTGAGAAAACTTTGACAAAACACTACCCTAAAATGCAACGAAAAAACCATGTGGTTTTCAATACTTATTTGTGCAACGAAGTTCGTGGTCAATTGCAAGAAATAAAAAAATGGAAAATTTTAGACAAATAACCAAATAGTTTATAAAAATAGGTAAGTGAAAATAAAAAATGAAATAAAACTTTAAGGAAGTCACGAAATGTATATCTCTTTGCAGAAAACTGAAATTATGGATTCTACGTTCTTGAAAACATTAAAAAGCTGGCCGATGAAAAAATTGTGGACAATTAACTAGCTGATATTTGCCTATTGCAAATCTACTGAGATTTAGGAGGATTTCGGCAAAAATCCTCGTTTACGAGGATTTCGTGTCTAGTGCGAACGTAGTATAAGAATAAAAAGAAATTTATATCAGGAAATGACGTAGAACAATCGGTCAAAAGTTTCTCATTATTATTTACACAAAATTTAACATCATTTGTGAGTTTTTAACAAAAAATATTGCAAATTAAAAATGTATCGAACAGGTATTTCTATTGTTTTTGACTGAAATAGTGTTGGGAAAGTAACGAGTATTTGGTTACAAGTACTCGTTACTAGTAAAAGAGTACTCAATGCCAGTTTTTTTCTTCTGACGGTAAGTACGGTTTGGAAGTAAAATTCTTGACTTCTTGGAAAATATTAATTGAAAGGATATATGCCTTCACCTTTGAACAAAGTGAAAAATTTATCTGATTTCTTAAAAACGTTTGCATTTGAAAAAATTTGCATTGGGTGTAGGTGGGAGCTATAATTTAAAGCATCACATGGATCACGTCTCATGCGAATAGTATGAATAATAATGTCGTTGACTTCAGCTGGTTCAATCCAATTGTTTTCAGAGAAGGTACCCAAGCTTATTCAAAATCCCTTGGAAAAATTCAACATTGGGTCTCACGATAAAACTGATCGCTAAATATTTTCATCCACTGTCAATGGTGGATTTAAAAAGTTTGCAAATTGCAAGCATCATTAATACAGTAATACACAATGCCATTTAGATATACCCTGACGAAAAAATACCAAATAGTGAATACGAAATTGGCTCTAAAAATTTGAATGATTGGTGAAAATCTTTTTTTAACGAGACCCATATATCTACAACACCACATTTTATAACCAGTATGCTGCTCCAGTGAAAAATTCCGCCACACGAAAGAAATACATTGGCATTAATGCTATCGAAAATCCCATATGGAGTTATTATCGATTGTTTACATTTCTCTCCCGTAGGAATAACATAAAACTGTATTATCAGTCTTCAATATGTGTTGAACTTCTTTCATGATTTGTTTTATTTTAAAATGAATTAAAAAAGAGGTACTTTAAACTTAATTATTAAATTATTTAATAAAAATTATTTTAAATTGGAGAAAATGTGGCAGCCCTAATGGCTTTCCCTGTTGACCAAATAAATCTCTCACTCAACTCTAGTTTGCTGGAATTAACTTAATTGTTCTTAATTTCATTGTTTCTCAATCTGCTCTTCGCTACTCAAAGCCGAAAATTATCGTTTGGTAAAATTCTTTTAAGAAAGAAGCAAATGGCAAGGCCTCAATTCTCTTATGTCCTCGCTATTTCCTTTAACTCTTTGCTACTTTTATATCGATTTTTAAAAGTTCACTCCAATAGGTACCAATTTTCCCTTTTGTTAAGAAATGCTGGTCTTGTCTGCCTTATCACATGTCTAGGTTTAAATCGCAGTTAATTTATTTCAGGTTCACTCAGGTCATACACTTCAAATAAGATTACTTTTAGGACTTCCGAAGACTCTTTTTTTTCAAGCTTTTGTATTGCAAAATTTATCGGCAAAATTGGCTTAAAACGCTTAAACATCTGGTTCAAAATAAAATCACTTTTAATAGCTATTATCAAATCGAAATTCCAATGGTTAACCTGCCCGACAGTTTCGGCCAAACATCAAAATATTCAGCTGGGGCTTATCGCCCATCAGTAATGTTGGTGGGCGATAGATAAGTTTTTCAAAACTTACCTAAGTGGTTTGTGAAACGCGGTTCGGACTCGGCAAATTAAGGGGGGACCAATATCCCAGGAGCTAAATATAGAATCGGGCAGCATTAAGAAGCCGTGGTTTGATAAACTTTGTACCAAAATTAAATTATTATAATTAAACCTGAGGTGCGAAAAAAAAATATATAACAGGAAAGTTTTTTTAAATAAATTGTACAAAAAATTAGTTTCTGGTTTGTATTATAATACTAGCGTAACCCGGCCCGCTTCGCTGCGCCTTCCGAAGCGTATTTGTAGGAACATTTTGCGTTAACTTAGTCAACCATATTCTTCGTGCTGAAAACAAATTCGAAAAGATTTGAATTCTTTCAAACAAATCGGACTACTTGCTCTTTCGTTTATAGGTACAAATACGGCGGAATGCATATGTAAAATGGTTCGTCTTAAAAAATGTTCTGTATTCAAGTAGTTGGACAAACTTCTACATTTCTTGTGAATTTTAAGTGTGGTTTGTCAATGAAAGGTATCCTTCTCCTCAACATATCTGAAAATTAAGCACCATATTATAGTAACATACAAAGAATTACTGTTTCCCATCTAATAAATCGGAAAAATCAAAAGTAGTAAACAATTTTACCACATTTACATTTGATAAAATGTTGGAAAATGATGCACCCTCTGCCAATTTCATGTAAATTTAAGTTCTGTACTAAAAATAAGTCTGACAGAAGCCTGTGCAAAAATCATAAAATTCCCATTTACGGACAACCCTCTACTTTCAATTTAAGAAAAAAAACGGACAAAAGGGAACCCTCTCCCCACCTTCGCTCCACTCTGACCTGATATCGGACTATCACGTACCCTATATTAATTTCACAACTACTCAATGGGCCCTATAAATTCAATCGAAGTAAATCGACAAAGTTTATTTCAATTTTCCCCTTCTCCAACCAGATACCGAAAAATCATATACTAATTTAAAAAGCATGTATAAATTTAATCACCTCCTCCCACGTTCCCTGTAAATTTCAACTAGATCGGAGATGTTTAAATTTTGCTTATTGTTTTAAAGGGACGTCACTTTCCCCGATACAATATCGACAAACACCGTAGTGAATAGCATCCCTAACCTTCCCTGAAAATTCTTGAAACTTTCCTTCGTTCATAACCTTCCTCCACTGCCTTTGTAAATTTCAAGAAAACTTAAGAATTTTTGTTTTTTTTTTGCAGTTTTAGAGGAGGACACCTACTCCCCGACCACAAAATCAGGTATCAACTATTAATATCGTAACCTCTCCCCAGTCCCCTGTAAATTTCAAGTAACTCGGTAAAGTTTAATTGTTTCTCTGTATGTAGTTACTTAAGAGAAGCGGATGTCTCCCTATGTCCTTTTATTTTTATTAAAAAATTAGGAACCTGATATAAATATCATAACCTCACTAATTTTTCCGTAAAATTTCAGTCGGGGGAGTTTAGTTTTGTTTTCACTGTACTTTAAAAAAAAAAGTCGGGCAAAGGGGTGGCCCCCCTCCCCGACCAAATATCGAAAAATAATGTAGCGGATTTTTGTCTAGATGCCAACCCCAACATTCAATGAAAATTTCAAGCAAATCGCAAAATTTTGTTCCAAGTTTAAAAAAGTAGGGCAAGGGGGAGGTCCCCCTCCCCGTCCACATATGGAACCATCAGGTACCCCATATTAATTTCATAACCTCACCGCATGTTCTCTGTAAATCTCAAATAATTTAGAGAATTTTAGTTTTTTCACTGTACTTTAAAAAAGTCGAACAAAGGGGAGGTCCCCCTCCGCCACCAAATATCGAAATATAAAGTAGCGGATCTTTGTCTAGATACCAAACCCAACCTTCAATGAAAATTTCAAGCAAATCGGTAAACTTTGGTCCAATTTTCAAAAAGCCGACAAAGGGGAGGTCCCCCTCCGCGACCAGGTGTCAAAAAATGAGGTGCCCTATTTTCACCACATGAACAACCCCTACGATCTCTGAAAGTTTCAAGTAAATCGGTTCAGCCGTTTCGGAGCCAACTCGGAACATACAAACAAATAAACAAACATAGATTGAATTTTATATATATAGATTATTTAAAATTTTGATAGATAGAACTTATCAATATTTATTGCGAAACTTAATTCTAACTTACATTTAATTACAAAAATTGTTCAAAATATTAATTACAAAATATTATGAATAGCATTAGCATGTCATTGGGATGGAAATATAGAAGACCTAAAGGTATATAATATCAAGTGTATACTGACATTGAATGTACAATATTCGTTCGACAAAGGGGGCACTTTTGGCTTTGTGCTGAAAATATCATATAATCTGCACATTCCTCACACAAGCACAAATGCTTACAAGGCAAAAGGACAACACATTTTTGTCTATCACGACAAACTACACATCGTTGGTGTGGTTCAACAGATTTATCACTTGGTGCCGGTGAAATACTCTGTCGTGGTAATCGTGATCGTGTTGGAGTAGTCCTAACCGCCGATGGTGTAGTTCTGCGACGACGTAGTATCCAAATGCTCAAAGAACGCAATCGACGATAACATAAGATCAGTCCCTTAAAAAAGAAAATATGATATTAAGGGGTAATTAGTTTCATTTATCTTAGATATTCCTACTTACTCTTTTTAGTTTTAAAATGCATCTCAGCACGTATAAACCTAATCGTCTTCTGTTATGCCACAATAGAAAAAGTAGTACTATACCAATTGTTAAACGAAAAATATCCTCCACAATAACCGCTAACGTGTATATTAAAATTTTACGGGTTTCTGTTATGCCACAAACAATAGCGTCGCCAACTACTATTACTATATGGCCAAGATACCTCGGGAGTAGAGTTATTAGCCACCAAGCGCAGTCGCCTATCAGTAAAAGGGCATTGTGGAACAATTCGAAAAAATCACACACGAAAGTTCCAAGTTTTGTTGCCAATAGCTTAGAAAATAATTGAGTGTTGAGAAAAAATCTCCGAATATGATGACAGAATATCACTACAGCTTCGATAACACCATTGATACCACCGTTTGCTGACGTCCGTACATATTGGGAAACCGCGCTTACACTTGCATTTAATTCACACAAAAAATAATAGAGTTCTTCACCGATAATGGCCAATGCCGCGAATAATGCTCCAACTACTTCAACTAGTTTTGCTAAAATTAGAAAAATAGTTCGTCCTACGTAAATACCAACTGCTAGAATAACACTGAATGTTTTATGTATAAAGTACATAAATCCAAGAATTGGCTTGACTACATATGCCAACATATTAGCATAATTTCGTTCAGATGTTTAAATTCACTGATAAATACGAAACTCAAATAGAGGGGGTGGTAAATTTATAATGGAACCGGCTTGATATGTTTTGAAAACAAACACAAGGTTGATTTTTTTCATATGTCCCATTCGCACTTTGTAAATCATTATTCACATTGTCGGATAAGTTGGCCGATAAATAATTGTTTGTCACAAATAATATGCCGTTCATATATAAGTTTATCGGGACGAAATATCCTTGTTTGTATATAATCTTACAGTGTGGCCAAAAGCTAATTTTTAATGTGACGCGGAATTGTCGGCTTAATACTGCGTTCTAACAAAGCATGTTTTAAGTTTTGAAATGTTTCCCCTTTTTGAGCATTTCAAAACGAGTCGTTTTTCCTATACAAAAAATCAAGTTAAAAAACACTAGTTTTCCTCAAACACACGTTACTTTATAATATGTACGCCCCTATTTTGGAATATGCTCCGACTGAACATACTCTTAAATATACGTCAAATTATGGAAATAATACCCTGTTTCTGTATGTCGAACGAGAGTATTTCAAATGAAGAAAAATTATTTGGGTTTCTCTATGTCGACAAGGCATATTAATTAAAGGATGACTTTACCTCATTTTTGATAATCAATGTACTCTCATACAAACGATATGAACTTTCAAAAATAGAGAAACCCAAATTGATTCGAATTCGAGTGACTGCTTTCCAGTCGACTGGGTTTTCGTTCGACATACAGAAACAGGGTATAAATTTCATAGAAAAACAAAACGAATAAACAATAGCTTTGAAGAACATAAGGATCAGAAAATAACATACAAAATTTTTTCCTTGGCGGTCGCGGTATTTATTTGAATAAACGTTGTATATTTTTGAATTTAAGGTGATTATTAAGTTCGAGTTTAGCCGCTAAATTCGTGGTTTTTTTCCACGATTACTTTTCACTAATAATCCAATAAAAAGAATATAATAAAATTTGCATCAAATAAGTACAATTTTATACTGTTTTTACTGATTTATTTTTGGTTTTAGCGGCTAAACTCGAACTCAAGGTAGAATTACATACCATGCGTTCAATGCATCCGATGATTGAAGAGTTGAAATTTCTCTCTGAAATCAAAAGCTCGAATAGTCTGCCGCAAACAGAAAAAATCAACCCTTCCATCAACGCACGGATTGACGCATGGTGTGTAATTCAACCTTTAATACCCACCTTAAAGGTGGGTATTAAGTTCGAGTTTAGCCGCTAATTTTCACTAAAGTGAAAACTAAAGCAGTAAAAAAAGTCATAAAATTATATAGATTTGTTGCAGATTTCATTATAACTTGATGGGGAATAACCCCGTAAGGTGGGTATTAAGTTCGAGTTTAAGGCCGGTACTCTGTTCGGTTTTCGCGTTGAAACTCCATACAAAACCAAAAAATGCGAAAAATTTGCGAAATTTTTTCCATTTGTGATACTTTGTTTTTTCGTGTTGAAAAACTGACGTTTATAGCACAGCTCCATTTGCAATGTGAATTAAGAAATAATTTATTTATTAAAAACTATTTGTGCGGGTTTATAAATCAAACACGGACCATATTTTTGTTCCGAAACTATACAAAGGATCAAAGGAATAGCAGATCAATTGCCCAAGGAGAAATAAAATGTTATTTTGTAAAAACAAGCAACAACCACCAACTTAATCCAATATAGCTCCCTGTATAATAGCGCTCCAAGCTACCTAAAAAAACGCCGCTTTCTATGTGCGAAATAATGGTTTCCATAAAAATTTTTCGCAAGAATGAACATAGTACCGGCCTTTAGCCGCTAAAATCGTCATTTTTTCACGATTACTTTTCTTTAATAATCCATTTTAAGCAAATTTGCAAATCAAGTTATAATGAAATCTGCAACAAATATGTATAATTTTATGGCTTTTTTACTTATTTAGTTTTCACTTTAGTGAAATTTAGCGGCTAAACTCGAACTTAATACTCACCTTTGAAGTAAAACTAAAAAAACTTTAATGAAAAGTAATACTACGTTCGTGAAAAGTAATACTACGTACGTGAAATGAATTATTAAGGTGAGTATTAAGTTCGAATTTAGCCGCTAAATTTCACTAAAGTGAAAACTAAATCAATAAAAAAAGCCATAAAATTATACATATTTGTTATAAATGAAAACTAACATATATTATAAATGAAAACTAATATATTCCCATTATGCCTTGCCGAAATTTAAAGGAACAAGAAACTGCGCATTAGTTAAGTTAATTAACTGCTTTATGTTGAACTGTCCCTGCCAACATTTTTTGAATTTGGGGGCACTTCTGAGAATCCCCACTACGTCGAAAACAATCATATACGACATCAAAAACTCGTCGGAAAAGCGCCGTCACTATTGAGAAGTTGTACCACGCCAAGTTACTAAGAAAAAGTTTCTCATCAGTGCAATTATTAGGTGCCTATTTAGATCAATTTCGAAGGACGCCAATAAGAACACCTGCAAACTATCAGAAAAAGTGCATTTTAAGGCAATTGTAGAAGAATCATTGTGGTCAAGTAGAACACGATTGTGTAGATGTTTATTGATTTGATTAAACATTTATAATTTCTTATAAATATAAAATTTTTCGGTTTATCTCATCACATTTAACATAATTTTTTGCATTAATAAAAGAATGGTGTTGAGTTTTAAGTAGCAAGTTACATGTTGAAGCGTCTATCAGCCAGTTTGTTTATTTTCGATGGAGACAGCGTGCCTGGAAAAATATTTGAAAAACGATCACTTTATTCTATTTGGAAAGTCGAAAATTGTTCACCATATACCTTTCACAATTTTAAGCGTAATATCTATGTTTTCAGAACTTTATTTTCGTTTTTATTTAAATAAAATATAACAAGCTGGTTGCGCTTGGCGTTTCACAAAAAATAAAATGGCTCTTCTAACAGTAGTGATGGCAAAATACTTTCATGTACATTTTGTACTTTTTGATATGCTTCCCCCATCACAGTTCGCGATGGTTGTGGTGACATTTACGAGTCTGTGGTAGCGATGAGGATGAAATGGAACTTTGAAATGCTGGCAGGGGTTTTAATAAAGTAACCGCGAAAATTTCAACTCGAAAAGCGAACATAGTACTTACCTTTACAGACTATAAGTTTTTCCGGACGGAATGTCTGTGTTTGTAGAGAATCTTACAGTGTCTTTGGTAAACCTTATAATGTGAACGGCGCATTGAATATTAGCTTTACATTCATTATTATCTTTAAGTGCGCAGAGACCCTAAATAAAAAACGGGTAATCTGTAATTTATAAAAATGCTGTATAATGATTACTTTGCTTTCGTACATCACTAACTGAGTACACGCTGCTACTTTTCAGAGCTCTAAACATTTAAGAAATTCGGTAAAATAGAGAGAATTGAGCATCATTGAATAAAAGTATAAAGATAATAGTGAAAGAACCGTTCTTTTGAACCAAATTAGCAGTGAAGAAGACAAAAAAGAATACGTAATAACATATAAAGAAGCAAGACTGGTATTTGGGTAACGTTTTCTGATTTCTAAAGCAATTGGAAAAATCACCTAGAAAACGAGTGGGATAATTGACGCCCGCTCCCATAACTAAACATAAAAACCGCCGACATTATTTGAGACCGAAAAACACAAAAGAAAAATCAAAGATGGATAATATTGAACATTTGTATAAGTGCTATGAAATCTTGTCGGAGGCCGGAGATAAAATATCCGAGGTAAATTTTTTTTGCGAAAAACATCTTCGTATGATGTATTTTTTATACAAAATATTTGCTTTCTCATTAACAGCATGTTAAAGAATACGAAGACATATTAAAAGCAGTCAAAGGTTCATCAAAAGAAAAACGTTTGGCTTCACAATTCATAGGAAAATTCTTCAAGCATTTTCCCAATTTGTCAGATGCCGCTATAGATGCCCAACTAGATTTATGTGAAGATGATGATATGCAGGTAAATTTTTGTTCCATTGTCATGTATTGTTTATGTATACATATTAGCAGCTAGAGTGTATAGTTTACCAAATAACTGTTTGTTTCCCTTTTGCTAGATACGACGCCAAGCTATCAAGGATTTACCTAAGCTATGCCAGGACACATCGAGTACAACGGCAAAAATTGGTGATACATTAGCTCAACTATTGGTTTTAGATGACCCTCTAGAATTACAACAAGTCAATAATTCTCTTCAGACAATCATTAAGGTATGTTGTTGTGAAGTCTCTAATGCCTACATTTTCCAATCGCATATAGTACATATTCCAAACAATTTCGGTTTTCGTTATCAATTAAGAACATTATTCAAGTTGTTTGATAATACTAGACACCAATAATGGAATGTTAATGTATTGTCTTAGCGTCTGGGATTTGTATGTTCCATCAAGAAGTTATCATTAAGAAAAAAATTATATAGAAAAGTAGCCATAGTTGCACCTATTCCAATTTCCTCTCAATGGACTTTACGTTTAAAGATCTGAGACATGAGGTGTCATTCATGCGATTGCATTTATTTGTTGTGTCAACCCCTGATAAACAGGGGTTTGTTTGGATGATTGTCTAAAATAGGTTGGTTTTTTAGAGAAATTACTTGCATGACCGGTACAATTGGTTTTAACTTTATTGTCACAAACAATCAAAGTAAAAAAATAGTGCATTAATGTATGAAAAGATAAAGCAATGTTTTTTAATTCATATCTAAAATAATTCATATGTAAAATATGCAACATATTTTTTACCAATCGAAATTACCATTAGGTTAGATTATAGAGAGGTGACATCCATTGATATCCACTTAAAGCACTATAGTTCCATTGTGATTCGTCACTCTTCTCAAAGACTATAGGTCTATTGTCTCAAAAACTACAGGACTATTGGTATTTCCAACTATCTTCTTCCTGAGGTGCTCTCAAGTCGCTCAAGAACTGCCATTTATCAGTCTGATGAAGGTGACTATATTCCTTAAACCACACTCCCGCAGATCGGTGAGAGCCTGAAAGAAAAAGGAATCCAGAATCTTCTTTCTTTAAAAAGATAATGCTGGACACTGGCACAGGAATCACGGATGCCACTTGGGTCAAAAATAATCTACCAAAATTTGCCAAAAAACAAATTTTTTCTATGAAAATTTGGCTAATATGCAGTTTATGGGCCCCTCGCCGATTTGTTTGAATTTAATGTATGTTATGTAGCTTGGTGTGCTGATTCTAGGCTAGGTTAGTTGGCAGCCCGATGTGTCAGGCTCACTTAGACTATTGAGTCCGTTGTGATACTACAGTGGTGAACTTCTCTCTTATCACTGAGTGCTGTCCGATTCCATGTTAAGCTCACTGACAAGGGACCTCCTTTTTATGGCCGAGTCCGAACCACTAAAAGAAGCACTCGGAAATGTCACCGGCATTACTGGGGTGGGATAATCCACCGCTGAAAACATTTTTGGTATTTGGTCAAAGCAGGAATCGAACCCGCGACCTTGTGTAACCAATTCTGGCATGCTAAACATTGCACCACGATGGCTCCGATGCTGATTCTAACAAAGTAAATTTTTTGTCCCGGAAGTGCCCGGGTCTTGAGATATTACCCTCCAAAGGGGGTCTATAAAAACTTACTATATCTCCTTCATTTATTACTCAATCGGAACGAGCTAGGTGTCATTTTAAAGCTTGTTCAATGTACTTTTTATTGAACATTTTGCCAACATTTTAATTCTATAGAAAATTTTTTTCAAAATCTATAGAAAATTTTGTCAAAATTTTATCTCATGGAAAATTTTGAAAAAATTTTATTTCTATAGAAAATTTTGTTAACATTTTATTTCTATTGAAAATTTTGTTAACATTTTATTTCTATAGAAACTTTTGTCAACATTTTATTTCTATAGAAAATTTTGTCAAAATTTTATTTCTATAGAAAATTTTGTCAAAATTTTATTTCTATAGAAAATTTTGTCAAAATTTTATATTTATAGAAAATTTTGTCAAAATTTTATTTCTATAGAAAATTTTGTCAAAATTTTATTTCTATAGAAAAATTTGTCAAAATGTTATTATTGTAGAAAAATTTGCCAAAACTTTATTTCTATAGAATATATTGTCAAAATTTTATTTCTATAGAAAATTTTGTCAAAATTTTATTTCTATAGAAAATTTTGTCAAAATTTTATATCTATAGAAAATTTTGTCAAAATTTTATATCTATACAAAATTTTGTCAAAATTTTATCTCATGGAAAATTTTGTCAAAATTTTATTTCTATAGAAAATTTTGTCAAAATTTTATTTCTATAGAAAATTTTGTCAAAATTTTATTTCTATAGAAAATTTTGTCAAAATTTTATTTCTATAGAAAATTTTGTCAAAATTTTATTTCTATAGAAAATTTTGTCAAAATTTTATTTCTATAGAAAATTTTGTCAAAAATTTATTTCCATAGAAAATTTTGTCAAAATTTTATTTCCATAGAAAATTTTGTCAAAATTTTATTTCCATAGAAAATTTTGTCAAAATTTTATTTCCATAGAAAATTTTGTCAAAATTTTATTTCTATAGAAAAATTTGTCAAAATTTTATATTTATAGAAAATCTTGTCAAAATTTTATTTCTATAAAAATTTTTGTCAAAATTTTATTTCTATAGAAAATTTTGTCAAAATTTTATTTCTATAGAAATTGTGTCAAAATTTTATTTCTATGGAAAATTTTGTCAAAATTTTATTTCTATAGAAAATTTTGTCAAAATTCTATTTCTATAGAAAAATTTGTCAAAATTCTATTTCCCCGTGTAAAAATTGGAGGATCCAATCCTATCTAATAATATCAAATTGGGTCTAATTGGATCTGTTCAGATATTGGTTCAGACATAATTAGATATGCACAGATATGCTATATATGGTGTTAGATCTGGTTAGATATAATTGCAGATCTCATCATATATAGTATAATATCTAATTATATCTGGCATATCTAATAATATATGCTTGGATAGGACCATATATAGCACTATATCTAATAAGATATGGTAGATATAACATCATATCGGACTATATATGGGGTTAAATACGGTCCAAAATATAAAAAAAAAATCATGAACAAGTTAAAAAGATTTTTGAAATACACGTCTAAACCTCAATGCCATTATGTCAAATGTCAACGCCGTCAGGGGCATCACTTCTAAACAAATTTAACGCCAGACTAGCTGATAAAATTAAGAAATTTAATATAATTGTTTTAAATGTGTTCCTTTGATAAAGTGTATATCGTTTCCTTTATTGCGGAGATTATGTAGGTAAGTAGATTGTATTTGTTATTTCCTTAGTAGTCATTTTCATATTGTTTTACATTTTCTAGATTTGGAAAAAAAGGAAACCTCAGTGGTGTACTGGTTAACATGCCCGCCTCGCATTCAAAAGGTCACGGGTTCAATCCCAGTTCCGACCAACACCAAACATTATTTCGGCGGTGGATTATCTCCTCGCAGTAATGTTGGTGACATTTCTGCTTCAAAGATTCTCTAAGTTGTTTCAGCGCAACGTGAAATGCCAATAGGACTCGATTATAGCAAGGAGGTCCCATGTTATTGAGCTAATTATTGAATCGAGCAGCAGTCAGTGATAAGTGAGATGTTGATCACTGTGATGTCATGATGGTCTGAATAGTATGTATGAGCCTAAAATAACAGCCTATCGCTATACCTAACCTAATCCCGAATACACTTTAAATGTGAGTATTAAAAGCAACATAAAATTATATGGCAATTTTTATTGCAACTTAAAGAAGAATGATTCAAAACAATACTAATACATGCTTAGGTTGGTTTTTTAGAGAAATTACTTGCATGACCGGTACAATTGGTTTTAACTTTATTGTCACAAACAATCAAAGTAAAAAAATAGTGCATTAATGTATGAAAAGATAAAGCAATGTTTTTTAATTCATATCTAAAATAATTCATATGTAAAATATGCAACATATTTTTTACCAATCGAAATTACCATTAGGTTAGATTATAGAGAGGTGACATCCATTGATATCCACTTAAAGCACTATAGTTCCATTGTGATTCGTCACTCTTCTCAAAGACTATAGGTCTATTGTCTCAAAAACTACAGGACTATTGGTATTTCCAACTATCTTCTTCCTGAGGTGCTCTCAAGTCGCTCAAGAACTGCCATTTATCAGTCTGATGAAGGTGACTATATTCCTTAAACCACACTCCCGCAGATCGGTGAGAGCCTGAAAGAAAAAGGAATCCAGAATCTTCTTTCTTTAAAAAGATAATGCTGGACACTGGCACAGGAATCACGGATGCCACTTGGGTCAAAAATAATCTACCAAAATTTGCCAAAAAACAAATTTTTTCTATGAAAATTTGGCTAATATGCAGTTTATGGGCCCCTCGCCGATTTGTTTGAATTTAATGTATGTTATGTAGCTTGGTGTGCTGATTCTAGGCTAGGTTAGTTGGCAGCCCGATGTGTCAGGCTCACTTAGACTATTGAGTCCGTTGTGATACTACAGTGGTGAACTTCTCTCTTATCACTGAGTGCTGTCCGATTCCATGTTAAGCTCACTGACAAGGGACCTCCTTTTTATGGCCGAGTCCGAACCACTAAAAGAAGCACTCGGAAATGTCACCGGCATTACTGGGGTGGGATAATCCACCGCTGAAAACATTTTTGGTATTTGGTCAAAGCAGGAATCGAACCCGCGACCTTGTGTAACCAATTCTGGCATGCTAAACATTGCACCACGATGGCTCCGATGCTGATTCTAACAAAGTAAATTTTTTGTCCCGGAAGTGCCCGGGTCTTGAGATATTACCCTCCAAAGGGGGTCTATAAAAACTTACTATATCTCCTTCATTTATTACTCAATCGGAACGAGCTAGGTGTCATTTTAAAGCTTGTTCAATGTACTTTTTATTGAACATTTTGCCAACATTTTAATTCTATAGAAAATTTTTTTCAAAATCTATAGAAAATTTTGTCAAAATTTTATCTCATGGAAAATTTTGAAAAAATTTTATTTCTATAGAAAATTTTGTTAACATTTTATTTCTATTGAAAATTTTGTTAACATTTTATTTCTATAGAAACTTTTGTCAACATTTTATTTCTATAGAAAATTTTGTCAAAATTTTATTTCTATAGAAAATTTTGTCAAAATTTTATTTCTATAGAAAATTTTGTCAAAATTTTATATTTATAGAAAATTTTGTCAAAATTTTATTTCTATAGAAAATTTTGTCAAAATTTTATTTCTATAGAAAAATTTGTCAAAATGTTATTATTGTAGAAAAATTTGCCAAAACTTTATTTCTATAGAATATATTGTCAAAATTTTATTTCTATAGAAAATTTTGTCAAAATTTTATTTCTATAGAAAATTTTGTCAAAATTTTATATCTATAGAAAATTTTGTCAAAATTTTATATCTATACAAAATTTTGTCAAAATTTTATCTCATGGAAAATTTTGTCAAAATTTTATTTCTATAGAAAATTTTGTCAAAATTTTATTTCTATAGAAAATTTTGTCAAAATTTTATTTCTATAGAAAATTTTGTCAAAATTTTATTTCTATAGAAAATTTTGTCAAAATTTTATTTCTATAGAAAATTTTGTCAAAATTTTATTTCTATAGAAAATTTTGTCAAAAATTTATTTCCATAGAAAATTTTGTCAAAATTTTATTTCCATAGAAAATTTTGTCAAAATTTTATTTCCATAGAAAATTTTGTCAAAATTTTATTTCCATAGAAAATTTTGTCAAAATTTTATTTCTATAGAAAAATTTGTCAAAATTTTATATTTATAGAAAATCTTGTCAAAATTTTATTTCTATAAAAATTTTTGTCAAAATTTTATTTCTATAGAAAATTTTGTCAAAATTTTATTTCTATAGAAATTGTGTCAAAATTTTATTTCTATGGAAAATTTTGTCAAAATTTTATTTCTATAGAAAATTTTGTCAAAATTCTATTTCTATAGAAAAATTTGTCAAAATTCTATTTCCCCGTGTAAAAATTGGAGGATCCAATCCTATCTAATAATATCAAATTGGGTCTAATTGGATCTGTTCAGATATTGGTTCAGACATAATTAGATATGCACAGATATGCTATATATGGTGTTAGATCTGGTTAGATATAATTGCAGATCTCATCATATATAGTATAATATCTAATTATATCTGGCATATCTAATAATATATGCTTGGATAGGACCATATATAGCACTATATCTAATAAGATATGGTAGATATAACATCATATCGGACTATATATGGGGTTAAATACGGTCCAAAATATAAAAAAAAAATCATGAACAAGTTAAAAAGATTTTTGAAATACACGTCTAAACCTCAATGCCATTATGTCAAATGTCAACGCCGTCAGGGGCATCACTTCTAAACAAATTTAACGCCAGACTAGCTGATAAAATTAAGAAATTTAATATAATTGTTTTAAATGTGTTCCTTTGATAAAGTGTATATCGTTTCCTTTATTGCGGAGATTATGTAGGTAAGTAGATTGTATTTGTTATTTCCTTAGTAGTCATTTTCATATTGTTTTACATTTTCTAGATTTGGAAAAAAAGGAAACCTCAGTGGTGTACTGGTTAACATGCCCGCCTCGCATTCAAAAGGTCACGGGTTCAATCCCAGTTCCGACCAACACCAAACATTATTTCGGCGGTGGATTATCTCCTCGCAGTAATGTTGGTGACATTTCTGCTTCAAAGATTCTCTAAGTTGTTTCAGCGCAACGTGAAATGCCAATAGGACTCGATTATAGCAAGGAGGTCCCATGTTATTGAGCTAATTATTGAATCGAGCAGCAGTCAGTGATAAGTGAGATGTTGATCACTGTGATGTCATGATGGTCTGAATAGTATGTATGAGCCTAAAATAACAGCCTATCGCTATACCTAACCTAATCCCGAATACACTTTAAATGTGAGTATTAAAAGCAACATAAAATTATATGGCAATTTTTATTGCAACTTAAAGAAGAATGATTCAAAACAATACTAATACATGCTTACATAGTTCAATATATTCCCATATTTGTTTATTCCTATATTTGTTTAATAATTGTTTTTATACTTAATTTCATTGCAGATTGCCTTAACGCTGTAATACTTTAGTCGCGTGTCTAAGTCCAAAGCAGAAGAAACAAACGAAAAAACCCTTGGACAACACTCTAACTCAACTGTCAATATTCTTAAATAGCTTTGATGGATCAATTTAAATTAAACATATTTATTATGCACATACTTTTTGTCTGTATTATTAAATAAAACAATTGATCTCATTTTATATACAAATTATGGGCTTTTATGTGTTGAAAGATCTCGAAAGATACAATTGTATCAAATAATATACAATTATATCAAATTAGATCTGATTAGATGTGTCTCATTTTTGAGATCTGATCAGATCCAATTTCATAGTATTTAGATCTGACCAGATATAACCATTTTTCGGATCTGCTCAGATCTGACCATATCTTGGCTCAGATCTAACCATATCAAATCAGATCCCCCAAGTTTTACACGGGTCTATAGAAAAATTTGCCAAAATTCTATTATTATAGAAAAATTTGTCAAAATTTTATTTCTATAGATAATTTCCTCAAAATTTTATTTCTATAGAAAATTTCGTCAACATTTTATTTCTATAGAAAATTTTGTCAAAATTTTATTTCTATAGAAAATTGTGTCAACATTTTATTTCTATAGAAAATTATGTCAAAATTATATTTCTATAGAAAATTTTGTCAAAATTTTATTTCTATAGAAAATTTTGTCAAAATTTTATTTTTATAGAAAATTTTGTCAACATTTTATTTCTATAGAAAATGTTGTCAAAATTCTATTTCTATAGAAAAATTTGTCAAGATTCTATTTCTATAGAAAAATTTGTCAAAATTTTATTTCTATAGAAAATTTCATCAAAATTTTATTTCTATAAAAATTTTTGTCAAAATTTTATTTCTATAGAATTTTTTGTCAAAATTTTATTTCTATAGAAAATTTTGTCAAAATTTTATTCCTATAGAAAATTTTGTCAAAATTCTATTTCTATAGAAAAATTTGTCAAAATTCTATTTCTATAGAAAAATTTGCCAAAATTTTATTTCTATAGAAAATTTTGTCGAAATTTTATTTCTATAGATAATTTCGTCAAAATTTTATTGCTATAGAAAATTTTGTCAAAATTTTATTTCTATAGAAAATTTTGTCAAAATTTTATTTCTATAGAAAATTGTGTCAACATTTTATTTCTATAGAAAATTTTGTCAAAATTTTATTTCTATAAAAATTTTTGTCAAAATTTTATTTCTATAGAAAATTTTGTCAAAATTTTATTTCTATAGAAATTGTGTCAAAATTTTATTTCTATAGAATTTTTTGTCAAAAATTTATTTCTATAGAAAATTTTGTCAAAATTTTATTTCTATAGAAAATTTTGTCAAAATTCTATTTCTATAGAAAAATTTGTCAAAATTCTATTTCTATAGAAAAATTTGCCAAAATTCTATTATTATAGAAAAATTTGCCAAAATTTTATTTCTATAGAAAAATTTGTCAAAATTTTATTTCTATAGAAAATTTCATCAAAATTTTATTTCTATAGAAAATTTTATCAAAATTTTATTTCTATAGAAAATGTCAAAATTTTATTTGTCTAGAAAATTTTATCAAAATTTTATTTCTATAGAAAATTTTGTCAAAATTTTATTTCTATAGAAAATTTTGTTAAAATTTTATTTCTATAGAAAATTTTTTCAAAATGTTATCTCCATAGAACATTTTGTCAACATTTTATTTCTATAGAAAATTTTGTCAAAATTTTATTTCTATAGAAAATTTTGTCAAAATTCTATTTCTATAGAAAAATTTGTCAAAATTCTATTTCTATAGAAAAATTTGTCAACATTTTATTTCTATAGAAAATTTCGTCAAAATTTTATTTCTATAGAAAATTTTGTCAAAATTGTATTTCTGTAGGAAATTTTATCAAAATTTTATTTCTATAGAAAATTTTGTCAACATTTTATTTCTCTAGAAAATTTTGTCAAAATATTATTTCTCTAGAAAATTTTGTCAAAATTCTATTTCTATAGAAAAATTTGCCAAAATTTTATTTCTATAGAAAATTTTGTCAAAATTTTATTTCTATAGAAAATTGTGTCAACATTTTATTTCTATAGAAAATTATGTCAAAATTATATTTCTATAGAAAATTTTGTCAAAATTTTATTTCTATAGAAAATTTTGTCAAAATTTTATTTTTATAGAAAATTTTGTCAACATTTTATTTCTATAGAAAATGTTGTCAAAATTCTATTTCTATAGAAAAATTTGTCAAGATTCTATTTCTATAGAAAAATTTGTCAAAATTTTATTTCTAAGAAAATTTCATCAAAATTTTATTTCTATAGAAAATTTTATCAAAATTTTATTTCTATAAAAATTTTTGTCAAAATTTTATTTCTATAGAATTTTTTGTCAAAATTTTATTTCTATAGAAAATTTTGTCAAAATTTTATTCCTATAGAAAATTTTGTCAAAATTCTATTTCTATAGAAAAATTTGTCAAAATTCTATTTCTATAGAAAAATTTGCCAAAATTTTATTTCTATAGAAAATTTTGTCGAAATTTTATTTCTATAGATAATTTCGTCAAAATTTTATTGCTATAGAAAATTTTGTCAAAATTTTATTTCTATAGAAAATTTTGTCAAAATTTTATTTCTATAGAAAATTGTGTCAACATTTTATTTCTATAGAAAATTTTGTCAAAATTTTATTTCTATAAAAATTTTTGTCAAAATTTTATTTCTATAGAAAATTTTGTCAAAATTTTATTTCTATAGAAATTGTGTCAAAATTTTATTTCTATAGAATTTTTTGTCAAAAATTTATTTCTATAGAAAATTTTGTCAAAATTTTATTTCTACCCGTGTAAAAATTGGGGGATCTGATTTGATATGGTTAGATCTGAGCCAAGATATGGTCAGATCTGAGCAGATCCGAAAAATGGTTATATCTGGTCAGATCTAAATACTATGAAATTGGATCTGATCAGATCTCAAAAATGAGACACATCTAATCAGATCTAATTTGATATAATTGTATATTATTTGATACAATTGTATCTTTCGAGATCTTTCAACACATAAAAGCCCATAATTTGTATATAAAATGAGATCAATTGTTTTATTTAATAATACAGACAAAAAGTATGTGCATAATAAATATGTTTAATTAAAATTGATCCATCAAAGCTATTTAAGAGTATTGACAGTTGAGTTAGAGTGTTGTCCAAGGGTTTTTTCGTTTGTTTCTTCTGCTTTGGACTTAGACACTCGACTAAAGTATTACAGCGTTAAGACAATCTGCAATGAAATTAAGTAAAAAAACAATTATTAAACAAATATAGGAATAAACAAATATGGGAATATATTGAACTATGTAAGCAAGTATTAGTATTGTTTTGGATCATTCTTCTTTAAGTTGCAATAAAAATTGCCATATAATTTTATGTTGCTTTTAATACTCACATTTAAAGTGTATTCGGGATTAGGTTAGGTATAGCGATAGGCTGTTATTTTAGGCTCATACATACTATTCAGACCATCCTGACATCACAGTGATCAACATCTCACTTATCACTGACTGCTGCTCGATTCAATAATTAGCTCAACATGGGACCTCCTTGCTATAATCGAGTCCTATCGGCATTTCACGTTGCGCTGAAACAACTTAGAGAATCTTTGAAGCAGAAATGTCACCAACATTACTGCGAGGAGATAATCCACCGCCGAAATAATTTTTGGTGTTGGTCGGAACTGGGATTGAACCCGTGACCTTTTGAATGCAAGGCGGGCATGTTAACCAGTACACCACTGAGGTTTCCTTTTTTTTCCAAATCGAGAAAATAGTAAAACAATATGAAAATGACTACTAAGGAAATAACAAATACAATCTATTTACCTACATAATCTCCGCAATAAATGAAACGATATACACTTTATCAAAGGAACACATTTAAAACAATTATATTAAATTTAATTTTATCAGCTAGTCTGGCGTTAAATTTGTTTAGAAGTGATGCCCCTGACGGCGTTGACATTTGACATAATGGCATTGAGGTTTAGACGTGTATTTCAAAAATCTTTTTAACTTGTTCATGATTTTTTTATTATATTTTGGACCGTATTTAACCCCATATATAGTCAGATATGATGTTATATCTACCATATCTTATTAGATATAGTGCTATATATGGTCCTATCCAAGCATATATTATTAGATATGCCAGATATAATTAGATATTATACTATATATGATGAGATCTGCAATTATATCTAACCAGATCTAGCACCATATATAGCATATATGTGCATATCTAATTATGTCTGAACCAATATCTGAACAGATCCAATTAGACCCAATTTGATATTATTAGATAGGATTGGATCCTCCAATTTTTACACGGGTACCCGAGTAAAAATTGAGAGATCTAATTTGATATGATTAGATATGAGTAGATCCGAAAAATGGTAAGATCTAATCATATCTAATTACTATGGAAATAGATCTGATCAGATCTCAAAATTGGCCCAGATCTAATGTCTTAGATATTATTATATCTATCCCTATATGTAAGGAGATCTGGTGTCAGATCTCCCTATATATGGAATTACATATAATTATATCTAATTCTATATCATCATATCTGGGTGTATCTGCCTAGATCTGAAGCGGCCAATTTTGAGATATGATTATATCTATTTAGATCCACCAATTTTTACACGGGTATAGAAAATTTTGTCAAAATTCTATTTCTATAGAAAAATTTGTCAAAATTCTATTTCTATAGAAAAATTTGCCAAAATTCTATTATTATAGAAAAATTTGCCAAAATTTTATTTCTATAGAAAAATTTGTCAAAATTTTATTTCTATAGAAAATTTCATCAAAATTTTATTTCTATAGAAAATTTTATCAAAATTTTATTTCTATAGAAAATGTCAAAATTTTATTTGTCTAGAAAATTTTATCAAAATTTTATTTCTATAGAAAATTTTGTCAAAATTTTATTTCTATAGAAAATTTTGTTAAAATTTTATTTCTATAGAAAATTTTATTTCTATAGAAAATTTTGTCAAAATGTTATCTCTATAGAACATTTTGTCAACATTTTATTTCTATAGAAAATTTTGTCAAAATTTTATTTCTATAGAAAATTTTGTCAAAATTCTATTTCTATAGAAAAATTTGTCAAAATTCTATTTCTATAGAAAAATTTGTCAACATTTTATTTCTATAGAAAATTTCGTCAAAATTTTATTTCTATAGAAAATTTTGTCAAAATTGTATTTCTGTAGGAAATTTTATCAAAATTTTATTTCTATAGAAAATTTTGTCAACATTTTATTTCTCTAGAAAATTTTGTCAAAATATTATTTCTCTAGAAAATTTTGTCAAAATTTTATTTCTGTAGAAAATTTTTCGACTTTCTCAAGGAAAGTCGAAACATCCCTCGTCAAAAATTAGAGATTTCGACAGTCGAGAGAACTTCCCACTTTCCAAATTTGGAAAAGTATTTTTTAGCGTCTTGACTTATTCATTTGTGAACTTTGACTTCCAAATTTAATTGTCAGTATAGAACAAATGGAACTAGATCGACTGATAAAAGTAATATGTCTATATTTTTAAAAATCGGCTGAAACATATATATGAGAGCTACAACTAAATCTAAACTGAAGATCGGTTAATACATGCGTCAATTATTACCAAATCGGTGATAAATGTATATAGCTATATGTAAATCTAAACCGATTTTTTCCAAATATCAATAAGTATTGTTTTTGAGGCGAACTAAAAGCCTATAAACAAATCGCAATCCCACGGCGGCGGGTTCTACGCACCGGATTGACCCGATGGATACCAGCCATCGGCCAGCGGCTGCCACCTCAGTGTACGTGTTGTCTCGTCCATTTTTTCGTGTTGGAGAAGGTGCATCCCGGGGAGCCTTCTCCGCCTGCTTTTGGTCCGAGCCGGGATAGAGGAAAACCCCGGACCATGGTACTGTGCCGTCTGCCGAAATCGAATTCACCATCGCTCGGTTTCGGTGAGGTGTAACCGGTGCATGGAATGGGTGCACTTCCGGAATTGCTCCGGCCTAACATCGCTGCGGGAGTATAGTCAAACTGACTTCGTGGCAGGATGCTGTGCCAATGACAGCAGCAGTGGGTCATCTGATTATGTGACCCCACCGACTTCTCCCGCACAACAATATTCTCCGCCGCAGCATCTTACACCGAATATTGTTGTACCAGTTCCGGAGAGTGCATCATTTTTGCAATTTAATTGCAACGGGCTCCGTGGTAAGATTAGTGAGATCGTAGACTTTATGAATCGGAAAAGGATAAGGGTCGCGGCGATCCAGGAAACAAAGCTGAATCCCACCTGCAGCCTACGACATTGTGATGGGTACAATGTCCTACGGAAGGATCGCACAAGAAATGGAGGTGGTGGCCTGGCTTTCATATTACACCGTTCCGTGCAGTATAGACCTATCACGCTTGTGCTAGACACTAATGACCCGTACATGGAATGTATGGGGGTAGCAGTTAAGTGTGGGGCTGCCGAGATAGAGCTATACAATGTGTACATACCGCCGGTTGGTAGCTGTGCTCCTGGTTATAGCCCAAACATTGAGTGGTTGTTGAGCGGGCATAACCGATTGGTTCTAGGAGATTTTAATGCCCACCATGAACTCTGGCATTCTCTCCTGGGTAATGACCAGAGGGGCATAGCTTTGGCAGAGCAGATAGACGACTCCACATTTTGCACGGTGAACGAAGAGGCCCCCACGAGAATTATGGGTGACTGCAGCAGTTCGCCAGACTTATCGTTAGCATCGCCTGGTCTGATAAATGACGTCTCCTGGCAACCCGTCATTTCATTGGGTTCGGACCACCTCCCCATAATTCTCACCATCAACCGACCCTCCGATTTCATAACCTCTGAACGCCGGACGTTTATTAATCAAAAGAAAGCCAACTGGGAAGGCTTCAGAGAATACACCGATCGCCGCTTCAGTGAGCTCCCGTCCCCCTCACATGTTCATGTTGCCCAGAGGGAGTTCCGGGACATCATCAACGCAGCAGCCGCTCGCTTCATACCCGCTGGTCGAATTGCCCAGGTGAGGCCCAACTTCCCAGCCGAAGCGGCGGGACTCGCAGACGAGCGTGATGAACGCCGTCGTGCTAACCCTGCTGATCCTAGAATCAGAGAACTAAATCTAGAGATTAGTAAGATAGTCGACGAGCACAAGCGGAACACTTGGTTAGAGCACCTGAAGCAATGTAACTTAGGAACAGGAACTGGTAAATTGTGGTCAACAGTTAGAGCCCTCTCGAACCCCTCCACAAGGGATGATGGGATTTCAGTCACATTTGGCGACGTGACTGTGACTGATCCGAAGAGGTGCGCCAAATACTTCAACCGACAGTTTGTCGAGCATCCCGAGAGTGATAGAGCGAAAAGGAGAGCCACCCGTCGTGTACGTGGTCTCCGAGCCGATGACACACCACAATTTACTGCAGTCGAAGTTACCAATGTCATCAACAGCGCGAAACCATCTAAGGCGCTGGGCCCTGACGGAATTTCAATGCTAATGCTGAAGCATCTGGGAATACTGGGAGTTGAGTACCTGACCAGACTCGTCAATTTGTCTTTGGAATCACACATTATACCCGATGTCTGGAAAATGGGAAGGGTGATTCCACTACTGAAACCGGGCAAAGATTCGAGCAAAGGTGAATCGTACAGACCGATATCCCTTCTGTCGCCAGTAGCCAAGACACTTGAGGCATTACTCCTCCCCAGCCTTGTGGAGAATTTTCCAGCTGCCCACCATCAACATGGATTCCGTAAGGTACATAGTACGACAACAGCCTTACATGCCATTTCGACACATATTAATAAGGGACTTAACCAGCCCAGGCCGTGTCACAGGACGGTCCTCGTGGCGCTTGACCTATCGAAAGCATTCGATACGGTCAACCATGCCACATTATTTGAGGACATCGAGAATACGTCCCTACCGGCAGGAGCGAAGCGTTGGGTGCTGAATTATATGTGTGGACGCCAGTCGTACGTGGAATTCAGGGACAGAAAGTCAAGACCGCGTAGAGTTAAACAGGGAGTTCCCCAAGGTGGGGTGATATCTCCGGCACTGTTTAACCTCTACATGTCCTCGATTCCACCCCCTCCTGACGGCGTCGAGATTGTATCATATGCGGATGACTGTACAATCTTGGCATCTGGGCCCAATGTTGATGACATTTGCGATCGGTTGAACGTCTACATAGCTAATCTTACCAGTTATTTCACTGCGAGAAACTTGAGGATATCCCCCACCAAATCCTCAGCCACACTATTTACTACATGGACGGCAGAAGTGCGCAGGCAGTTGAATATCAGAGTCGATGGAGTAATAATTCCGACCACAAATTACCCCAAGATTCTTGGGGTCACATTCGACAGCCTTTTTAGGTCATCTGCCCATGCCACTGCAATTTGTAATAAGCTCCGTGGTAGAAACAAGGTCCTCAAGTCACTAGCCGGCAGTACTTGGGGTGCGGACAAAGAAACCTTGCTAACTACTTATAAGGCAATTGGCCGGTCAGTGGTAAACTATGCAGCGCCAGTGTGGACACCGCAGACCAGTGATACGCAGTGGAATAACATACAAACCTGCCAGAACGCTGCTCTTAGAACTGCGACTGGGTGTCTCCGCAGCACACCCCTGGATCACCTTTATGTGGAGACAAAGATCATCCCTGTGCGAAGACACAACTACATGTTGTCAAAGCAGTATCTCCTGGGTTGTTATCGCAGTAATCATCCAAACCACCATCTTATGGATACACAACCACCACCCAGGAACGTAAGGGTTGATATACATAATCTAGAGCGCGAGATCCAGTGCTATAAAAGAGAGCCTCTAGATCAAGCAGCGTACCAGGCAGGTTTGAACAGGATTCATGAGGATACTGTAGCTGAAGCGGTGAGAAGCTACAAGGTTAATCCTGTTCTTGGAGTCCGACCACCGCCCATAGCACCGGAGGAAAGAGACCTCCCACGGCAGACTAGGGTAGTTTTGGCCCAATTAAGATCAGGCAAGTGCAGCCGCCTCAATTCCTACTTATCGGTGATTGATAGCAGCGTAGCTGACGTTTGTCCAATTTGCAACCAAGGGCCACACGACACGCGTCATCTTTTCTCCTGCCCAGCCAAACCAACCCGACTTACCACCAGATCACTCTGGACACACCCCATCTTAGTCGCAGAGTTCCTTGATCTGCCAACAAGCTGATGTACCAAGCGTATAACATGAAATGGATGAGATCACAATAAACTGTTACAACAACAACAACAACAACAACAAATCGAAAATCACAAATTGACTTTTTCAAATTTTGAGCAAAAAGGGTGATAAGGGAAAAAGTCGACCTTTTCATTCTCCTTACAAACCTAAACATATTCTGCTTAGAATCAACAATTGATCTCACTTTCAGATGGATGCCAAAGGTGCATTAACTGGCGTTTTCACTCAAATTTCAACGGGCGATGAAGCAACAAGAGAAAGGTGTTTTAAATTTATTGCCACAAAACTCTTTGCTATGGGACCAACTATTGTCACCAAAGAAATTGAAGAGTTTATTATTGATGAGATTAAAAAAATATTGCAGGTAAGTTAATTTTATATTATTTTATGGTTAAATTAGATTAAAATAAAAGCATTAATAAATAATACAAAACAAAATAGAAAAACAAATAGCCTCTAGATTTATGAATGTAAATACAGTGGAAATCATGATTTCTATTTATTGGGGGAAATTTTCAAAGTTTGCCAAAGCTTATCACATAAATATTTTTGGGATAAAAAAAATGTTTCTTGTCTTACTCAATAGGATGTTACTGCAGATGAATTTCTTTTGTGTATGAATATATTGGGTAGCACAAAACTTGGCACAACAATAACTGGACACGCTGAACTTGTAAATTTGGCTAAAGAACAAGCTGAACTAAATGCCGATATAGATGCTATAACCGTAGAAGATGAAATTGTCGAACGATTCATACAATGTGCTACTCATGCTATGCCATACTTTTCGGTAGGAACACATAAATCTTCTTTTATAGAATTTACTATAATTAATCGATATTTTTTCCTATGTCCGTCCATGTTAAGAACACAATAAAATCCACAGATTTTGTTGTTTATGTTTGCGACAAACTTTTACCATTGAGCACATGGAATATGATAGCCACAGCCGTGGCTCAGGATCAAGTGCAACTTCGATTGTTGAAAGTTTTCGCTGAAATGTGCACTTTTACCGATGTTTTGGACAATGCCGCTCAACGAATTGATAATGTTTATCAAGTATTAAGGGTAAGCAAAATAAAAAAAAAAAAACATCCAAGATGACGATTTCAACAATTACTAATACTCACTTAGGAATATATGCCTTTACCAAAATTATCTGAAGAAGAAGATGCCAGTAGCCCTCCACCGTCCTTCCAGTTTTCTCATGCCGAATGTTTATTGTATGCTTTGCATACTTTAGGCAAAAAACATCCAGATATGTTAACATTTGTAACAGATCCAGAGAAATTGAAAGATTTTCGCTCAAGACTTCAGTATTTGGCCAGAGGAACACAAGGGTATGTTGAAGGAGGAATATATTATTAACGGAATATTTAAATTTAAGTTTTTCGTATTTACTATGTTTTTCAGATATATTAAAAAATTGGAAGAAGCTGTAAAAGGCAAAACCGCCGAAGAACTTAGTACTGAGGAGAATCAATTAAAATTGACAGCGTTGAAGACAACTTCGAATATTAGCATTTTAATTCGTGATCTTTTCCACTCACCTCCTAGTTTCAAGCATGAAATTCAGTTGTCTTGGGTTAATAGAAAAAATGTAAGTATAAACAGAAAAATAAAATGTTCATTTTGATTTAATAGATTTTCTAACAGTTCGGTTAGTGTAGAAAATTTTCATATGAATTGAAATTTTAATTAAAAAAAATCCAGGAAACAAAAATCGATTTTTGCATCAATGGGTCCTAACGTTTGCCACTCGAGCCAAAAACACCAAACACCAACAAAAAAATAATTTGAAAATTTTATTTTTCTAGAAAATTTTGTCAAAATTTTATTTTTCTAGAAAATTTTGTCAAAATTTTATTTTTATAGAAAATTTTCTCAAAATTTGATTTCTATAGAAAATTTTGTCAAAATTTTATTTCTATAGAAAATTTTCTCAAAATTTGATTTCTATAGAAAATTTTGTCAAAATTTTATTTCTATAGAAAATTATGTCCAAAATTTTATTTCTATATTTTATTTCTATAGAAAATTGTGTCAAAATTTTACTTCTATAGAAAATTTTGTCAAAATTTTATTTCTATACAAAATTTTGTCAAAATTTTATTTCTATACAAAATTTTGTCAAAATTTTATTTCTATAGAAATTTTTTTTCAAAATTTTATTTCTATAGAAAATTTTGTCAAAATTTTATTTCTATAGAAAATTTTGTCAAAATTTTATTTCTATAGAAAATTTTGTCAACATTTTATTTCTATAGAAAATTTTGTCAACATTTTATTTCTATAGAAAATTTTGTCAAAATTTGATTTCTATAGAAAATTTTCTCAAAATTTGATTTCTATAGAAAATTTTTTCAAAATTTGATTTCTATAAAAATTTTGTCAAAATTTTATTTCTATAGAAATGTTGTCAAAATTTTATTTCTATAGAAAATTTTGTAAAAATTGTATTTCTATAGAAAATTTTCTCAAAATTTTATTTCTATAGAAAATTTTGTCAAAATTGTATTTCTATAGAAAATTTTGTCAAAATTTTTATTTCTATAGAAAATTTTGTCAAAATATTATTTCTATAGAAAAATTTGGCAAAATTTTATTTCTATAGAAAATTTTGGCAAAATTTTATTTCTATAGAAAATTTTGGCAAAATTTTATTTCTATAGAAAATTTTGACAAAATTTTATTTCTATAGAAAATTTTGGCAAAATTTTATTTCTATAGAAAATTTTGGCAAAATTTTATTTCTATAGAAAATTTTGTTAAAATTCTATTTCTATAGAAAATTTTTGTTAAAATTCTATTTCTATAGAAAATTTTGTTAAAATTTTATTTCTATAGAAAATTTTGCCAAAATTTTTATTTCTATAGAAAATTTTTGCAAAATTTTATTTCTATAGAAAATTTTGTCAAAATTTTATTTCTATAGAAAATTTTGTCAAAATTTTATTTCTATAGAAAATTTTGTCAAAATTTTATTTCTATAGAAAATTTTGTCAAAATTTTATTTCTATAGAAAATTTTGTTAAAATTCTGTTTCTATAGAAAATTTTGTCAAAATTTTATTTAATTGTGTTGTTTTTGAGTTCAGCTTAAAACTTGAGCTGAAAAATTGAGTACTATCAACCAATTATCGGAATAAATTCACTAAACCCAAAGTGAACCACACTTGAACCTTCCGAAAAAAAGGTTTTACATGATAGTCGGCCTTTGCCAAAACGAGATTTTTTAACAAAAAAATATTGTCGAAAGTAGAGGTGTGCGCGTGACTGAAATTTATCTCACACTCACGCACATTCACGAAGCTAAATATTTATTCACGCACGTTCACGCACGATACGTGTGGTAACCAATCCCACTCACGCACATTCACGAAATGAAACCCAGTACTCACGCACACTCACGCACGAACTACTTTTAAAGACTCACGTTCACGCACGATTCACGTGATTCATGACCAATTCACGAGACTCACGATATTTTCCAAACGGAAATAAACCAATGTAACAAAATTCAAAAATAGAATACAATTCGAGAGTGAAATTAATTTCAGTTAACATACGAGCGTGAATTAAATCTTGATTATATTCGTGAGCGTGATTTTGCAGAAATTTTATTCACGCACATTCACGAACTGATTTTATTTTTCACGCACGCTCACGCACGACATATTTATTTTAGTCCCATTCACGCACATTCACGAGAGTTGCTTTAGATTTTGTTCACGACTCACTTGATTCAAGCGTGAATCACGCGTGTCACGAGAATTTCGTGTCACGCGCACACCTCTAGTCGAAAGCTGATGTCAACAGTCGAATATGTTATAAATTATATAACTTTTTCTTTTTCATAAAACTTTCAACAAGTCTAATTAAATCTTCTGCCTTTCTATTCACAGACAAAAATTGGTTCTAAACGTCATGCACCCATAACATTCGATGGCAAAGCTGAAAATGGTAAAGACGATGAAAAGAAAACGAAAAGTAATTCTGAGCAAAAGATCTACTCACCACCATCGGGCAAATATTCGGGCAAAGTACAAAACTATGGTGGCAACAATAATCGTCAACGATCCCGTAATGGAGGTAGCGGTGGTGGCGGTGGAGGTTTTAGAAATCGACGCAACTTTAACAAGAAATACTAAACAAGAAGGCGGCGATAGCAAGTTGGGAAACGAAAACGAACTGATATTTTTATAAACACAACACACCTCGTTCTCCTCCACGCAAATAAAGATGTCAAGATACAAATGCTGAATCATCTTTAGTTCGACATGAAAATAACCAACAACAAGAACTAGTCTATAATTTTCTTCAACACTAGGGTTACAAATACTTTTCTATCTTTTTCCGCAAGATATTCTACTCGAAGAGTGTGATTTAATGAAAACTCGACAAACATGATTTTGATGTCTTACTTTTTTTGCTATGGCCTGCTTCTCAATGGGAAACATGAACTTGATCCTTATTCAATATCGTATGGGGTAACTGGAAAAGACGACCTGGTCCTTTGGAAAGCTAATAAAAACGATACGCCAAAGGTAAGATATCAAATTCATTTCTCACTAATTTGTTTTTCTTTTCTTATTTCAGCAAACTCCTTCATCGAGCATTAGACTTGCTTTCGAAATATCAAATGAATATTTTTGAGATTGATTTCGAAAGTCAATTCATAAATGCCGATTTTTTTACACCATAATTATTCTCATTTTCCCTCATTTTTATTAATTGTTTATTTTTTTTTTGTGTAAGCCATTGTAAAAAGCTTAATTTATAAACGTAACATTATTACTTTTTTTTGCAATTAACATTTTTGAAAAATGTACACAAACCTTATCTATATTTATATGTATCCATACAGAAATCCAAAAAAAGGGAAAATATCTTTTTTTCTAACTCTCAAAAGACACACTCTCAATTAAATTTCGAAAAAATGTATCACAGCAATATACAATAACAAATACAATGGACAGTAAGAAAAACTCGAAACAAAACGTTTTGTTTACCCGTTTTCCCCACACCAATAGTATCTGTTTATGTTTTCTATTTCTTTAGTTTTTCTTTTTTTATTTTCTTCTCATATATATTGGACTAGCGCCAGAGTATTACATTTTATTTTATCTTTTTTTAAGCCACGAAACGTTTTGTTGCCAGTTTTTTTCTACTGTCTTCTATTGCAATTTATTAACAAATCCTTTTCTCTTTTTTCCTATTATTTATAATCTCTCAAAAATATATATTATAATGTTTTTTAATATAAAATCAATTAAAATGATTAATAAATACAATAACACGAAGTAAACTCTATAAAGTAATCAAAAACAAAATTACAATGGAATTTAGTTATTTTCGTATGGAGTTGAAACCATTTTCCACAAAAAGACAAATTGTTTGGCTTCCTCCATTTATTTTGATTAATTTATAGCTATAGATGTTTTTTCTAAAATAAAATAAATTGAATAATAAATGATCAAATATAATTCATATAAATATTATTATGATGATGATGGAAATAACGATATTGAAAAGAGCGTGTATGTATCGTAGTTTGCATCATAAATATTTATATAAAACACAATATAACCTTCAATAAATTTTTAAAGTAATAAAACATAAAAAATGGTTTTCTTTAATAAAGGTGGGTACACTGGTTAAACTTCAGAAAAATAAAAAAATATAAAACCGTGCTTATTCATATAAAATTTTGACCAACAGGAAAACGAATTAGTCCAATGCAATAAATATATATGTATGCTTTCAAAATATGAAATTAAATATAAAAGAAAGGTAATCGTGAAATAATGTAACAGTCAGAAAAGTAATCTAGATATAAAATATACAGCAGCGCCTCTAGTGGACAATAGGTGCAAATCTCACTCACTACTCATTCCTAAATATCTGCAAATGTTATCTAATAAATAGGGGTCCCATTAAATTCGTCTGCATTAAAGTCTTGTTATTAAAACAACGATCAACGATCGACACTTGTTGTATGCAGGGACTGACACGAGGTATCATAAAATGTACGACAGATGTCACCTGATGCAGCAGTCCTCTCCTTTGATAGGAACAAAGTGGAACTCGTAACGGGATGAAAAGGAATTGGGAAAGTCGCAGATTTTATGAACAAGAGGTCTGTTTTATCGACGCGATCCAGGTGACCCCGGTTGTTGTACCAGTTTTTTGTGATTTCATTCATTTTTTGTTTTATGCTTTGGTATACCAACTTGTATCAACATCACGGTTGGCACTCACGCCAAAAATAATCGACCAAAATTTGAAGAAATTTGTACAAACAATACCAAAAAAGTCAACATTTTATTTCTGTAGAAAATGTTGTCAAAATTTTATTTCTATAGAAAATTTTGTCAAAATTTTATTTCTATAGAAAATTTTGCCAAAATTTTATTTCTATAGAAAATTTTGTCAAAATTTTATTTCTATAAAAAATTTTGTCAAACTTTTATTTCTACAGAAAATTTTGTCAAAATTTTATTTCTATAGAAAATTTTGTCAAAATTTTATTTCTATAAACAATTTTGTCAACATTTTATTTCTATAGAAAATTTTGTCAAAATTTTATTTCTATAAAAAATTTTGTCAAAATTTTATTTCTATAGAAGATTTTGTCAAAATTTTATTTCTATAGAAAATTTTGTCAAAATTTTATTTTATAGAAAATTTTGTCAAAATTTTATTTCTATAGAAAATTTTGTTAAAATTTTATTTCTATAGAAAATTTTGTCAAAATTTTATTTCTATAGAAAATTTTGTCAAAATTTTATTTCTATAGAAAATTTTGTCAAAATTTTATTTCTATAGAAAATTTTGTCAAAATTTTATTTCTATAGAAAATTTTGTCAAAATTTCATTTCTATAGAAAATTTTGTTATTTTTTTATTTCTATAGAAAATTTTGTAAATTTTTTTATTGCTATAGAAAATTTTTTTCAAATTTTTATTTATATAGAAAATTTTGTCAAATTTTTATTTCCATAGAAAATTTTGTCAAAATTTTATTTCCATAGAAAATTTTGTCAAAATTTTATTTTTTTAGAAAATTTGGTTAAAATTTTTATTTCTATAGAAAATTATGTCGAAATTTTATTTCTATAGAAAATTTTGTGAAAATTTTATTTCTATAGAAAATTTTGTCAAAATTTTATTTCTATAGAAAATTTTGTCACAATTTTATTTCTATAGAAAATTTTGTCAAAATTTTATTTCTATAGAAAATTTTGTTAAATTTTTATTTCTATAGAAATTTTTGTCAAACTTTTATTTATATAGAAAATTTTGTCAAAATTTTATTTCTATAGAAAATTTTGTCAAAATTTTATTTCTATAGAAAATTTTGTCAAAATTTTATTTCTATAGAAAATTTTGTCAAGAGTTTATTTCTATAGACAATTTTGTCAAACTTTTTTTCGATAGAAAATTTTGTCAAAATTTTATTTCTATAGAAAATTTTGTCAAAATTTTATTTCTATAGAAAATTTTGTCAAAATTTTATTTCTATAGAAAATTTTGTCAAAATTTTATTTTATAGAAAATTTTGTCAAAGTTTTATTTCTATAGAAAATTTTGTTAAAATTTTATTTCTATAGAAATAGACTTGAATTAATATAATCGCCTCTGTTAGTTAAAACAAGTATATACGGCAGGCCGAACTTACTGGTGGAGGGTACATAAGATTCTACGAAAGACTGTCATCCACAATCGAATTACTTGGGTTGTGGTAATACTTAAACATGGTTGTTAACGGCTATATACTAGCACAATGTACCAAATTTCAACTGACTCGGATGAAATTTGCTCCTCCAAGAGGCTCCGGAGGTCAAGTCTCGGGATCGGTTTATATGGGGGATATATATAATTATGGACTCATATGGACCAATACCTGCATGGTTGTTAGAGACCATATACTAAATCTGGGGATCGGTTTATATGGGGGCTATATATAATTATGGACCGATTTCGACTAATTTTTGGATGGGTCTTTGAAGCCATATATTAGCACCACGTACCAAATTTTAACTGAATCAGATTAATTTTGCTCTTCTAAGAGGCTCCGGAGGTTAAATCTGCGCAAGGCCGTAGCCAGGATTTTAATTCGGGGGGGGGGGTTCAACTTAAAAAAAATATTCATATAATCTCATGTGTAGAAAATTTTATTTATGCATAGGTATGTATACAATATTTATACCCTGCGCCACACTGTGGAACAGGGTATTATAAGTTAGTGCATATGTTTGTAACACCCAGAAGGAGACGAGATAGACACATGGTGTCTTTGGCAATAATGCTCAGAGTGGGTCCCTGAGTCGATATAACCATGTCCGTCTGTCCGTCCGTCTGTCTGTGAACACATTTTTGTGATCAAAGTCTAGGTCGCAATTTAAGTTCAATCGCCTTCAAATTTGGCACATGTTCCTAATTTGGGTCAGAATAGATCCCTATTGATTTTGGAAGAAATCGGTTCAGATTTAGATATAGCTCCCATATATATCTTTCGCCCGATATGCACTAATATGGACCCAGCAGCCAGAGTTTTATACCGATTTTCTTGAAATTTTGTACAAACATAACACTTAGTCGTATAGTCAAGTGTGATTGAAATCGGTTCAGATGTAGATATAGCTCCTATATATGTCTTTCGTCCGATATGGACTTATATCGCCCCAGAAGCCAGATTTTCGGCCGAAATTTGTTGAAATTTTGCTCTAGGAGTACAATTAGTAGTATAGTCAAGTGTGTAAAATTTGATTGAAATCGGTTCAGATTTAGATATAGCTCCCATATATATCTTTCGCCCGATATGGACTAATATGGTCCTAAATGCCAGAGTTTTGGCCCACTTTGGTTGAAATTTTGCACAGGGAGCAGAATTAGCATTGTAGCTATGCGTGCCAAATTTGATTGATATCGATTCAGATTTAGATATAGCTCCCATATATATCTTTCGTCCGATATGGACTAATATGGTCCTAGAAGCCAGAGTTTTTGCCCAATCTGTTTGAAATTTTGCACTAGGAGTAAAATTAGTAGTGCAGTTAAGTGTGCAAAATTGAATTGAAATCGGTTCATATTTAGATATAGCTCCCATATATATCTTTCGCCCGATATGGACTAATATGGTTCTAATAGCTAGAGTTTTGGCCCAATTTGGTTGAAATTTTGCACAGGGAGCAGAACTAGCATTGTAGCTTTGCGTGCCAAATTTGATTGAAATCGGTTCAGATTTATATATAGCTCCCATATATAGCTTTCGCCCGATTTACACTCATATGACCACAGAGACCAATTTTATACTCCGATTTAGTTGCAATTTTGCATAGGGAGTAGAATTAGCATTGTAGGTATGCGTGCTCAATTTGGTTGAAATCGGATCAGATTTAGATATAGCTCTTTTATATATGTTTTTCTGATTTCGACAAAAAAGGTCAAAATACCAACATTTCCCTTGTAAAATCGCCACTGCTTAGTTGAAAAGTTGTAAAAATGACTGTAATTTTCCTAAAATTTTAATACATATATATCGAGCGATAAATCATAAATAAACTTTTGCGAAGTTTCCTTAAAATTGCTTCAGATTTAAATGCTTCCCGTATTTATACCCTGCGCCACACTATGGAACAGGGTATTATAAGTTAGTGCATATGTTTGTAACACCCAGAAGGAGACGAGATAGACACATGGTGTCTTTGGCAATAATGATCAGGGTGGGTCCCTGAGTCGATATAACCATGTCCGTCTGTTCGTCTGTCCGTCCGTTACCTTTTGTGTAGACATTTTTGAGTCGATCTCAGATTTATGGTACAATAGCTTTGACAAAATATTTTAATATTTTGAGAAAGTCTTTATCAACCTTATTTGCTAATAGTCTTTTACAAATGTGGCAAAACAGACATGTTCATGTGGGAAGAAAATCTCGATTTTGTAAAAGACATAGTAAAAAACAGGATTTTATTGAACTTCAAGAGTATTTTAGTCGAAAAAAGAATGCGATTCTATATTATCGACTTTTTATTTCGGTAGAAAATGTTGTCAAAATTTTATTTCTATATAGGATTTTTGCAAAATTTTATTTTTATAGAAAATTTTGTGAAAATTTTATTTCAATTGAAAATTTTGTAAAAATTTTATTTCTATAGGAAATTTTTGCAAAATTGTATTTCTATAGAAAAAATTTTGCAAAATTTTTTTCTATAGAATTTTTTTGCAAAATTTTTGTTTCTATAGAAAATTTTTGCAAAATTTTATTTCTATAGAAAATTTTTGCAAAATTTTATTTATATAGAAAATTTTGTCAAAATTTTATTTTCTTTAAAATTCAGTCTCTTGACAATAATCTTACAGTGAAATTTTTGTTGAAATTTAGTAAAAAGTACCCCTTTCCGCTCAAAAAATACCTTTTTTGTACTTTCTTAAAAATTGTATTTTCCATCCCTGAGTAACTGGCAAAGTGACCAAAATTTTTAAAAGAATATGCACGTTTGGAAATATCTCTTTATTGCAAAAATGAAATTTGTGGTGCGAGAACAAAAACAATTTGTTTTTTTCGACCGTCTTTTGACGGGCTTTTCAACTAGTATTCTATGATTTGTGCAAGTTTCATAGGTAAGAGTTTTTCAAAATAAAACCTCCAGCTTTTCTTCAACATCTTCGATAAGATTTTTTTATGCAGCTAAAAATACATATATATATTTTTTTATATAAAAATATTCATTCATTTCTGGGGGGTTTGATCCCCCTCATCCCCCCCCTGAATACGGCCTTGAATCTGCGGATCGGTTTATATGGTGGCTACATATAATTATGGACCGATATGGACCAATTCCTGCACGGTAGTTAAAGACAATATACTAACACCACGTACAAAATTTCAACCGAATTGGATGAATTTTGTTCTTCCACGAGGCTCCGGATGTCAAATCTGGGGATCGGTTTATATGGGGGCTATATATAATTATGAACCGATGTGGACAAATGTTGTGAGAGACCATATACAAACACCATGTACCAAATTTCAGCCGGATCGGATAAAATTTGCTTCTCTTAGAGGCTCCGCAAGCCAAATCTGGGGATCGGTTTATATGGGGGCTATATATAATTATGAACCGATGTGGACCAATTTTTGCATAGTTGTTAGAGACCATATACTTACACCATGTACCAAATTTCCGCAGGATCGGATGAAATTTGCTTATGTTATATATAATTATGGACCGATGTGGACCAATTTTTGCACGGTTGTGAGAGACCATATACAAACACCATGTACCAAATTTCAGCCGGATCGGATAAAATTTGCTTCTCTTAGAGGCTCCGCAAGCCAAATCTGGGCATCGGTTTATATGGGCCATATCGGTCCACTATACGTAAAAGTGGACGGATATGGCCCATTTACAATACCATCCGACCTACATCAATAACAGCTACTTGTGCCAAGTTTCAAGTCGATAGCCTGTTAGCGTGATTTCAACAGACGGACGGACATGGTTAGATCGACTCAGAATTTCACCACGACTCGGAATATATATACTTTATGGGGTCTTAGAATGACAAAGTTAATATACCCCCATCCTATGGTGGAGGGTATAAAAATTCATGGCATATGATAGTTTTGATTATACAAAGCTTACTTGTGTCAAATTATCTGGAAGAAATGCTGGTATTATTTTCAATGGAAATGAAACACTTGTTTGTTTTTCTTGTACATCAAGGAAAAATATGTTTTTATTTCATTTTAAAATTTCTTTTTTTCCATTAAGATTAATATAATAGTAATAATTATAATTAAAAAATATATTTATATTTATAACTAATTGCATGTAGTCAATAGTGACAGTAACAAAAACACTTAAATTTGAGATAATAGAAAAAACTTAATTAAAATAAAGAAAATATAGTGCAACATATTTACATCAATTATACAATAGTATGGATTAGTAACAAAATACATTTACATTATTGGGTGTATGGAGGGCGAGGAAGAGAGTTTTGAACCTCATTCATTTACAACAATAAAAAGAAAAGAAAACAACATATACATCAATATCATTGATATTCACAGATAAAATTTAAATTGTTTTAAAATTAACTTATTTTAGTTTTGTATATATTTTTTCGTATAACTATATATAGTAGATCAATTTTAGGCCAATTTGTACGGTGAGCATTTGGTTTATTTATATTGTTAATGTATAACTTTATGTTGTTTTTGCTATTTTAAATGTTATATTGTTATAGTGGTTTTATGGGAAGGAATGAGAGAAGGTTTTTTATTTGCTTAAATTTCTAACTATTTAATATGGGGCTTTTCATTGGGAATGGTAAAAATATCAGATATTACTAAATTAGTATAATTGTTTATAGTTTTGTGATTTTGTTTATCGGAAAAAGTAGATTAACATTGCGTTTTAATATTCTCATGTTTATCCTCCTATATCAATCAAAATCTGTGTACGATTGAATGATTCCACATAAATTCAGTTATTAATTTTGAATCTAAAAATTTAATTAGTCAATAATCATTATATGTGAAATTAACAAATTTTCTATATCTTTCAGAATATAACACAAGTTCATAGAAGTTAGTAGATTGTACATATTTTAGTAAGTTTTAAGGCAAATACAAGCGAATGTGATATGCATATGATGGAGTAACTGAAACATTTTTAAATTAAAGGTACAACGATTTAATGCAAATAAAAAAAATTTATTATTTTTTGCGAAAATTTCCAGAGCCCAATGAAATTTTCGTTTTTTTTAAGTATGTGTCAAATATTTTATAAACTAAACATTGATATAAAGTTCGATTACCGTACATATAAGTACAATTAAACTAAAGCAAATGAACATTTTCCTACCATTCCCAAAAATAGTAAGAATGAACTACTGTATGGTTAAAATGGTCATGATTTGGAGTCAATGATTTTTTTCTTTACTTTTAGTTAATTTTTTCTTCTATGAGAGGGTGTAATGTACTGAACTGAAGTTAAAAATTACAACAGGGCATTCAATTTTCCTTTAGTTCAATTTTCGTACGAGTTAGTTTATTCTTCCTATAACACAGTTTACTTGTTTTTCTGTGTATGTTTTTTCAAATTATTAAATATCCGAATTAACACGTATTTATTGGAATCTTGGGATTTAAAAAAAGACCTAAGAAACAAATCGTATGTATACGGTGCCATCTCCTTTGGGATAAAAAAAAACTAACTAAAGACTTAAGAAACAAACTTTATGTATCGTATTTCATTTGAGAGAAAACAAACAAAAGACTTAGGAAACAAACCAAACGAACCATTAGAATATATTGGAGATAATAATTGGAGATGCTCCTCCTTCAACAGCAGTTCACGGCCGGATACTCTTTGCGTCGAGTGTAACTTTACGATGCCGGGGAGAGAATTATGGACTAGTGAAATTCTGCAACATGTTCATGTGATCAATGGTATGGGGGAAAACAGAGTTGGAAGTGCACGTGGAGCACATCGAGATTCTGCTCGGCACCGCAGTGCCATCTCTTTTTTGTGCCATCTTTTTGACATAAGAAACAAGCTTTATTCATTGGATGTCATTTATTTGGGGTTGAAAAAAAAAAACAAAAGACTTAAGAAAGAAACGAAAAACTGTTAGTTCACAATGTGTGAGAATCCGGGATGAACTTCTCTCCTTTTTATAGCCGAGTCAGAACGGCATTTCAACCACGCAAAGAAGCTTTGAAACACTCAGAAATGCCACCAGCATAATTGAGAGGGGACAATCCACCACACTGAAAAACTGTTTGGTGTTTTGTCGAAACTGTAATTGAATCCATCATCCTTTGAACACAAAAAAATAATTTTTTCTGACTCAATCACGAAATTAATTGATCCAATTAATTTTTTAATTGAAATGGTTTTGAATCACGAAAATGATAGTATCAATAATTGGGCATAGAAAAAAATCTTGATTAAAAAAATAATTGATTTCATTACCAAATTGCAATTAATTTGTTAATTGATTCAATTAAAAATTTTATTGATGTTGATTGCAAAACTCAATTAAGTTTTTTTAAGGTAAATATTTCCAATTACTTTAAGATTTTTCATTAAATTTAAAATCATCCTTTGAACACAAAAAAAAAAATGTTTTTCTGATTCAATCACGAAATTAATTGATCCAATTAATTTTTTAATTGAAATGGTTTCAATCACGAAAATGATAGTATCAATAATTGGGCATAGAGAAAAATCTTGAATAAAAAAATAATTGATTTCATTAGCAAATTGCAATTAATTTGTTAATTGATTAAATTAAAAATTTAATTGATGTTGATTGCAAAACTCAATTAAGTTTTTTTTTTAAAGGTAAATATTTCCAATTACTTTCTGAATTGGCTTAGAGTTTTTATTTAGAATAACAACTGATTGTTTGAAATACATTTTTAATTATAAAACAAAAAAATGTTCATCACTTTTTTTAACTGACTTAGGCTATTGGCACGCTAGGAAAATATTTGACCAAAAATGAGTGTCAAACATTTTTCCAGAACTATTTTCCCAATATCTGGATACGGGTTTTGGAAAACAATCCTACCATGATGTTATGAATACAATATGAGCTAAAAATGTTTGCTGGTTTGGCTGTGGCGACGTATTCTTTTTTGATTTCTGTCAAATATTTGCCCAGTGTGACCATAGCATTAGTCTTCTGAATTTGATTAAAAAGTTAATTGTATTAATTAATTTTTTAATTAAAATTTTTAAAATTTTCAATCATTTACTTAATTAACTAAATGTTTCTATCTTGATTAAAAAGCTAATTGTATCAATTAATTTATTAATTGATAACATTTTTAACTTCAATTAAACTTTTAATTGGAAATATTTTGGTGATATTTTTTCTGTGTATGCAAGGTGGGCATGCTAACCATTGCATCACTGTGAAGAATGACATTCGGTGTATCCCAACTAAACGTATACAATAGATTTATTGCGATGTCATAATAATTCCAAAATTTAGTAGGAATAAAAACGAAAGACTTAAGGCACAAACCATTTTTCATACACTCAAGAAACAGTGAATCCAGGAAAGGAAAGTTTTTGTTAATTTTAGAAAAATTTGGTTAACTTTATAACATTTTTACTAAACTCTATTGTCGATATTATAAATATAACTAAATAATTTTCGACAAATTCAAGAAACTTTAGTTTCAAAATGGGTGCATTTGTGGTAAAATGTACAAATTTTAAGAAATTCTGAACTATTTTGTGAGAAATACAAATGTAGAAAATCTTAATGCTAAAATAGAGTTAAATTTTGTCAATAAATCGTTTCTATAAACTTCGCACATGTTAGTTAATTTAACACTCCGTGTAAGTTTAAAAAATGGAAACCTATGATTAACCAAAAGAGGAATCAAAATGAATTTAGCTTAGAATGGATCATTCACTCAGTTATAGGGAAGAAAGATTACTACCAACACTGAAAAAAAGCATGCCCGGTTCCAAAGATTTTGTCTTTACTTTAAAAATTTTGGTATTGATTCCGAGCCAAAGAAGCGGGGAGTAAAGACACTTTTAAGACACAATTCTCTTTTAAGTTTGGGTTTTGTGTACTTGCTTCTAGGAAGAAAATTTTAATTTTTAGCTTTTTTAGCTTTTTTTCGTCATATGCTATCAAAGTCGTTTAAAAACGAGTTAACGACAACTTTATTTTCAAATTAAGACTCGACTTCTAGTAGAAATTATGCTATGTTTCAAGTAAAAAAAGTATTTAAAATAAAGTGTTGAAAAACATGTCCTATATTTGAACGATTGTTTGCGTTGTAGTCAAGACAATAAATTTAAAGTATTTTTCTGAATTACTAAAGTCAAGTTGATCTTATCCCAAACATTTTTTCTTTCATGTTAGGTTAGGTTAGGTGGCAGCCCGATGTATCAGGCTCACTTAGACTATTCAGTCCATTGTGATACCACATTGGTGAACTTCTCTCTTGTCACTGAGTGCTGCCCGATTCCATGTTAATCTCAATGACCTCCTTTTTATAGCCGAGTCCGAACGGCGTCTACATTGAAGTGAAACCACTTAGAGAAGCTTTGAAACCCTCAGAAATGTCACCAGCATTACTGAGGTGGGATAATCCACCGCTGAAAAACTTTTTGGTGTTCGGTCGAAGCAGGAATCGAACCTACGACCTTTTGTATGCAAGGCGGGCATGCTAACCATTGCACCACGGTGGCTCCCTTCTTTCATGTTATGATACCCATTCTTAAGTGCAATTACTTAATTATAAGGACAATACGACTTCATTGAAAAGTTTATCGACTTTTGGACAAGGAAAAAAATCTTTATATTCGGAAATGCATCTTCTATGCTAAGCAACATTTGCATTCTTATTGTAAAGACATGAAATCTTTGACCTCACGACAATATTTTTTTCAGTGAACTATGTAACGTACTTTTCCAAATACAAAATCTATTGAAGACAAGTTTAAAATAAACAAGTATATACAGCACTAAGTTCGGCCGGGCCGAATCTTAAATACCCACCACCATGAACCAAATATTAGGGTTTCCTTTGAAATTTCAGGAGGGCTTGAGGACTTGAGGACACTTCCCGAAGATAAATTCAAAGATTTCAACTATGAGGACTATATCAGATTCTGGATTTATAAGAACCATTTTTGTTTGAGTTTTAGAGGAATCATTAACATCTCTTATAAGTGTGCAAGAAAATTATAAAATAACGTCTTGATTTGGAATCTTAAATCTGTAGAAGTAAAATCTGGAAATTTTACATTGAGTTTTAAGCAATTTTCATGATCAGTGCGCCTTCTACACCCTCAAGAAGTGAAGTCGGTCTATATGGAGTCATTACCAAATGAACCGATAAAAACTTAATCCGATGCACGTTTTTGTGAGCCTAAAATACCAGAATATTTACAATTTCAGGCAAATCATATAAAAACTACGGTTTCTAGAAGCCCAAGAAGTAAAATCGGGAAATCGGTCTATAATGGGGATATACCAAAATATGGACCGATACTCGCCATTTTCGGCACACCTCTTTATGGTCCTAAAATACCTCTAGATTTCCAATTTCAGACAAATTGGATAAAAACTACGGTTTCTATAAACCCAAGACCCCAAATCGGGAGGTCGTTTTATATGGGGACCATACCAAAACATGGACCGATACTCACAATTTTTGGCACACGTATTTGTGGTCCTACAATACCTCTAGATTTCCAATTTCAGGTAAATTGAATAAAAACTGTGGTTTCTATAAGCCCAAGAAGTAAAATCGGGAGATCGATCTATATGGGGGCTATACCAAAACATGGACCGATACTCACCATTTTTGGCACACCTCTTTACGGGCATAAAATACCTCTAGATTTCAAATTTCAGGCAAATTGGATAAAAACTACGATTTCTATAAGCCCAAGACCCCAAATCGGGAGGTCGGTTTATATGGGGACTATATCAAAACCTGGACCGATATAGCCCATCTTCGAACTTGACCTGCCTGCAGACAAAAGACGAGTTTGTGCAAAATTTCAGCACGATTGCTTCATTATTGAAGACTGTAGCGTGATTACAACAGACAGACAGACAGACAGACAGACGGACAGACGGACATCGTTATATCGTCTTAGAATTTCTCCCTGATCAAGAATATATATACTTTATATAGTCGGAAATCGATATTTCGATGCGTTACAAATGGAATGACAAACTTATTATACCCCCGTCACCATTCTATGGTGGTGGGTATAATAAAGGCAGTTTAATTAAAGAAAAATTAAGAATTTTCATTAAATTTAAAGTAGTTGTTTATGATTTTTTTTATATTCATTAAATTTGTTTATGTTTATGAAACAGTTTTCGTTAAAGAAAAGATCTTATATTAAAGAAAAAAATCCTTGAAATAATTGACATTTTTAATCAATGGAGTTAAGACAAAAAGACGTAAAAAATAGGTTAACATTTATATCCAATCTTGATGCTTGTTACATTTAATTTTCTAAAAGTTCTTTGAATTTCGTAAAAATGTTTAAGAAAAGTAAAAGTTTTAAGAAAAATAGTGCAAACGTTCATACATTTATACCCTTAATCGATTAGTGTCATTTTGTGCTACTCATAGTACAAATACAAACGAAAGACTTAAGACCCAAACCTTTTTTGTAATACAGACAATCAAAAGATTTAAGACCCAAACCATCCATATTTTTATACCCACCACCATAGAATGGTGACGGGGGTATAATAAGTTTGTCATTCCGTTTGTAACACATCGAAATATCGATTTCCGACTATATAAAGTATATATATTCTTGATCAGGGAGAAATTCTAAGACGATATAACGATGTCCGTCTGTCCGTCTGTCTGTCTGTCTGTTGTAATCACACTACAGTCTTCAATAATGAAGCAATCGTGCTGAAATTTTGCACAAACTCGTCTTTTGTCTGCAGGCAGGTCAAGTTCGAAAATGGGCTATATCGGTCCAGGTTTTGATATAGTCCCCATATAAACCGACCTTCCGATGTGGGGTCTTGGGATTATAGAAATCGTAGTTTTTATCCAATTTGCCTGAAATTTGAAATCTCGAGGTATTTTATGACCATAAAGAGGTGTGCCAAAAATGGTGAGTATTGGTCCATTTTTTGGTATAGCCCCCATATAGACCGATCTCCCGATTTTACTTCTTGGGCTTATATAAACCGCAGTTTTTATTCAATTTACCTGAAATTGGAAATCTAGAGGTATTGTAGGACCACATATACGTGTGCCAAAAATTGTGAGTATCGGTCCATATTTTGGTAGAGCCCCCATATAGACCGATCTCCCGATTTTACTTCTTGGGCTTATTGAAACCGCAGTTTTTACCCAATTTACTGAAATTGGAAATCTAGAGGTATTGTAGGACCACAAATACGTGTGCCAAAAATTGTGAGTATCGGTCTATGTTTTGGTATGGTCCCCATATAAAACGATCTCCCGATTTGGGGTCTTGGGCTCATAGAAACCGTAGTTTTTATCCAATTTGTCTGAAATTGGAAATCTAGAGGTATTTTAGGATCATAAAGAGGTGTGCCGAAAATGGTGAGTATCGGTCCATATTTTGGTATAGCTCCCATATAGACCGATTTCCCGATTTGGCTTTTATTCAATTTACCTGAAATTGGAAATCTAGAGGTATTTTCGGGTCATAAAGAGGTGTGCCGAAAACGGTGAGTATCGGTCCATATTTTAGTATAGCACCCATAAGAACGATCTCCCGGTGTAACTCCTTGGGTTTCTAGAAACCGTAGTTTTTATCTGATTTGCCTGAAATTGTAAATATTCTGGTAGTTTAGGGTCACAAGAATGTGTATCGGATTAAGTTTTTATCGGCTCATTTGATAATGCCTCCATATAGACCGACTTCACTTCTTGAGGGTGTAGAAGGCGCACTGATCATGAAAATTGCTTGAAACTCAATGTAAAATTTCCAGATTTTACTTCTACAGATTTAAGATTTCAAATCAAGACGTTATTGTATAATTTTCTTGCACACTTACAAGAGATGTTAATGATTGCTCTAAAACTCAAAAAAAAAAATGGTTCTTATAAATCCAGAATCTGATATAGTCCTCATAGGTGAAATCTTTAAATTTATCTTCGGGAAGTGTCCTCAAGTCCTCAAGCCCTCCTGAAATTTCAAAGGAAACCCTAGCATTTGGTTCATGGTGGTGGGTATTTAAGATTCGGCCCGGCCGAACTTAGTGCTGTATATACTTGTTAATTATACAGACGGTGTATATTTTTAATTATTTAATATGAAAAAAACTATATATAATTATATTAATTTTTATTTGCCATAAAGTGTTAAGAATCATAATTTATCAATTATAGATTAAATGATTGTATGAATAATTAAATTAAAATTTTAACATAAATTAAAAAAAAACGAACGTTAATTATAAAAGTGAATCATTCAGACACATGATAAAGATGTGATATTAATATTTAAATAGTTAGGATTTTTGTTGTTGTTCTTTCTATGATTCAAATATTAAACTGCATTAGTAGGAGGGGCGAGAGGTAATCATATAAATTATGTGAATACATATATTTGTTACTGAATATTAATTTGTTATGGTTATTCTTGATAATAACAAATAACAATAATTATGAATTCTATTACTATATATGTATAATTTCATTAGACATATTTTTTGCTTTGGTATGAATTATTAATGCTTAGGCTTTAATAGTTGCTGATAATTTTAATATTTTCTAATGAGATGTTTTGTTGTTTTTTGTATTTAAATTTTGTACGGAATTTTGTGGCTTTTTTTCTTAATACATCATATTGTGTAAAATTGTAATAGGTAACAAAATTGTATGAAATTGTTTATATATTTTTTTCTTGATAGCATTGTAGGTACATATATAATTTCATTTGTATATCTCTAATACTTCTTATTTATTCATATTTAATGTTATCTTCAAGTGTATATCAATATTATTTTTTTTTTTTCTATCTAGATTTTTGGTTTCATTCAACGGTTCAATGTGTATCAAGAATATTTTATGGTTATGTAATATTGCTAGGAAAACTATAAAAATATGTTCTTTTCAAAAATTTTTATATTTTCGATATCTATATGGGGTTTGCTTATCATCTTCTGAGCATAGATGGTGAGTTGGGAAGAATGTTTGGGGTTTTGCTAGGATTTTTAAAAAGGCATTTAATATGAGCACATAAAAAAATCTTTACAAAAATATGAATTTAGTTTATCTTCACCTCTTGTTGTTTTTTGTTCCTATCAATTATACTTCCATTCTTTTTTCAAATTACATTTCTTTTCTATTACATTTAAATTTTCTTATTTCTAATCATCATATTCGTATGAAAATTTCTTTACGAAAATCAGGTTCTCTCAGGTTTCATTTCAGTTCCAGTTTTACTGTTATTAAGGTACACATGTAGTTTTATAAATATATGTAAATTTAGAAAAAAAAAAAACAAAAATGTCGAAAGAAACGAGTATCAGTAAAGTTATAAACATTTGGATTATTTTTTATTTTTTTTTTTTTCATTTAATTTTGTTTTTGTGAGAAATTCATTTTTGGTTAGTAAATATTTACATGTTAACATATAAAGATTGCTTATTATAGATTTTTTTAGGATGAGTTTTGTTCTTATTTTACTATTCTATATATTTGATAATACATGACATCAAAATTTGAATAGACCAAAGTTGTTATTCTCCAATCACATAGACTTTTAAAATGATCCATATAGATCAAAACCATAAAATATGGTATTTATTGGTAGAGACTCTAATGTAACCTCCATATATTCCAATTAAAAATTCCGGCTCACGAACTGTATCATTTGCACCTTTCTTCTTTCTTAAATAAATTTTAATTTAAACAAGTATATACGGCCGTAAGTTCGGCCAGGCCGAATCTTATGTACCCTCCACCATAGATTGCGTAGAAACTTCTACGAAAGACTGTCATCCACAATCGAATTACTTGGGTTGTGGTATCTTAAAACTTCTTAACATCGTTTTCTAAATTGTGAGTTAGTCCATGGTCCACGTGGTATATATTAGACAAAAAAGTTATGTATAGGTAAGTCTACACATAATTACGAATCGACATGGACTTTTGCACAGTACGTAGAGAGCCAGAATTGAAATATGGGTGTCGCTTATATGGGGGCTATATAGAATTATGAACTTGATATGGACCAATTTTTGTGTAATTGGGGATCGATTTAACTGAGGGCTATATATAACTATAGACCGATATGGACCTAGTTAGGCATGGTTGTTAACGGCCATATACTAGCACAATGTTCCAAATTTCAAATGACTCGGATGAAAATTGCTCCTCCAAGAGGCTCCAAAACCAAATCTCGGGATCGGTTTATATGGGGGCTATATATGATTATGGACTGATATGGACCACTTTTGGCATGGTTGTTAAATGTCATATACTACCACCACGTACCAAATTTCAACCAGATCGGATGAATTTTGCTTCTCCAAAAGACACCGGAGGTCAAATCTGGGGACCGGTTTATATGGGGGCTATATATAATTATAGACTGATATGAATCAATTCCTGCAAGGTTGGTGGGTACCATATACTAACATCACGTACCAAATTTCAACCGAATCGGATGAATTTTGCTCTTCCAAGGGGCTCCGGAGGTCAAATCTGGGGATCGGTTTATGTGGGGCTTATATATAATTCTTGACCGATTTCGACCAATTTTTGCATGGGTGTTTGAGGCCATATATTAACACCACGTACAAAATTTCAACTGAATCAGATGAATTTTGGTCTTCCAAGGGGCTCCGGAGGTCAAATCTGGTGATCGGTTTATATGGGGGCTATATATAATTATGAACCGATGTGGACCAATTTTTTCAAGGTTGTTAGAGACCATATACTAACACCACGTACCGAATTTCAGCCGGATCGGATGAAATTTGCTTCACTTAGAGCAATCGCAAGCCAAATTTGGGGGTCCGTTTAGAGACCATATACTTACACCATATACCAAATTTCAACCGGATCGGATGAAATTTGCTTCTCTTAGAGGCTCCGCAAGCCAAATAAGGGGATCGGTTTATATGGGGGCTATATGTAATTATGGACCGATGTGGACCAATTTTTGCAAGGTTGTTAGAGACCATATACTAACACCACGTACCGAACTTCAGCCGGATCGGATGAAATTTGCTTCACTTAGAGCAATCGCAAGCCAAATTTGGGGGTCCGTTTATATGGGGGCTATACGTAAAAGTGGACCGATATGGCCTATTTGCAATACCATCCGATCTACATCAATAACAACTACTTGTGCCAAGTTTCAAGTCGATAGCATGTTTCGTTCGGAAGTTAGAGTGATTTCAACAGACGGACGGACATGCTCAGATCGACTCAGAATTTCACCACGACCCAGAATAATATATATACTTTATGGGGTCTTAGAGCAATATTTCGATGTGTTACAAATGGAATGACAAAGTTAATTTACACCCCATACTATGGTGGAGGGTATAAAATTTAAAATTACCCATTAAAAATATGAAAAAAGCATGTTATAAAAAATTGAATGAAAAAAACTTCCTGTGTAGTTAAAATAAAGAACATCATTGGGAGTATATCTTCTGGAAGTGCTTTTAAATTTGTTCCTTTGGAAGAACTTCCAAATTTTTTTGGCTGGGTTTCTAAAAGTTCTTTGAATTTCGTAAAAATCTTTAAGAAAAGTAAAAGTCATTAGAAAAATAGTGAAAACGTTCATACATTTATACCCTTAATCGATTAGTGTCATTTTGTGCTACACATAGTACGAATAGAAAGACTTAAGACCCAAACCACAAACATTTTTTAATAATACAGACTATCAAAAGACTTAAGACCCAAACCATCAACATTTTTTATACAGACTATCGGTGTATGAAAAAAATATGTATAGTTATATTAATTTTTATTTGCCATAAAGTGTTAAAGAATCGTATGATATCGCCCTAAGCATGATGGGAAAGCAATGGATTTCCGATGAAAAATTGGGCATATTTGAGTGGCCTACCCAGTCGCTTGACCTAAATCTCATAGAGAACCTTTACGAAATTGTAAACCGAAAAAGTGAAAATATTTTTTTTTTAATCCCGATGATCTCCCTATGGACCTGAATCAGATACTTAATTATGTTATATTTTCAACAGAGCAAAACTGTTATTTTTACTAATTTTATAAATTATTAAAAACATTTGTCTTTAGTTCCCTTATTTTCTAATATCTTTAAAACGGACGTAATAAGCAGCAACATTGCATTGAAGCCTTGGTTTTAATATGTTTATTTTTATGTTCATTACAGTTCCGGTTTCTTTTCAACAGACGATGTGGTTGCAAATGTTTTGAACAGCACTGTATACGGAATTGAAAATTGGAAAATTTGTTATCAAGTCCAAAAATCCTTCACATTGTGATTAATGGATAATTTATATTCCATGTATTATTAAATATTTAGAAATAATAAATTTTAATAGACATTTTGATGAAACAGAAACATAAACAATTACAAAATAGATTGTTTTCAACATTAACGATATGTATTCTTCGAGAAGTTTTAGCACTTATTAGAATTTTGGGTTTATTCACAGATGTTTATATATGTAGATATTAATTATTGCAATTGAAAAGATGTGTATAATTAATATTAGTTATATAGGTATTAAGGATTTATAAGAATAACTAAAAAGAAAAATAAATAAAAAAGTTATAGCACATTTATACTTATAAGAGTTTCATATAAAAAATATCCCAATATTTTTTTGCTATAAAATATTAAGTAAGTAAAATTTCAGATAATGTAAAGGCATCATAAATATTTCTCTTTTAAGGGATTAATTATAGAATAGTATGTATACATGTATTTTAATGATAATAGGTATTTATTAATAATAGTTTTATATTCATATATATCTTTATGAAATTTTAACTAACTAATATGATTTATATAGATATATAAAAAAAATGTTTTGTCATGATTAATCATTCAACATTATATAAATAGAATAGAGGATTACATATATAACACCTTGGGTAGTTTATAATGTAATGTGAGATATAAATATGACAATAGTATCACAATTAAAGGGTGTTCTTATTAGCATTGATGATGGATGAATTATACATATAGAAAATTTCATATAAATTTTTGACAGATCATCAAATATTTGAACTTAATATTGGGTGCTCTTATATAGATATTTTTATGACAGATAGAAAGAGATGATGAATGCTTTGTAATATACATTTAGATAACAACATTTAATTTTTTTTTGTTATATAGCTAATAATGAATGAGGGAAAAGGATCATATATTGTTAATATACCGAGAAAAAAATTAATTATTTTTCATAAAGTAAAATGTTAAACTAATGAAGATTAATGTTCTATTTTTGGGATCAAAAACTTAGTGGAAGGAAGTTTGTGTTTGTTTTAGCGTCTTAAGATCGTAGTACGGTTGCCACTCGATAATCTACCAAAATTTAGGGAACGTTTTACAAAAAAAAAAAAAAAAAAACTAACAAAAACAAAAATTTTCTATAGAAAATTTTTATCAAAAATTTTTTTCTATAAAACGTTTTTATCAAAATTTTATTTCTATAAAAATTTTTTATCAAAATTTTATTTCTAAAGGATTTTTTGTCAACATTTTATTCCTATAGATTTTTTTTTTCAAAATTTTCTTTCTATAGAATATTTTGTCATAATTTTATTTCTATAGAGATTTTTGCCAAAATTGTATTTCTATAGAATATTTTGCCATAATTTTATTTCTATAGAAAATTTTGTCAAAATTCTATAGAAAATTTTCTCAAAACTTTATTTCTATAGAAAATATGCCTAAAATTGTATAAAATTTCGTCAAAAGTTTGTTTCTATAGAAAAATTTGGCAAAATGTTATTTCTATAGAAAATTTTTATCAACATTTTATTTCTATAGAATTTCTAGAGGAAATTTTGTCGAAATTTTATTTTTATAAAAAATTTTGTCTGAATTTTATTTGTATAAAAAAATTTGTTCATTTTTTTTCTTTAGGAAATTTTCTCAAAATGTTATTTCTATAGAAAATTTTGCCAAATTTTATTTCTATAGAAATTTGTTTCAAAAGTTTATTTCTATACAAAGTTTTGTCAAAATTTTATTTTTATAGAAAATTTTGACAAAATGGTATTTCAATAGAAAATTTTTATCAACATTTTATTTCTATAGAAAATTCTGTCAAAAATTTATTGCTATAGAAAATGTTGTCAATATTTCATTTCTATAAAAAATTTTGTGAACATTTTTATTTCTATAGAAAATTTTGTCAACATTTTATTTCTACAGAAAATTTTGTCAAAATTTTATTTCTATGGAAAATTTTGTCAAAATTGTATTTCTATAGAAAATTTTTTGTCAAAATTTTATTTCTATAGACAATTTTATCAACAGTTTATTTCTATAGAAAATTTTGTCAAAATTTTATTTCTATAAACGATTTTGTCAAAATTTTATTTCTATAGAAAATTTGTCAGAGGTTTATTTCTATAGAAAATTTTGTCAAAAATTTATTTCTATAGAAAATTTTGTCAAAATTTTATTTCCAAGAAAGTTTTGTGAATATTTTATTTCTATAGAATTTTTTTTCCTTTAGAAAATTTTGTCAACATTTTTATTTCTGTAGAAAATTTTGTCATCATTTTATTCCTATAGAAAATTTTGTCATCATTTTATTCCTATAGAAAATTTTGTCAACATTTTATTTCTATAAAAAATTTTGTCAACATTTTTATTTCTATAAAAAATTTTGTCAAAATTTCATTTCTATCGAAAATTTTGTCAAAATTTTATTTTTATAGAAAATTTTGGCAACATTTTATTTCTATATACAATTTTGTCAAAATTTTATTTCTATAGAAAATTTTGTCAAAATTTTATTTCTATAGAAAATGTTGTCAAAATTTTATTTCTGTAGAAAATGTTGAATTTATTTGAATTTATTTCTATAGAAAATGTTGAAATTTTGTTATAATTTAATTTTTATAGAAAATTTTGTCAAAATTTTATTCTATAGAACATTTGGTTAACATATTATTTCTAGAGGAACTTTTGTAAATTTTTTTTTGTAACGGATTTTTTGTCAAAGTTTTATTTCTATTTTATTTCTATCTTTTTCAAAATTTTCTTTCTATAGAATATTTTGTCATAATTTTATTTCTATAGAAATTTTTGCCAAAATTTTATTTCAATAGAAAATTTTGTCAAAATTCTATAGAAAATTTTCTCAAAACTTTATTTCTATAGAAAATATGCTCAAAATTGTATAAAATTTTGTCAAAAATTTGTTTCTATAGAAAAATTTGGCAAAATGTTATTTCTATAGAAAATTTTTATCAACATTTTATTTCTATAGAATTTCTAGAGGGAATTTTGTCGAAATTTTATTTTTATAGTTTAGTTTTGTCTGAATTTTATTTGTATAAAAAAATTTGTCAATTTTTTTTTTAGGAAATTTTCTCAAAATGTTATTTCTATAGAAAATTTTGTCAAAATTTTATTTCTATAGAAATTTGTTTCAAAACTTTATTTCTATAAAAAGTTTTGTCAATATTTTATTTTTGTAGAAAATTTTGACAAAATTGTATTTCAATAGAACATTTTTATCAACATTTTATTTCTATAGAAAATTTTGTCAAAATTTATTTCTATAGAAAATGTTGTCAATATTTTATTTCTATAAAAAATTTTGTGAACATTTTTATTTCCCTTCTATTATCTCTCCAAATTTTGTATCAATACACTATAGATTTTTTTATTTTGTAATGAAAAATTTAAAGGAAATGAGTTTTGATCCAAAGTCGATAAACCTCTCAATGTAGGCGATCTGTCTTTAGAGTTAGGAGATTTGACTTTAAATCGGGAAAGTTCTATTAAACAGAGGTCAATTTGTATTAAAACATCAGAACAAAATTTTCATTATTATTCAAATTGTCCTTAAGTGATTGATTTATTGTATCTTGGCCATAAAGGAGAATTATATTCGAAAATAAGTGCTGTCTTTCAGGACTCACTTTTAAAGGCGTTTTCACATTAAACATTTCATAATGGACATGGAAAAAATATTGTTGTGAGGCCAAAGATTTCTTGGCCTTAAAACACGAATGTGATTTTTACTTACAATAGAAGACACATATTTTCTGATACAAACCTTTATTCCTTGTCTACTATCACCAGTATTACTGGGAGGGGATAATCCACCACTGAAAAACTTTTTTTGGTGTTCGGTCGAGGCATGGATTAAACCCATGACCATTTGTATGCAAGGCGAGCATACTAAACATTGCACCACGGTGCAATGTATGCCCGATACTTCAGGCTCACTATTCTACTATTCAGTCCATTGTGATACCAACCACAGTGGTGAACTTCTCTCTTATCACAGAATGCTGCCGCAAGGCGGGCATGCTAACCCTTGCACCACGGTGGCACCCATGGCGCAACTTCAATAATTTTGAAAAAATCTTGAAAATCGAAATCGTCTTTATATTTATTGACTTTTTGTATCATGACTAAATACACGGCAAACAGGCGATTAGAAATAGCAAATGTTTTTCAACACTTTACACAGAAAAAAAGTAAACTAAGTTATGGGAAAGATTAACTATCTCAATTGAACTAAATTTTATTCAAAATTTTGAGATTCATTAAATTAACGAGAATTTTCTGGCATTTTTGGAGTTTTAAAAACAAAAATGAACTAAAAATAGAAAGAAAAAATTGTAGGCATCAGATCATTCCCATTTTAATCACGCTGTACTTCATTCTTACTATTTTTGAGTAGTCTACGAAAAACATCTTCTGTTTTATGCTTAGTACTAAGTTCGTTTCTGCGAACTAAGTTCGTTTCTATCTCCGTAAATGGGGTCTCAAACGCAGAGATTTTAACTTATTTATGCGAAATAATATGCCTGCCTATTTTTTCGTGCGAAAAATCTAGGTTTGTATAAATATGTGTTTAAAACTGCTAAAAACAAAGATTTCGCATTTATTCCTCGCTAACGTTTTTTATATGGAGTATAATAGAAATAAAATTTTGGCAACACTTTCTATAGAAATAAAATTTTGGCAAAATTTTCTATAAAAATAAAATTTTGACAAAATTTTCTCTAGAAATAAAATTTTGACAAAATTTTCTCTAGAAATAAAATTTTGACAAAATTTTCTCTAGAAATAAAATTTTGACAAAATTTTCTTTAGAAATAAAATGTTGACAAAATTTTCTCTAGAAATAAATTTTTGACAAAATTTTCTCTAGAAATAAAATTTTGACAAAGTTTTCTCTAGAAATAAAATTTTGACAATTTTTTTTATAGAAATAAAATTTTGACAAAATTTTCTTTAGAAATAAAATTTTGATAAAATTTTCTCTAGAAATAAAATTTTGACAATATTTTCTATAGAAATAAAATTTTGACAAAATTTTCTATAGAAATAAAATGTTGAAAAAATTTTCTATGGAAATAAAATTTTGACAAAATTTTCTATAAAAATAAAATTTTAACAAAATTTTCTATAGAAAAAAAAATTGACAAAATTTTCTATAGAAATAAAATTTTGACAAAATTTTCTATAGAAATAAAATTTCGAGAAAGTTTTCTATAGAAAAAAAAAATTGACAAAATTTTCTATAGAAATAAAATCTTCACAAAATTGTCTATAGAAATAAAATTTTGACAAAATTTTCTATAGAAATAAAATTTTGACAAAATTTTCTCTAGAAATAAAATTTTGACAATATTTTCTATAGAAATAAAATTTTGACAAAATTTTCTATAGAAATGAAATGTTGAAAAAATTTTCTATGGAAATAAAATTTTGACAAAATTTTCTATAAAAATAAAATTTTAACAAAATTTTCTATAGAAAAAAAATTTGACAAAATTTTCTATAGAAATAAAATTTTGACAAAATTTTCTATAGAAATAAAATTTCGAGAAAGTTTTCTATAGAAAAAAATTGACAAAATTTTCTATAGAAATAAAATCTTCACAAAATTGTCTATAGAAATAAAATTTTGACAAAATTTTCTATAGAAATAAAATTTTAACAAAATTTTCTATAGAAATAAAATTTTGACAAAATTTTTTATAGAAATAAAATTTTGACAAAATTTTCTATAGAAATAAAATTTTGACAAGATTTTTTATAGAAATAAAATTTTGACAAAATTTTTTATAGAAATAAAATTTTGACAAAATTTTTTATAGAAATAAAATTTTGACAAAATTTTCTATAGAAATAAAATTTTGACAAAATTTTTTATAGAAATAAAATTTTGACAAAATTTTCTATAGAAATAAAATTTTGACAAAATTTTTTATAGAAATACAATTTTGACAAAATTTTTTATGGAAATAAAATTTTGACAAAGTTTTCTCTAGAAATAAAATTTTGACAATTTTTTTTATAGAAAAAAAATTTTGACAAAATTTTTTTTAGAAATAAAATTTTGATAAAATTTTCTCTAGAAATAAAATTTTGACAATATTTGCTATAGAAATAAAATTTTGACAAAATGTTCTATAGAAATAAAATGTTGACAAAATTTTCTATGGAAATAAAATTTTGACAAAATTTTCTATAAAAATAAAATTTTAACAAAATTTTCTATAGAAAAGAAATTTGACAAATTTTTCTATAGAAATAAAATTTTGACAAAAAATTTTATATAGAAATAAAATTTCGAGAAAGTTTTCTATAGAAAAAACAAAATTGACAAAATTTTCTATAGAAATAAAATCTTCACAAAATTGTCTATAGAAATAAAATTTTGACAAAATTTCTTATAGAAATAAAATTTTGACAAAATTTTCTATAGAAATAAAATTTTGACAAAATTTTTTATAGAAATAAAATTTTGACAAAATTTTTTATAGAAATAAAATTTTGACAAAATTTTTTATAGAAATACAATTTTGACAAAATTTTCTATGGAAATAAAATTTTGACAAAATTTTCTATGATAATTTTGAAAACTTCAAAATACGTTTTATTTTTTAGTTTCGTAGATTGTGGCAGCCGTGGTCCTACTTTGGAAATTTAAGGTGTCGTTAACAAGGTTTTAATTTATTCTGATGCAGTGTTTAAGTGTTTATTGGAATTGGCGTCCGTTTTTAATCTTCAAAAAAATCGACTTTCGATTTTTGTTTTAAATCGAACTAAAATCGATTAATCGAATTTGTAAAGTGACCAAAAACGATTAATCGAATTTTAACGAGAGTATCACAAAGTTGAATTTGAGTTTGAAAGAGAAATGTGATTTAGAGGTGTTTGAGTTGAAAATTCATTAAAAAGTCGAAAGTCTGTGACGTCGAATTATCAGTAATCACAAAAGTGGACTTTCAATTAAGAATCGATTTTTCAATTTAAGAAAAAGTAGAAAAATTCACTTTTACAAAAATCGACTTTTCCAAATTTTTGAAAAAGTCTAATAAATAAAACTCCGAACTTGAAACTGTACTGTCAACAATTGGAAGGAAGAAATCACCCAAAAACAACTCAATTTTAGCCAATAGAAAAGCAATTTTGTTCCATCAATACAACATCGGGCACACGCATCGATAATGACTCACAAGAAACTTCGAGCATTTAGTTATGAGGTTTTTATGCAACTACACTAGTAAGTTAAATTTAGGTAAATTAAAAAAAATTTTAACTAAATTGTATTAAAAACGACGATATCATGCAAATAAATATTTTTTTTATTTTTATTTTTTATTGTTTTATCATTTCAAAATTGCTAAAATGTGTTTAGCGTCATACGAAGATCAAGATGCCAACCCGTACAAATTATCAAGTAAAACACGTCTTTAATATCTTTGTCTTTGAAACTAAATCTCCTAATTTTAAGTTTACAGTCAAGATACAAAATATCGTCGACAAAATATCAGATAAATGTGTCTTCTATGAAGAAATCGATTTTGTATTTTAAGGACATGAAATCTGTGAGCTCACGACAATATTTTCGTCAGTGTAGTATGGATATGACACCGAGTGATTCTGTTTATGATAAATAATTTTGTTACAAAAAAATTCGATTCAAGAGAAGCTTGTGAATCGATAGCTACAATTTTTTGACATTGGAAAAAGAGGGCTTCTATGGGAGAGCCATAAAAGAATTATCGTTAAAAGGGGAAAAAGTTAGAAAACAAAACAGCACATATTTGTCCGAAATCGGACCTTTCTTTCTATGCCAATTTCATATAGAAGTCGATTCGTGTTTACTACACCTTTATTAAGAGTTTACTTCTACCCTTAATATTTCAAAGAAGACTTTTTTCAAAAATCCAAAACTATTTTGTATTACTTACCTTTCGGAAGGATCAACCTTTATGAACTTAGTTGTTTCGGTGATCTATCAGATTTAGAAATCGTAGAAAAATTAAGTGATCCAATTAATTTTTAATTTAAATCATCGTTAATTAACAAATTAATTGATCCAATAATACTATTAATTGATACTATTAATTTTGATTTTTGTTTCAATTAAAAAATTGGTTGAACCAATTAAATTTTCAATTGAAATTTTTTTAGAATTTAATTAAATTTTTAATTGGAATAATGTTGGTGACATATGTTGTGTGAACAACATTTTCAATTAAAATTTTAATTGATTAATATTTTAATAAAACCAAAAATAATATATATATTTTTAATTGGCTTGAATAATTAATTTCGTGATTTAAATTAACGAATATTTTTTTCTGTGTAGAATTTCACTTAATCGTTCAAAAATAGGTTTTCATTTTTTATATTTTGTGACCATGTGAAAATAATGGTGGGTCGGAGGGTGGTTGATTCTTTTTAAAATGAGTTTATGACTTTGATAACTTAAACTGTGGATAATTGTCAATAATAGGTCATGCGATTATGTCTTTAAATCAAAGAGGAAAAAAAGAGAAATGATAGTTAGAAAATTGTCCAAAGTCAAAAAAAGAAGACCACAAAAGAAATTTCACAAATATTAAGGATAATTGAATTTACCAATAGAAAAAAGTGAAAGGAAGAAACAAATTAAAATTTTTTTACTCAAATAAAAACAAAACAAAAATTATTTGCAAAAAATAAACAATTCTTATATTATTTCTTAATTTTTGTTTAGGCTTATACTAAGGAAGTTATATCTATATTTTATGATATACATAAATAATAATTATTAACAATAGTAGTTGTAGTAATTAATTTAAATTTTCATTTTTTGTTATCTTTATACATATTAGTTTTTTTTCTATTTTATAAAAAATAAAATAAAACAGAAATTATGGGAAAATAATAATTTACAATATTTTCTTATATAAACCTCGTAGGGCTGTGCTTTTTTTTCATCAATGTATGTCTTAATTTAATTTAGACAGCGGAAGTTGCGGTTTTTTTGTTTTTCTTAACTTTTGGTTGTTGCTTGATTTCTAGATTGGTAGATAGTTGTACGTGTTTGTTGTTTCTTTATTATTTTTGTTTTCGTTTAGAATGGTAAACTTGCCACAAACATATTTTCTATTAGAGCCGGTGCTGGTACTAAATCTTCTAATTTCAAATAGAATATCCTTTGTAGACCTTGTACACTTAGTGATCTTAATTCGGGTAGTTTACCAAGCAGACGACTAAAATAGTGCGGTTTCTTTTGGGCTTCAGCATTGTAGGTGACATGATCGCGTAGGCTACCAATGATTTTCATTTGTAATTGTTCCACTTTTTTAGGTTCCCGAAGTCCATGGCGTTCTAAAAGGGGAGACAAGTATAAAGAGGGCGAAAGACTGAGTTTAGAATCGTATAAAAATAGATAAATAAACAATAAAAATGAATTAAGGGAGTATATAATTCCAATCTACCTATATAAAAAATACTTTTCTCAAAAACGAAATTTTATAACAACAAAATTTTTCTTTCTTTGAAACTATTTTCTTTAACAACCCCGATTTTTTTATTATTTTATATTAGAAGTTTATTTCAGTTACTACTTCCACAAAAAGGGGGAACTTACTCACAACTTACTTTGATAGTAGGACCTACACGAAAATTAGAACTTTTAAAAATATTGAATTTCAAGAAAATGTTCAAAATTTTATTTCTATAGAAAATTTTGTCTAAATTTTATTTCTATAGAAAATTTTGTCAAAATTTTATTTCCATAGAAAAACTTGTGAACATTTTTGTTCTTTAGACAATTTTGTTAAAATTTTATTTCTATAGAAAATTTTGTCAACATTTTACTTCTATAGAAAATTTTAATCCTATAGAAAATTTTATCAAAATTTTAATTCTATAGAAAATTTTGTCAACATTGTATTTATATAGAAAATTTTTTAAATGTTTTATTTCTATAGAAAATTTTGTCAAAATTTTATTTCTATACAAAATGTTGTCAAAATTTTAATTCTATAGACAATTTTATCAAAATTTTAATTCTATAGAAAATTTTGTCAAAATTTATTTCCATAGAATTTTTTTTCAAAATTTTATTTCTATAGAAATTTTTTAGCAAAATTTTATATATATAGAAAATTTTATCAAAATTTTATTTCTATAGAAAATTTTGTCAAAATTTATTTCCATAGAATTTTTTTTCAAAATTTTATATCTATAGACAGTTTTGTCTAAATTTATTTCTATACAAAACTCTATCAAAATTTTATTTATATAGAAAATTTTTTAAAAGTTTTATTTCTATAGAAAATTTTGCCAAAATTTTATAGAAAATTTTGTCAAAATTTTATATCTATAGAAAATATTTATCAAAATTTTATTTCTATAGAAAATTTCGTCAAAATTTTAATCAATAGAAAATTTTGTCATAAGTTTATATCTATAGAAAATATTTATCAAAATTTTATTTCGGTAGAAAACTTTTATCAAAATTTTATTTATATAGAGCATTTTATCAAAATTTTATTTGTATAGAAAATTTCAACATTTTTTTTCTATAGAGAAATTTGTCAAAATTTTATTTCTGTAGAAAATTTTATCAAAATTTTATTTCTATAGAAAATTTTGTCAAAATTTTATTTCTATGGAAAATTTTGCCAAAATTTTATTTCTATAGAAAATTTTGTCAAAATTTTATTTCTATAGACAGTTTTGTCAAAATTTATTTCTATACAAAACTCTGTCAAATTTTTATTTATATAGAAAATTTTGTCAAAATTTTATTTCTATAGAAAATTTTGTCAATGTTTATTTCTATAGAAAATTTTGTCAAAATTTATTTCCATAGAAAATTTTGTCAAAATTTTATTTCTATAGAAAATTATTATCAAAATTTTATTTGTAGAAAACGTTCATCAACATTTTATTTGTATAGAAAATTTTTATCAAAATGTTATTTCTATAGAAAATTTTGTCAAAATTTTATTTCTATAGAAAATTTTGTCAACATTTTATTTCTATAGAAAATTTTATAAAATTTTTGTTTATACAGAAATTTTGTCAAAATTTTTGTTTATACAGAAATGTTGTCAAAATGTTTGTTTCTATAGAAAATTTTGGCAAAATTTTATTTCCATAGAAAATTTTGTAAAAATTTTATTTCTAAAGAATATTTTGTCAAAATTTTATATCTATAGAAAATATTTATCAAAATTTTATTTCTATAGAAAATGTTTATCATAATTTTTTTTATATTGAACATTTTATTAAAATTTTATTTGTATAGAAAATGTCAAAATTTTATTTCTATAGACAATTTCGTCAACATTTTATTTCTATAGAGAAATTTGTCAAAATTTTGTTTCTGTAGAGAATTTTATCAAAATTTTATTTCTATAATAAATTTTTGTCAAAATTTTATTTCTATAGAAAATGTTGTCATAATTTTATTTTTTTAGACAGTTTTGTCAAAATTTATTTCTATACAAAATTTTGTCAACATTTTATTTCTATAGACAATTTTGTCAACATTTTATTTCTTTAGAGAAATTTGTCAAAATTTTATTTCTGTAGAAAATTTTATCAACATTTTATTTCTATAAAAAATTTTGTCAACATTTTATTTCTATAGAAAATTTTGTCAAAATTTTATTTTTTTTAGACAGTTTTGTCAAAATTTATTTCTATACAAAACTCTGTCAAAATTTTATTTATATACGCCCATGGAAAAAATCATGAACGGCGTTGTCATTTCCAAACGTTTCGTTCATGAAAGTGAATCAACACACATGTGTTGTCAAACTGAGAACAGACGGGGTCAATCTGACAACGTTAAAATGACACCATCCGTTGTCAAAACAACAACGAATGTTCATGATCTGAAAACGTAATGGTTACGAATTTATAAACAAAATTAAAAAAAAAAAGATTTCCGCTACCGTGACTCCAACATGTGTTGTGTGCACCATACGCGTTAACAGTCGCTTTAGCTCATTGCACCACCGGCGGAGTTGCCATAACAACGTCTAACGATTTTAAGAATTTTCATGGAAAAAGAAAAACGAATGCCGTTCATGAAATCGTGAACGCCCGTGGACAAAATCGTGAACATTTCGTTTTGATTTTTTGTGAACGTTTCCGTTTCATTTTGTCACATTCCGTTCACGATTGTCGAACGCAATTTTTCTATTAGTGTAGAAAATTTTGTCAAAATTTTATTCTGTAGAAAATTTTGCCTAAATTTTATTTCTATAGAAAATTTTGTCAAAATTTGATTTCTATAGAAAATTTTGTCAAAATTTTATTTCTGTAGAAAATTTTTTCGAAATTTTATTTCTATAGAAAATTTTGTCAAAATTTTATTTCTACAGAAAATTTTGTCAACTTTTTATTTCTATAGAAAATTTTGTCAAAATTTATTTCTATTCAAAACTCTGTCAAAATTTTATTTATATAGAAAATTTTGTCAATTTTTTTTTCTGTAGAAAAATTTGTCTAAATTTTATTTCTATAGAAAATTTTGTCAAAATTTTAATTTCATAGAAAATTTTTTTTCAAAATTTTATTTCTATAGAAAACTTTCATCAAAATTTTATTTCTATAGATAATTTTGTCAAAATTTTATTTCTATAGAACATTTTGCCATAGTTTTATTTGTATATATAATTTTGTCAAAATTTTTGATTATACAGAAATTTTGTCAAAATGTTTGTTTCTATAGAAAATTTTGTAAAAATTGTATTTCTAAAGAATATTTGGTCAACATTTTATTTATATATAATATTTTGTCACTTAGAATATCACAGTCAGTGTAATAATGTATCCGATACTCGTACCTCAAAAATATAACTCCCAAAACATATAATGATGTAGTCACTCAATTATCCTTATAGCTATTCCAACTTACCTGTCACCAAGGTTAGCGCACACAGACATGCAAATGCGGATATGTCGATTTCTAAATTATGCAGGCTTTTGCTAAATTCCAAAATACCATTCAGCCAATCACCAAAGGAACGTTGACATTGACTGCGATGCAATACAGTGCCATTACAAAATGTCATTTTCGTATCATCCACCCGAGCACGATAGGACAAACGCAGAACAAACAATTCCAGAGAAGAAGATTGCAATAAGAGCTCTTGATCTTCCTGCGTTAGATCTGAATAGCCGGGAATTTTCTCAGCAAATTGTTTAATAACATCTACGGAGGTGGTAAGAAGATTATAGAACTGTTGCACCTTTTCAGCTTCGCTCATTGTTACTGGGGAATCGAGTTGATTGGGTTCCCGATATTGGGAATAATCCAGGCAAGAGGGGTCCGGTGTGGTATCCACATGCGAACGTACAAGGGCTGTAATTAATGAAACGGGCGGTGAAGGAGGAGATTCTTGTGGCGATTTGGGTTTGGAAGGTAAACGCCCACGGCGACCCTTTAGCGAATCGGTGCGTACAACTTCCTTAACCATGCCAACGGCCAGACATTTTTGGAAGCGACAAAATTGACAACGATTTCGACGTCTCTTATCCACGGGACAATTTTTATCGGCCAAGCACACATATTTGGAACCCTTTTGGACGGTACGTTTAAAGAAACCCTTGCAACCCTCACAGGTACGCACCCCATAGTGTTGACAAGCTGCAGTATCGCCACACACAGCACACAATTGTGATGGTGGTGTGGGTATAACACGACCATTGAGCATATCCGCCGTATGGCTCATCTGATGAGGATGGTGTTGATGGTGATGAAGTACAGGTGTAGAGGTCTGTTGTCGAACACTGGGTGAATTCGAAGCAGAACTTGGAGCGCTGGAGAGTTGTGTTGAATGAGCAGAAGGATGTTGATGCTTGATATGCAACGACGTATTACTGGAACCTATAACCAATTTAGGAAGTTTCGGACTATGGCTAATGAGTGGTGATTCCGAACGATTAACGGGCAAAGAGGCACGCCTTAAAGGAGCCATTGCAACAGCTGAGGCGGCAGCAGTAGCAGCTTCCAATTCAGACATTGTGGGAAATGTTGGCAGGCTATAACGTTCAGCTGTCGTTGAATGATAGTTCTGTAAGAGTATATTTGTTGTTGTTGTTGTGGATAAAGGAAGAGTGGGAAAAAAGATAAAGAAGAGAGAATAAATAGGAGTTATGGTTAGTAAAGTTTTCGAAAGAAATAGCAATATTAGAAATTGTGGGTTATTTGTTGAAAAAATATGAAATCTCCATAGAATTTGCTTGGATTATGTTCTAAAGCGAGGAAAATGAAGACAATACATTTTTATTTGGTATTAGAGTTGAAGGTATGCATTTATTCACAAGGAAGTCATGAGCAGTTTCAAGTATACAGAATGCGATACTGAGATAGTTGATCAAATCAAATCCGAAGACCTTTGCAAAAGCTTAAAATTCCAAGAGTCTAAGCTTAGGAATTGCAACTGAACCAAATTGAGTATAACGAAGATCGACCAGAACTTCTATACTTGTTTTGGCTAGAGGCTGAGATGGAAGTATTCCATTCTAAATCTAGGGAAAGTTTTTTTGTAGATAATCACAAAATTTAAAATGAGAAAAAATAGGGAATCTCCATGGAATTTGTGTGGATTATCTTCTAGAGCGGGGAAAATGAAGTCAGTATATTTTTATCTGGGATTAGAGTTTAAGGCATACATTTATTCACATTCAAGTCATGAGAAGTTTCAAATCAATTATACAGACTGTTATACTGAGGTAGTTAACCAAATTAAATCCGGAGACCTTAGCAAAATCTAAAACTCCATGAGTCTTAGATTAGGAATAACTACTGACCCAAATTGGGTATACCGATCGAACCAAATATATGGGAGTCACATATATCTGAATTTGATCCGATTTTTTTTCAAACTCAATAGCGTTCGCCCTTGTGCAAAAAAAAAAAAAAAAACAAAACACCTCGTACCAAATTTCATCGGAATCGGTTAATAAATACATAAACAGACGGACACCAAGGTCTAGATCGACTCAGGAGGTGATTCTGAGTCGATCGATAAACTTTTTTTTTCTATAGATAGATATAGAAATTTTGTCAAAATTGTATTTTTAGAGAAAATTTTATCAAAATTGTAATAGAAAAGTTAGCCAAAATTTGTGTAGACAAGATTGTAATTTTTATTATAGAAAATTTTGTCAACATTTTATTTCTATAGAAAATTTTGTAACATTTTATTTTGTACACAAAATTTTGTCAAAATTGTCGTTGCTATAGAAAATTTCGTCAAAATTTTATTTCTATAGAAATGTTTGTCAAATTTATATTTGTATAGAAAATTTTGTCAAAATTTCATTTCTATAGAAAATTTTGTCAACATTTTATTTCTATAGGAAATGTTGTCAAAATTTTATTTCTATAGAAAATGTTGTCAAAATTTTATTTCTATAGAAAATTTTGTCAAAATTTATTTCTATAGAATATTTTGTCAAAAATTTATTTCTATAGAAATATTTGTCAAAATTTTCTATAGAAAGTTTTGTCAAAAGTTTATATCTATATAAAGTTTTGTCAAAATTTTTATTGCATAGAAAAATTTCTCAAAATTTTATATCTATAGAGATTTTTGTCAAAATTTTGTCAAAATTTTATTTCTATATAAAATTTTGTCAAAACTTTATTTCCATATAAAATGTTGTCCAAAATTTATTCTATAGTGAGTTAACAAATTTGTTCAGTGATGGCAACACTATCCCATCGTCCGCCAAGGAATTATAAAAATTTTAATTCTGTCAAAATTTATATTCTATATATTTTGTCAAAAATTTATTTCTATAGAAATATTTGTCAAAATTTTATTTCTATAGAAAGTTTTGTCAAAAGTTTATATCTATAGAAAGTTTTGTCAAAATTTTTATAGCATAGAAAATTTTCTCAAAATTTTATTTCTATAGAGATTTTTGTCAAAATTTTGTCAATACTGTATTTCTATATAAAATTTTAACAAAATTTTATTTCCATATAAAATGTTGTCAAAAATTTATTCTCTAGAAAATTATACCAAAATTTTTATTGCCAAAATTTTATTTCTATAGAAAATTTTTTTAAAATTTTATTTTTTTTTTCTATTTTTATGTAAAAGAAAATTTTGTCAACATTTTATTTGTATAGAAAATTTTGTCAACATTTCATTTTGTATACAAAATTTTGTCAAAATTTTCGTTGGTACAGAAAATTTCGTCAAAATTTTATTTCTATAGAAAAGTTTGTTAAATTTATATTTGTATAGCAAATTTTCTCAAATTTTTTTTCTATAGAAAATTTTCTTAAAATTTTATTTCTATAGAAAATTTTGTCAACATTTTAGTTCGATGGAAGATTTTGTAAAAATTTTATTTTTTTATAGAAAATTTTATTTCTATAGAACATTTTGTACATTTTTTTTATAGAAAATGTTGTCAAAATTTTATTTCTGTAAAAATTTTATTTCTATAGAAAATTTGTGAAGTACCTCTTAGTTGGAGGTGAATATTATGGAAAATCTACCGAGACATCAAGAGTTCTACCATTCTACCAAACAGTAAAAAATCTACCATTTTTTGTAGAATTCTACCAAATTTGGCAACCGTGATTCCGTCGCGTATTTTGGGCACCAAAAACCGTGTAAGCCTATCGCCTCTCACTATGCAAGAGGCAAAAGCGTAGCAAATAAACAAAGGCGTAGCCGAAAAATTAATGAAAATGTCCCTTTTGGATCCAGTGCAAAATCGGAGGAATGTATTTAGCATTGGATTGTAATATTGACTTCGTATTAAGTTTTTAGATGTGATGATATTTTAGTATTTCGAATTCCAAAAAAAAAATAAACTTTTTCCCTACTTTTTTGCTTTTTACTTCTATGTAAAGACGAACAATAACATATATTTTATGACAAATTCCATGTCAATTAATCGGTACACTTTTCAAATATATTTTGAAATGTTCATAATTTTGCTCATACTGTGTTTTATAAGCGGTAAAAATTAGTATTTTTAAATGTATTACAATAGCAGTATAAAACAAAGGATTTTTATATATCACCTCAAAGAAAGTGAAATCCTTATGAAGTGAAAATTAATTACATCTCTAGAAGAAACTTTTCAGCCATAGGGCTTCACTATATCCAGCAATATGCACTTGAGTACCTAGAAAAAGAGTTTGAAATGAAGGATATCTATAAAGGAAGTAAAAAAAAACTCAAGTCCCAATTAGTGGTTTGGTTAATCCAATTTTTATAACTTGAACCAAAAGGATGTGGAATTGTAAACTGATTGTTGAGGATGTAAATTTTTTCTGAGTGATTTTGGATAGAGAGCTGGGTTGTCGGAGACACATTCAGAAACAAAGAGGCTCTTAGATATTTTATTTAACGGGTGTTTTTTATGATTATTTTAATATGAATCACTCTGTTGTCTGACATCTGTTTTGACAGTTTAAAGTGACGTCTCTACTCAGTATTGTTTGGCAAATCATCATAGTGAGATTAACTCCAGAACTACGCTTCCAAATCGTGGAAATTCGTAGTCGATTAATCATTTAGATGAAGATCCGTATTATTACCGCAAAATTGCCTTCAGTGATGAGGCGCATTTTTGGTTGAATGGATATGTCAACAAGCAAAATTACCGTATTTGGAGCGAAGATAATCTATACGCCGTTCCCGATAAAAGTTCTGTTTGGTGCAGTCTTTGGGAAGTCGATACAGAATCATAATCAATCCATTTTTGTTGCCAAAGCTTCAAGATAATGATGTAAACGAAATGTGGTTTCATCAGGATGGTGTCACTTGTCATACTGCGGGCGAAACAATTGACTTATTGAATGAACATTTCAGCGACAACATTATTTCGAGAAATGGACCACTGAATTGGCCTCCACGTTCGTGTGGTTTGACACCACTTGAAGTCATTGGTTTACGTGAATAAACCAGCAACTACTGACGCTTGGAAACCAATATTCAACGTGTCATTGCTGAAACAGCCCTCAAATGCTTGCAAAGTTGTTTGAAAATTAAACCTCCAGAATGGCAAATTTGAAAGAAATTGTTGAAAGGAGACAAAGGAGAACAATTATAATAATGGAGCATAGATTTTATAGATGGGAAATAGTTGCCATAGGGTACTTTCGCAACCTAATTCTAGTGCCTTGATCTTGTGAGTATGGTTAATAAAAATCTAAAAATTTTCTACTTACATTGGGTTGTGCTGCTTGATACTGATGATAGAAACTTTCTCCCGATGAGGCAGCATTGTAATTCTGTGAGTTTTCATTGCCCGAACTTGATCCATTATTATACTCATACGATGAGGCTGAAGAACTTGAAGAGGCTGGAGTTGTGGTAGCATTGAAATGGCCATGATAGTTGAAATTATTGGAATTGGGCTGGTGTGAGTGATGTTGTTGCTGTGAGGCAGCATTTAAGTGCGTTTGCGATGTATTGTGTTGGGAGGGTCCCATTAAACTATTGTGGCTGGCTAACTGTTGTTGATGATGGCTGGATTGCTGATGATGCTGTTGCTGCTGCGGCTGCGGCTGTTGATGGTGATGTTGCTGTTGCTGCTGGTGATGATGATGATGGTGAGTCTGATTTAAAGCTGGTCCACCTATGCCATCAGCCGATGATGATGACAAAGGATAACAATCCTCATCCATTTTAATTTGTAATTCAGATGAAGCGGCGTTATCACTACTGCCACTTGGTGTTGTACCGTATTTGAGCGAATAGGTTTCTTCAAAACTAGGCAATGATAATGGCCCTTCCAGGGGCGATAATAGGGGATCACCCCCGCTATGCGTTTGCTGGTGTTGCTTTAAATTTTGTCTCTCCTGTAGGGCATGCAATGCAATCGCAGGATCACTGCTTGATCGTAAACTCAAGAGGCCAAGTTCTTGTGGTGTTGAACGATCGAAACACAACGATGAATGATCCCTTTCCGAATTGGGTGTACTCACACTGTGATGATGTTCCGGTATGGAGGATAAACGTTTCTCACGCAGGCACGTTAATTTCGTTAGATTCTCTATGGATGAGGTGATATCCTCACTACTACCCACCAAGGTTTCACACGACGAATGGAGATCTTGCAAATGATGGCTATGATTGTGCGGTGTTGAGGAATCGGCCTCCCTACCGGGATTACTATCAAGTGTGGGTGAGAGTAGAGATTGATTGGAGTCGGTAGGAAAGAATAAATCGGATAGTTGATTGAATGTATGATCAATTAATTCCGAATGTTCTGAGGTTGTGGTATCCGTAAGATTACCAATCAAATGATCCTCTGTGGCCACCGACAATAAGTGGGATGTTGAGCTGTTGGCCAATGTTGCCGAAGTGTGTTGTGTCGTGTGATGGTGATGGCTGTGATGGTGGTGATGATGGTGGTGATGATGATGTTGATGATTGTTATGATGTTGTTGCTGCTGCTGTTGTTGTTGCTGATGTTGTGTTGTTGCTGCTGCTGCCTGGGTGGTATGATGTTGCTGCTGATTACTGGATTGCGAGGAAAAATTATCAAACGGAGAAAGAGAACCGAAAGTCTTCTGTAATGAAAGGCAGTTGAAAAAAGACTAAAATTAAAAGTTGTGATTTTTTTAAAAAGGTATTCGCGAAAAAAAAATCTACGTTTCTCCAGGAGGAGTTATTCCACATTAGTCATGCGCACTTTAGTGAACGGGTAACTAAATATGATTGGCAGTTATTATCTGTCTGTCCATTTATTTTTTTCTGTCCGTCTGTTTGTGTCTTGTTTGCCAATTCATTTTGCGAAAAGCCCTAATAGTTCCTCTTCAATATTATGAATTTTTTATACGCCTATTAGGGAGACTACAAAACCATCTCACTAAAATATGTGTTTGTTGGCCAGAGTTCGATGTCTTTTGTTTGCGAATACTACAAAATACAACCCCCATTTGACGTTGTTTTTCTTATTTATTGTTTACCTACATATATTCATTAACCATATTGTTGGCAGTTGTATGTTGTGGTTAGGTGATAATTTCATGATTGGTTGCGGTTAATTGTCTTTTATTGTCATTATCATACCGCCCATCGAGGTGTCATCGTTAACCAATGCAAATGTAATTAGTGATCTATTATTATTGTAGTTATTCTTCTTGCCTGCCTTATTATTGGGAGGAGTTAAAGGAAATTTCAAAAAAATGCAATATATCAATATGAAATATTTCAGAGGCGAGGGGATCATTTTTATATCGTATATGGTCAGGGTACAATAAGTTTGATTTGTATTATTGTATAATATTAGCCCAAGACCCATATTATTAACCAATCGAATCCCTTTTTTTAGCATTAAGTGGAAGTCTTTCCTTTCCTATATGTTAAATGGTAGATACTTATCGAAATTTTCAAAAAGTCGAATTGTGATATCAGATTTATGGGAATTACAGATATGATTCACGTGAGTCATGAATAGTAACTTGAAATTTGTTGTGACTCGCGAGCATGTCAGTACGAGAATTATCGGAGTCAAGGGAATTGTCGTAAGTCGTGAGATCACTTGTTCATGTGCATGCAGAACTACGACTTTTCACGTCGTGAGTGCGCATGAATTCATAGCACGATAACTTCATTGTTGAGGGCTGCAGGCACACTGACACGGATAGCGTGCGGGCCATGCCGTATAAATCGAATGACTGATTGTTCGACTCCTGGTTGGAGAGGAGGATCTTTGCTTACCTGACTATGAGAATGATCGGAGTCAAGGGAATTGTCGTAAGTCGTGAGATCACTTGTTCATGTACATGCAGAACTACGACTTTTCACGTCGTGAGTGCGCATGAATTCATAGCACGGTAACTTCATTGTTGAAGGCTGCAGGCACACTAATACGGATAGTGTGCGGGCAATGCCGTATAAATCGAATGACTGATTGTTCGACTCCTGGTTGGAGAGGAGGATCTTTGCTTACCTGACTATTTCAAAATACAATATAAGTTATATTCGCAAAATGGCCTATGGTCTCCCGACAAAATTTAGGTACTTCACATATTGCTATTCAGATAGAGAAAGTATTTTACAGGAAACGTAGATGGTGGTCATGTGACAAAAACTGAATATCCCTTTTTTCATATTTGAACGGGGAAAGAGACCTCACATTTTCCTCTGACTGTTTTAAGGTAGCTTTTAGAAAATGACCTATATAATGCACATGAACGTTTCCAATGTACAGGATCGTGGGTTCAAACCGAGTTTTGACCAAACACCAAAAAGTGTTTCAGCCATGGATTATTTATCCCCTCTCAGTAATGCTGGTGACATTTGAGAGTGTTTCAAAGCTTCTCTATGTGGTTTGACTGCAATGTTGGACGCCGTTTGGACAAATTTTTATATGAAAAACTGATTTTGGCCATAATTCGTGACCACACCCAAAAATTCAAATTTCGATGAAAATCTTTAGAAACAAATCAAATTTTTGTATGAAAAACTTATTTTGGCCATAACTACTTAAATATGCCACCAAGAACCAAAAGGATCTTATTTCATAACTACGCCCAAAAAAATAAAAGCTTCGATGAAAATTTCCCAAAAAATCAATTTTTTTATGAAAACCTTATTTTGGCCATAACGCCTTAAATATGTGTCCTAGAACCAAAAAACCTTAATTCATGACCATGCCCAAAAAATTAAAATTTCGGTGAAAATCCTCAAAAAATCCAATTTTTTATATGAAAAACTTATTTTGGCCATAACTCCTTACATGTGCGTCCTAGAGCCAAAAGGACATTATTTCGTGACCACCTCCAAAAAAATTAATATTTCAAAGAAAATCCTCAAAAAATCCATATATTTATATGAAAAACTTATTTTGGCCATAACTTCTTAAATTTTAGCCCTAGAGCTAAAAAGGCCTTAAAAATCAAAATTTTGACGAAAATCCTCAAAAAATTAAAATGTTTATATGAAAAACTTATTTTTTATTTTATTAATAAATATGCGTCTTATGACTCTAAGAGCCCATCCCCAAAAATCCAAATTCACATGAAAATCCATAAAAATCCACATTTTTATATGAAAACTTATTTTGGCCATAACTTCTTAAATTTGCGCCCTAGAGCCAAAAGGGCCTTAAAAATCAAAATTTTGACGAAAATCCTCAAAAAATTAAAATGTTTATGTTATATGAAAAACTTTTTTTTTATTTTATTAATAAATATGCGTCCTAGAGTCCAAGAGCCCACCCCCAAAAATCCAAATTCACATGAAAATCCATAAAAATCCACATTTTTATATGAAAACTTATTTTTTCCATAACTCCTTAAATATGCTTCCTAGAGCCAAATGACCTTAATTCGTGACCACCCTCAAAAAATCAAAATTTCGACAAAAATCCTCAAAAAAAAATTTATGGAGAACTTACTTTCACCACAATTCCTTATATATGCGTCCTAGAGCCAAAAGGGCATTAAAAATCAAAATGTCCATGAAAATTCTCAAAAAATCTAACTTTTTATATGAAAATCTTATTTTGGCCATAACCCCTTAAATATGCATCCTAGAGCCAAAAGGACGTTATTTTGTGACAACCATTATTTCCTGACAACGAAAACAATCGAAATTTCAACGAAAATCCTCACAAAATCCAAATATTTATATGAAAAACTTATTTTGGCCATAACTCCTTAAATTTGAGACCTACTGCCAAAAGGACCTTATTTCATGACCACCCACAAAAATTCAAAATGTGAACGAAACACCCCAAAAAGTCTAAATTTTTATATGAAAAGCTAATTTTTTTATTTTATTATTAAATATGCATCCTAGAGTCAAAAGAACCTTAATTCGTGAAATATTTATATTAAAAACTTATTTTGGCCATAACATCTTACATATGCGCCCTAGAGACAAAGGGCCTTAAAAAAGCAAAAAATCAAAATTTCGGCTAAAATCCTCAAAAAATCCAAACTTTTATATGAAAAACTTATTGTGGCTAAAATGCCAAAATGACCCCCAAAAACTAAAAAAAATTCCGACGAAATCTTTCAAAGATGCAATTTTTTATGAAAAACTTATTGTGGCCATAATTAAGGATTTATGGTTTTTTATGTTTTTTTTTAATTGATTGTTTGAAATGTCGATTTCCGAAGATTTCATTCATAATATGACATTTTATTTTTTATTTCATACAAAGAAATAAATATTTTTCAATATAAATTTAATTTGAAAAAATATTCCGTTAAAAAAATAATAAATTACGGAAAATAATTGTTTGAATAAAATATTTAAATTCATAAATTTTTAATTTTTCATTATTTCTTTGTCTAACCTTATTAGGTACAATTAAAGTTCACAGAAAAAAATATTTTTTTTTTCTTCAATCACGAAATTAATTGATCCAATTAATTTCAATCACAGAAATGATAGTATCAATCACCAAAGTCAATCAAAAAATTTATTGTTCCAATTAAAAAATTAATTGATCTAATTAGTTTTTGTGATTAATTTTTTCTTTCAACTAAAAAAATTTTTGAACCAATTAAATTTTTAATTGATTATGTTTTAAAATTCAATTAAACATTTAATTGGAAAAATTTTTGGTGATATTTTTTTGTGTTGGATACCACTTAAGCTGGGTTATAATTTGTTTTAATTAAAAAATTATTTAAACAATTATAACTAATAATTGGTGATATTTTATATACTCGTATGAAGGAAGTCGATTATCATTGAGATAAAACCGAAATAAAGACACACAGGCATATAATAAAAGTCCACCATAATTCGAACAAAAGTCAAGGATGATAAGATGAGGATTTCTTTATCTTAGCCAAAGCTAAATAGATTTTGTTTCAAAAATTTGAAAATTATTGTCATTCCAGTGAACTGTCCTATTTAATCCTAAAATAAATTTTTAATAATTTCCCAAAAAGTTTTTGGGAAATTAATCGAAATCGAGTACTTACATTTGGTTGCAATAGTAACATGCTTGTGCTAACGTTGGTTTGCCGTGTCTTCTGATGATCGTTATTGCTTGAGGTTGTGGTTGGTCTAGCAACCGTAGCTGATATTCGAACTGCAGCAGCTGCTGCTGTTGTGGCTGCCAAAGATGATGGCGTTGATAATAATGTTGCTGTTGTTGTTATTGGGTCTTGTTCCGTTTGTTTTTCAGTTTTAATTTGAAGAGTTTTATTGGTATTCGAATGGTGGCGGTTACAATTATTGCTGGGACTTTTGCTTATGTTGTTGCTGTCACTATTTCTGGAAGGTAGAATAGTTGGCGAATTTGAAATGGATGTTGAATGGTTGTTGTTGTTGTTGTTGGTGGTGATGAGATTGTTTGTTACAGCCGTGTTTGCGATTGTTGTTGTAGTTGTTATTGCATTTGTTGTTGCTGAGATCTTCGGTGGTGTTGTTGTTGTTGTCGTCGTCTTACTAGTTGTTATACTATCACTTATGCTATTACTACTAATACTACTACTACTACTATTACAACAATTATTTCCTAGTAGGGTTGTTGGTGTTGCTTCTGTCGGTGTTGATGATGTTACTGCTGCTGATGCTCCGGTCACGCCAGTGGGTGTTGATGGCGGTTGTGGTGCTGGTGTTGTTGCGGGTGCTGCACGTTCTTCTTGTAAATTGGCGCTGGTGTTAAATGCTGCACCTGTAAAAGATCACAAAAGAACAAGCAAAACAACCATGAGTCCAATGAAGTTATAAAAGAAACGTTGGTTGGATAGCTTTCCAGGGAATCTTAAAGATACACAAGAAGAAAAACTGTCGTAGAAAGGGAATGGTGGTAGAGAGCAAGTGTAGACAAAAGCTTTTTGACTAAATTCATAAATTTAAATTTAATTGAAAGTCAATGTAATTAAATTAAACTAATTTTTGTTAATTAAAGTTAATATTAAAAATAAAATTAAAGTTTAAATTAAAGTTAAGATTAATATTAATATTAAATTTAAAATAAAAATTAAAATTAATTTTAATATTAAAAATTAAATGGAACGATAAAATAAAAATTAATATTAAATTATTTTTAAAATTAAAACTAAAATTGAAATTAAAAATAAAATTATAATTAAAATTTAATTCAAATCAAACCTAAAATAATAATAAATTGAAGTAAAATTAAAATAAAAATAAAAATGATGATGATGATTTGACAGTGGCAAAGGATGATTTGACAGTGGCAAAGGAAAAAAGAGAGATGTTTGTACAAAGATTTATTTAGCCAAAGGCCAACTATCATAAACCTTTTTTCGGAAGGTTACAGTGTGGTTCACTTTGGGTTTAGTGAACAACCCGAATTTATTCTGATAATTGGTTGATAGTTTTGCTGCAAGTAGAGGATGCTGATGAGGAATGTGGTAATTCCGAAACGTGCGTCCATCCAACCATCTTGCAGTGTATAGGGCTTTGTCCAAATAAATTCGACAAACAATTTTTTCCTCTGTTGGTTAAGCTACTCTTGTAGTTTAGTCAACGCAATGGTTTTAAAGCTGAGATCAAAACAACAAATATGATTGAAGTACAAACCAACAATAAAAAATAAAAATAAAAACTTTAAATTTAAATTTAAATTAAAGCAATTAGTATCAAAATAAATAATTTTACAAATAAAATACAAAATAAAATTAATTTTAAAATTAAAACTAAAAGGAAATAAAATTAAACAAAATTATATTAAAAATTAAATTAAAAAATTATATTAAATTAAATTAAAATCAAAATGAAAATAATAAATAATAATGATATAAAAACTTTAAATTAATGTAATTTATATCAACATAATGTAATATTGAAAATAAATTAATAATACAAATAAAATTAAACTTTAAATCAAATTAAAATTAAAAAGTAAAAAGAAAATAAAATTATAATTAAACAAAATTATATTTAAAATTGAATTAAAAATCAAAATTGAAATAATAAATTAAAAATAAAAAAACTTTAAATTTAAATTAAAGTAATTTATATCAAATTAAAGTAATATTAAAAATAAATAATTATTACAAATAAAATTAAAGTTAAAACTAAATTTTAATTTTAAAATTAATTTTAATATTAATTTTATATATTAAAATTATAATTAATTTTATAATTAAAAGTAAAATTGAAATGAGAAGGATTATTTCCTTTTAAACAAAATTAATTACAATAATAAATAAAAATAAAATGAAAATGAAAATAAAAACTTTTAATTCAAATTAAAGTAATGTATAAAAAAATAAAGTAAATTAACATTACAAAATAAAATTAAAGTTTAAATTAAAATTAAATAAAAATTATGCTAAAATTAATTTTAAACTTATAAAAAAACGAAGATATTATTTTGTTGTATTACAACAAGCCTTATAAACTCTATAAATAAAATTAAAATTATCATTAAACAAAATTATAATTGAAATTTAAATTAAAATCAAATTAAAATTAAAGTAATTTATATCAAAATGAAGTAATATTAAAAATAAAATTAAATTTTAAATTAAAATTAAATTAAAACTAAAAAAAGAAGTAAAATTATAATTAAAATTTAAATAATTTCAAAAATTAAAATAAAAAGTTTTAAGTAAAATTAAAGTAATCTATCATATCAAAATAAATGAAATTTAAGTTTAACTTAAAATTAAAACTAAAACTTAGATTCAAATTAAATTTAAAATAAAATTAAAATTAAAATTAAAATAATTGTAAACTTAAAACTAATTTTATAATTAAAATAAAAATAAAAAATTTAAAATGAAATAAAATTATAACTAAGCAAAATTATTATTAATACTTAAATTAAAATAATAAATAATTATTAAATTAAAATAAAAAATAACTTTAATTTAAAGTAATTTATATAAAAAAAATGAATTAAATTCAAATAAGAAAAACATTTTTCTCCAAGTGTAAGAGGATTTAGCATATATTTATCCAACAATTTTGACATTTGCCAGCAACAACAACAAATCTTAAATGTTATTAATTTATGTGATTAGTTATGGTGGTTAGTGTGGCGTAAACGAAAAAAAAACCTCCACACCAAGTGAATCAGGAAAACGAAAATTTAATGAGTTTCAAATGAAAAAAAAAAGAAAAACAAAACGAACAAGAACAACGATACCTTAGAGACTAATAATGACATTTAGATTTAATTCAATTGAGGAATATCCCACTGCATTTGCTTAAAAGGAATTTGAATTTTAACGGCAACCAGCCACCCCCTACTGAACGAATGAAAACATGTTTGAATTTCTTCCAAGTATATCTGCTAGTGTGTCTGTCCCCTGGAGGAGGAGTTATGAATTTTAAATTTGAAAGTGACTTTTGTTTTAGGGAATACCACACTTCTTGAGTTGTATGGAAACTAAAATTAAAAAATAAAATGTTATGCTCAGTATGTTAGATAGGGTAGATATAATTTCAAATCCTCCAATCAGCGAAGTGATTCGATTTGGTAGATGGAACAAAGGCGGAGATTGCAATTTTTTTTATAAAGGGTGATTCTTTTGAGGTTAGGATTTTCATGCATTAGTATTTGACAGATCACGTGGGATTTCAGACATGGTGTCAAAGAGAAAGATGCTCAGTATGCTTTGACATTTCATCATGAATAGACTTACGATCTGCCACAACGTCGAATTTTCAGTGAATGGGCCCTAGAAAAGTTGGCAGAAAATCCGCTTTTTTATCGACAAATTTTGTTCAGCGATTAGGCTCATTTCTGGTTGAATGGCTACGTAAATAAGCAAAATTGCCGCATTTGGAGTGAAGAGCAACCAGAAGCCGTTCAAGAACTGCCCATGCATCCCGAAAAATGCACTGTTTGGTGTGGTTTGTACGCTGGTGGAATCATTGGACCGTATTTTTTCAAAGATGCTGTTGGACGCAACGTTACGGTGAATGGCGATCGCTATCGTTCGATGCTAACAAACTTTTTGTTGCCAAAAATGGAAGAACTGAACTTGGTTGACATGTGGTTTCAACAAGATGGCGCTACATGCCACACAGCTCGCGATTCTATGGCCATTTTGAGGGAAAACTTCGGAGAACAATTCATCTCAAGAAATGGACCGGTAAGTTGGCCACCAAGATCATGCGATTTGACGCCTTTAGACTATTTTTTGTGGGGCTACGTCAAGTCTAAAGTCTACAGAAATAAGCCAGCAACTATTCCAGCTTTGGAAGACAACATTTCCGAAGAAATTCGGGCTATTCCGGCCGAAATGCTCGAAAAAGTTGCCCAAAATTGGACTTTCCGAATGGACCACCTAAGACGCATCCGCGGTCAACATTTAAATGAAATTATCTTCAAAAAGTAAATGTCATGGACCAATCTAACGTTTCAAATAAAGAACCGATGAGATTTTGCAAATTTTATGCGTTTTTTTTTTTAAAAAGTTATCAAGCTCTTAACAAATCACCCTTTATTTGAAGCCAAACTCCAAGTGAAGTTAAAGAAACAAATGAGTTCTTTTCATAGTTTTAAGGGATTGCTATTTGTTTTCATAGGAAAGGTTAAAATATCTACGTAGAAAAAACAGTTGAATGAATTTATTTTACAAAAGAGAATAAGCAAAATTTCATAAATTTTTCTTTTGATCCAAACTACTTCATTTGACCCAACGGATAACCTACAGGCATAGGAACAGGACAGGGAATTTTTCAATCTAGACTATGTATGCAATCGAAAATCAAAGTTATTAGTAACCAAATTTTTGTCCAAAAAAGTGTTACTATAGAAAGTTTTGTCAAAATTTTGTTTCTATAGAAAATTTTGCCAAAATTTTCATTCTATAGAAATTTTTGTCAAAATTTTATTTCTTAGAAAAATTTTTTAAAATTTTATTTCTATAGAAAAATTTGTTCAAATGTTATATCTATAGAAAATTTTGTCAACATTTTATTTCTATAGAATATTTTGGCACAATTTTGTTACTGCTGTTTTTGATTTCAGCTTAAAACCATACATGGGCTACTACAAGTGTAGCTTAACCAACAGAGGAAAAGTATCCTTGTTGGGTGGTTCAAGTGTAGTTTACTTTGGGTTTAGTGAAGTACTCGAATTTATTCTGATAAATGGTTGATAGTTTGGTGCAAGTATAGGTTGCTGATGAGGAATTTAGTAATTTCTATAGAACATTTTGTCAAAATTTTATTTCTATAGAAAATTTTGTCAAAATTTTATTTCTATATAAAATTTTGTCAACATTTTATTTCTATAGAAAATTTTATCAAAATTTTATTTCTATATAAAATTTTGTCAACATTTTATTTCTTAGAAAATTTTATAAAAATTTTATTTCTATAGAAAATTAAATCAAAATTTTATTTTTATAGAAAATTTTGTCAAAATTTTATTTCTATAGAAAATTTTGTTAAAATTTTATTTTTATAGAAAATTGGGTCAAAATTTTATTTCTACAGAAAATTTTGTCAAAATTTTATTTCTATAGAAAATATTATCAAAATTTTATTTCTATAGAAAATTTTGTCAAAATTTTATTACTGTTGTTTTTGATTTCAGCTTAAAACCATGTATGGACTACATTACAAGTGTAGCTTAACCAACAGAGGAAAATTATCCTTCAAGTATAGTTTACTTTAGTGAAATACCCGAATTTATTCTGATAATTGGTTGATACTCTTGCTGCAAGTAGAGGTTGCTGATGAGGAATTTGGTAATTCCGAAATAGTTGCCCATCCAGTCTCAAAAATTTTATTTCTATAGAATTTTTTTTTTTTAAATTTAATTTCTATAGAAAAATTTGTCCAAATTTTATTTCTATAGAAAATTTTGTCAAAATTTTATTTCTATAGAAAATTTTGTCAATATTTTATTTCTATAGAAAATTTTATCAAAATTTTATTTCTATAGAAAATTTTATCAAAATTTTATTTCTATAGAAAATTTTGTCAAAATTTTATTTCTATAGAAAACTTTGTCAACATTTTATTTTTGTAGAAAATGTTGTCAAAATTTGACTTCTACAGAAATTTTTGTCAAAATTTTATTTCTATAGAAAATTTTATCAAAATTTTATTTCTATAGAAAATTTTGTCAAAATGTTATTACTGTTGTTTTTGAATTTAGCTTAAAACCATGCATGGACTAGTCTACAAGTGTAGCTTAACCAACAGAGGAAAAGTAGGCTTGTTGGTTTGTTCAAGTGTAGTTTACTTTGGGTTTAGTGAATTACCCGAATTTATTCTGATAATTGGTTGATAGTTTTGCTGCAAGTAGAGGTTTCTGATGAGGAATTTGGTAATTCTGAAACAGTTGTCCATCCAACCGTCTTGCAGTCTCAAAAATTTTATTTCTATAGATTTTTTTTTTAATTTCATTTCTATAGAAAATTTTGTCAAAATTTTCATTCTGTAGAAATTGTTGTCAAAATTTTCATTCTATATAAAATTTTGTCAAAACTTGTTTTCTGTAGAAAATTTTGTCAAAATTTTCATTCTATATAAACTGTTGTCAAATTTTATTTCTATAATTTGACAAAATAAAATTTTGTCAAAATTTTCATTCTATATAAAATTTTGTCAAAACTTGTTTTCTGTAGAAAATTTTGTCAAAATATTTTTTCTGTAGAAAATTTTGTCAAATTTTCATTCTATATAAAATTTTGTCAAATTTTATTTCTATAGAAAATGTTGTCAAATTTTTATTACGCATAGAAAATTTTGTCAAAATTTTATTTCTATAGAAAATTTTTTCAAAATTTTATTTCTATAGAAATTTTGTCAAAATTTTATGTCTATAGAAAATTTTGTCAAAATTTTATTTCTGTAGAAAATTTTGTCAAAATTTTATTTCTATAGAAAATTTTGTCAAAATTTTATTTCTATAGAAAATTTTGTCAAAATTTTATTTCTATAGAAAATTTTGTAAAAATTTTATTTCTATAGAAAATTTTGTCAACATTTTATTTCTATAGAAAATTTTTTTTTTTAATTTTATTTTTTTAGAAAATTTTGTCAACATTTTATTTCTGTAGAAAATTTTCTAAATTTTGAAAAGTCGATTGAAAAAGTTGGTTTTCGATTTTTGCGATCATTCAACATTCGATATTTCAATTTTTCGATTTTTGTTCAAATTTCTAAAGTCGATTTTGCAAAATTTGAAAAACCTGGCTTGTGTTTTTTGCGTTTACTTCAAAGTAGATTTTTCAGTTTTTTGACTTTTTAAAAATTTGAAAAAGTAGACATTTGGTTTTTGACATTATAGACTTATGACGTTGAGACTTTCGAATTTTTCGATTTTTATATCCAGGATGCCAATAATGTTCGAGAGTTTGGAAATTCCAAATTTTCACACAGTTTCCTTGGAACACTACACTTGAAATTTTAGATGCATCATAGATTCAATAACTACCCAGCAAAAAAGCGTCGCCAAAAAAGTAATGAAAATGTTCTTTTTGGATCCGGAAGTGGTGCAAAATTGACGCAGAAGCGATGAATATAACATGGGCTTGTCATAGGACGGAAGTCCTCCATTTCAACAGCCGTTGCACTGAATTTGCATCACTTTTTTAGGTGTGATCCGAATTCAATGTTTTGGATGTAAATTAAAAAATTTTGTGATATTTTGTCAAATAAATATTTTTTATAATGTTTTATAATTTTTAATGGATTCTAAGGTTTGTTGGAAATGTTTGATCTCAAACATTTTCAAAAATTCACAATTTTTTCAGATTGGATTTAGCATTTTTGTCGACAAAATTTAAATGATTTGTACCATTTTATGAATTCTTACTCCGTTTTTAAACTATTTGAAACAAAAAAAGTTAAAATTATCCATTAAAAGTATGAAACAACCAAGTTATAAAAAATTGAATTAAAAGAACTTCCTGGTAGTTAAAATAAAGAACATCATTGGGAGTGCATCTTTTGGAAGTTCTTTTAAAGTTGTGCCTTTGGAAGAACTTCCAAATTTTTTTGCTGGGATGTGCTTGTCATAGGACGGATGTCCACCATTTTAACACCCGTTGCACTGAATTTGCATCACTTCTTATGTTAAGGTGTGATGCGAATCCAGTGATTTGGATGTGAATAAAGAAATTTTGTGATATTTTGACGAATAAATAATTTTTAAATATTTTTATTATTAGTAATGCATTATAACGCTTGTCTGGAACGTTTGACATCAAATATTTTCAAAAATTCTGAATTTTCTAGAAAGGATTTACCATTTTGCACTAATTTGCACTATTTTATTAATTTTTAATCTGTTTTTAACCCATTTGAAACAATACAATTTTAAATTTCTCATTAAAAATATGAAAACAGCGAATT